>NC_134865.1:70953290-71323290 GCF_049852395.1 Peromyscus maniculatus bairdii
TTAGTAAAGGGATGATTGCAGGGTCTCCTCCAAGATCCATGACTTCACTAGCCATAGGTAGTTGGCTGGGTTTCCAGTACCAGGCATGGCTTCCCTCTTGCTGAGTGGGTGTTAAGTCCAATTAGAAAGCCATTGGCTACCACCAACATATACATGCCACTGCTGTACCCTTAGCGTTCTCCGTGGGGACTGATGCTCAATAATTAAGTGGTCCAAAATATGTAAACCCAGCGCTCCCTAAAATTGAGATAAAGCCTGAGATGTAACATGAACTCCAAACAATACTTCCCACAGGCTTAGCCAGAAATGGCTCTCTTGCTTGGAGATTTTGTCTTCCCTATCCAATTTTTCCTTCCTCTTCCTCTCCCATTCAGACTGATTGTAGGGTAAATGGCCCAGCCAAAGAGACCCACCCTGACCCTGAAACCAGAGCCAGTGAAAGAAACACACCCTGGCCCTGAAATCAGAGCCAGTGAAAGAAACACACCCTGACCCTGAAACCAGAGCCAGTGAAAGAAACATACCCTGACCCTGAAACTTGAGCCAAAGGCTAAAAAGGGCCAGTGAAAGAAACACACTTGGGCTCTGAAACCAGAGCCAAATCTGCCCCTGACCAACTGAGCATGAAACTAACCAATCTTTGAGCAGGGAAACCAAACAATTCCTTAGCAGAAAACCAACCAATCTCTGAGCACGAAATCCAGCCAATCTGAGCTTGTCCGAGCTCAAAGGGATTGAAATCTGACCAATTGCCACCCTAACAATCTTCTGTCTGGAAAAATTCGGCCCCTAAGAAGCCCTCCATGAGCCCCGTGCCTGTTCAGTTGGCAGCTGCCCTTCCCCACCCTGGCAGAGGCAGCCAGCCACTCTTCTGGACTCCTCCTTCCCAAATAAATCTCTTGAAAGAGTTTTGGGTGAAGACCTTCTTTTGCTGGAGCGAAGCAGAATCTCTGCTGGGAAACCCTCTCTGCAGAGTGGAGCAGAGAAGCAACCCACGACTCTGCTGTGAAACTTCCTCAGGGGAGTCGAGCAAAAGTAACAATTCCGCCAGAGCCAGACAGAGCCCCAGCCCCATCCTGAGCAGATCGCTACATTTCTGCAGGGGTTTCCCCCTTAGCAGAGGAAGCAGAAGTAACAACTTGGGCCGGAAGTGAGAAGAACTCCCCAGTGGAGCAGAGCAGAGATGCAATGGACACCTCTTCTGGGAAACTTCCTTAGGGGAGCCGAGCAGCAGTAACAACTTTTTTCGCTGCAGTCAGAGCTGGAGCAGATTTCTACATTTCTGCAGGGCCTTCTCCCTTAGCAGAGTGAAGCAGAAGTAACAACTTGAACCAGATCTGAGGACTCCCTCAGTGGAGCAGAGCAGAGAAGCAATTGATACCTCTGCTGGGAAACTCCTGCAGGGAGACCAACCCCCACTGGAACCCAACTTGAAATATAGCCTGACTTCCTGGTAAGTCAGGATACCTTCTCACAGCTGTAGGTATCCAGGATACCTTCCCTACACAGCTGTAGGTAGAGCCTGACTTCCCAACAAATCAGGATACCTTTCCTTCCAGAGCTGTGTGTGTGTGTGTGTGTGAATGTATATATATATATATATATATATATATATATATATATATATATATATATATATATATATATATATATATTTGCAGGTATAGCCTGATTTCAGATAGTCAGGATATCCGGAGCTATAACATTTGCACTGATTTCCCTAGAACACATCCTTAAGAATTCCTTGCACAAGCATCCACATCTATAGGCCCAGTTCTGGGAAAATCTGATGCAAGATAATGCACAGAGCATCTCTTCATTGTTGAGAGCTCATATTTTAGGTTCACTTTTAAAGTCTATATATTTTTCTTTTTTTAATGTATGTGTGTGGAGATTATATGTGTAAGTGCATGTGTGCATGTGTGTGGGCATGGGTCACACCTGTCCAATTCATCCATCACAGGGAGATGAAAGGCACAGAAGGCTTTGAATCAGGCCAGGCAAATAGATTTTGTGCAAGATTCACTCCAGTCACAGGTCCAGGTACCTTTGCAAACAAGAGTCCAAATTGGCAACTGAAATGTAATTTCCCAGATCCCTTTAGCTCCCTGCCCTGGGGTTCATATGAGTTTTCCTCCCAGCTCTATTGTTTGCAATTCAGTCCCTTTCCTGTCTCTCTGAGAACTCGGAGTTTTCTCGAGATCAAGGGTTTTGGTCCTCTGGACTTCTAAGCAAGGCAGTTTATTAGGGAACCTTCTGTTTACTTAAGTATATAGCAGGTCCCAGCTGGCCAGCAGGGTAAGTGAGACTCCTTGACATTGTTCCGAGCATGGACTCTGTAACATTTAATCACCGACATGGTAATGTGATGCAGGATCGCCTTTTTAAAGAAGAGGTCAGAGTCCATGCTAGCATCCTGTAGATTGGGGATTGCCTTCCTGCCCTGGAGAAGTGCGTCCCTCTTCTGAGCCTCAGCTTTGCAGCCGTGGCTTCCTCTCTGAGTCTGAGTTTTGGTAGTGCCTCTTTCGAGCTGACTTGCTGTAGCTATAGTGTCTAAATGCTGTTGGCAGTTTACCATTTGGGATTCAACCCAGAGCCTGGACCTTGTTATGGAGGCATTTTCAGAGCATTACAGCTCGGCTGTAAAAGTACTTTGGCTTAAAGGGAAAACACAGTAGAAGCTGGCTAATCTAATAACTTAATAACACTTGCCGCCCCTTCACAGCAAGGATTTCATTGGAAGACTCGAAATGAGGCTTTCAGGATGCACAGGGACACATTCCACCGGTGACTGGGTCATCCCTGATGAGCTCTAGTTTTGCTTATTAAAGCAGATGTCACAACATTGCTTCAATGCTGCACTGTCCTTTGGACACAGTCACCAAGGGTAGTCTCAGACTGCCCAAGAATCTCACTGAGGCTGTCTTCTTTACACTCTGTGTCCCGCCCTTTCTCGGGCATCCGATTTCTGCAGGATCCTGGGGACTATTATTAGGGAAACATTCTAAGCGCACTTGAGATACGTGGATTTCTCAAATCCATATTTGATTACTTGGTTTCCTTATGACTTTATTCACACATATCTAATTCTAGCTATTCATCTGGGCAGGTTAAATATTGTGAGCACTTGTATATTCCTCATGCGGGCAAGGAGAGCTTTTAATACTCATATTAAAGTTGTTTCTAATGATGTTGAAGTGGTCCCCATGGCAAATACTAGTTGAACTTCATTTTCAATGGACTATTTCCCTATTCAAGAAAACACTTATCTGTGCCTTAAAAAGAAAAATTTAAATGGCCTATTGTTATTTGTGAAATGTGAGTCATGACCCTTAAAATTTTACTAACTCTGATTAGAAAATTTTTAAAGGGAAGCAAGATTTCTTTAAATTAATGGTGGCAGAGGTCTCAATCCTTCATGGCAATCATATTTCAGTTATGGTCTGACTTCCTCTTTCTCTCTGTCTCTCTCTCCCCACACCTTCCCTTTCTTCCCCCTTCTATATAATAGCCTTCTGAGACTTTTTATAGACCTTAGAAGGCAGCTCTCAGTTACAAAATTGAATAGAAATATAGGCAGAAGGCTGAAAGCTTGCGTACAGTTCCCATGAAAATGCCCACAAGTCTATCAGTGAGGTGCTAACTGTTGGATAGAAGGCTTCTATCTGAACACAGCATAAATACTCCATAAAACTGGACAAAATAATTTTGATCTGAACTATATTAATGGGGGACTGGTGATATAACTCAGCTGGTAGAGTGCTTGCCTAGTCTATACAACATAAGGGTTCAGTCCCCAGCCTGGCATAAACCAGGCCTGTAATCCTAGCACTTGGGGAGTAGAAGCAAGGGGATTGGAAGTTCAAGGTCATCTTTAGTAATAGAGCAAGTTCAAGGTCAACTTGGGTTACATGAGACCCTCTCACATATGGATGGAACTGGGAATATAGCCTAACGTTGCCGAGCTTGCCTAGCATGTCCTAAGCTCAATCTTCAGTAACACACACACACACACACACACACACACACACACACACACACACGTGTGCGTGCGCGCGCACGTGCACACACACAGGCTTCCTAATTGAGAATGGAGTCTCGAGGTGAGATTTGTGAAGGGCCTTGTGGAGATCTTAGAGTCGTTTCTGATGATATCCCAGTGATGTCTACTTGAAATTGGTTGTCTATCCAGCATTTCCTTCTTCATAAAAACAGACTTTGTATTTCAAAATCAGGTAAGATGAAAGCTTGACTGATTGCTATTTTTGAAACATGTTTCCTCAGAATAGCCTGAGTGATTGCTATCTGTCCTCTCATTACCCCAAGATGCCATTTGTCAAAGACGGAGAGAACCCTGGATTTGCCTCAACTCACGGTGTCCCAAGTACTGCCGATTTAATTCCACTCTTCCAGATAAGAGGCCAGATCATCAGAGCCAAGGCTTTTCTTCAAGGAAAGGAGGGTCTTCTCAATATGCAAATGGAACCGTGCATTCCTCTTACTGTAAACCGAGCATCATTGGCCACAGTAGGGTAGGCTTTAGCAGCCACCCAGCATTCCAGATACTCCTTGATTGAGATCTTTAATGCTCCCCCTGGACACAATTTCCCCCCAAACCAACAGAGTGACCTGAAGGGTCTGCATTACTTATCCACTTTGCTGAGCTTGGCTATGAGCACAGCCAATGAATTCTTGGGAGTCTGCAGAAAAAAAAAAATCTGTTGTGAATTAAAAAATGAAAGAATATATGAGATCCTGTTTCTGTCAGGCTGGAAACTTTACAGTGACTTCCAGTAGTGTTCAGAAGTGCAGCCCTCACAGCGCTGATCAAGTTCATCCCCAGGTGGGCCCTGTGTGGCATCCTTGTCTCCCCCGCTTGTCTTTGTCCCTGGTACTCAACCCCCCCCATCCCCCCCTTTTGCAGGGACTACTCTTTCCCCAGCTGACTTACCCCCCAACCAGACCATTTCCTTTTCTAGGGCTTTGCTAATGTCACTTTCCTCAAAGAGATCCTCTGACCCCCGTTATAAGCTGAACTGTGCCCCTCATCATTCTTATGTGGAGGTCTTAACCCCCATACCTTAAGATGTGACTATACTTGGAGATAGGTTATTTGGAGAGGTTATTCACTAGAATTCATTAGAATTGCAACACACACACACACACACACACACACACACACACACACACAGCCACGTGAACCCACAATAAGAAAGCAACTATATTGCAAGGAGATGGGCCTCTGATGGAACCAAACCAGACACTTCCTTCTTGGACTTGCAGTCTCCAGACTTGTGAGGCAATAGGTTCCTGTGGTTAGGCCACACAGTCTGTGGCATTCTGAGCTGGCATGTCAATCTTGACCCCACGTCACGCTCTGCTTTATACCTCTTCACAGCACATGATACTTTGGACCTGTTTATTTCCATCCTCATTTCCTTGTCCTGCCTCTACAAGTCAAGGTCTTGATCCATAATAGGTGCTCAATAAGTATCTGATTAGCAGGTGACTAACTGGAAATGACTCTCACACCTGAAATGATGTCCTGTAGCCCAGTTCTCAAGTCTCTACAGTGGGCCCTTTGAGAAGCACACAGGCACACAGACATTTAGGTCCTGCGTTTAAATCAAATGAACCAACTCATTCCCTGAATGGACGGTGAGATGCTGAAATGATTGCAGTCCTGTCAGGCACCTCATAAACTACATTCAAATGAACCTAATAACTGGAGAGGCACTATGTGACTATGAAATCAATTCAAGAAGAGAAAATGTGGTTTTTTTCCTCCTCTGCTTTCATGGTTATTATATTATATTAAGGATAATTATAGAAAACACACACACACACACACACACACACACACACACACACACACACACCAAAAAGAAGCTAATGTTAAAAAGCAGAGATACTTGAAAGTCTTTGGACACCTCACTAGCAATAATTTAACCAAATACGATTACAATTCCAGATCAAAGGTAGCAAAATTATAAAGGGGGGAACAGGCTGCTGTGCGGCTTCTCGTTCCCACGAATCATTTAAGGCCATGCAAACGACTAGCAGGCGTAAGAATAGCTTTCACTCCTAATCCCCATAAGGAGGAGCCCTGATGTCACCGTTCTTGGAAATACAGCTGGCAGATTCCATCACTCGCAAACTGATTAGTCACGCAGCAGGTAAACAATAGAGTAAAATTAATAATGGTACGGAGGGGCGTAGTGTCTCTGTCATGGGATAAATTGGCAAATGTGTGTTGACTGACTGCGACTATCCCAAGTTCTATCTTGGTATTATATAAAAATCCAGTATTGTACGCAAAAGGTGCTTGTGGTGTACCCAGCCAAGCAAGCCTACATTAACTTGGACAGTAAGCCCCCTCACTGGAGCATGAGCTGGGGCTGTGACCTTGACCGAACCCTTGTTGCAAAGTCCTTCCAAGCAGTCAGTTCTTCTTGGCATGAACAAATGAATGTCAAATTAAACTAACCCTTGGCAGCTTTCCATTGGCTAGCACCAATGGCTCCGTTTCTCCCGTGGTCCAGGAACACTGAACTGGAAGCTGTTAAAATCTTTAAGAGGGCATTGGTCAGCAAGCTTTGAGGGGTGGGGTTGAAGGACCCGGTTCATAGACATCCGAGCTGACAATTCAAAGATGCTTTACAGTCTGAGGTCAGGAACCCTGTGCCTGCAGTTGCCTGCTCTTGACTCTGCTCCTGGCAGCGAACTCAATGTCTGCTATCTTTGTCTGCCCGGCACAGGCTTCCCCCTCCTTCAGGTAATAGCACCTCAGTTTTCCTTTCCACACTCTTGGCTCACACAGTTAAGGTGGAACTGAACCCTGTGGTGGTATTGTGTTCCCCAAAATATTGTGCACCCTAATAAACTTATCTGGGGTCAGAGAACAGAACAACCACTAGATATAGAGGCCAGAAAATGGTGGCACACATGCCTTTAATCCTAGCATTCCAGAGGCAGAGGTCCATCTGGATCTCTGTGAGTTCAAGGCCACACTAGAAACAGCCAGGCATGATGACACATGCCTTTAATCCTAGAAAGTGATAGCAGAAAGCAGAAAGGTATATAAGGCGTGAGGACCAGAAACTAGAAGCTTTTGGCCTGGTTAAGCTTTCAGGCTGTGAGTAGCAGTTCAGCTGAGATTCATTCCAGACAAGGACTCAGAGGCCTCCAGTCTGAGGAAACAGGATCAGCTGAGGAATTGGTGATGTGAGGCTGTGGCTTGTTCTGCTTCTCTGATCTTCCAGCGTTGACCCTAATACCTGGCTCCAGGTTTGATTTTATTAATAAGACTCTTTAAGATTCATGCTACAGAACCCCTTCCTAGCCCCAAGCATGAAGAGGGACAAACAGCACAGGCTGGCTAAGTCCGCGGTACCACTCCATTTAACTACGGTGATTGATCCAAGACAGACGCTAAGAATTCAGTCCCAGGACTCATACGGGACTTGGTTGGGGGAGCTGTCTCTTTTGCAGATATTAAACTTGGCGTTGCAAGCCACATGCTATTCAATTAACCACATTAGCAGAGATGTAAGCCAACCTTAGGGCTTGTGTGTGTGTGTGTGTGTGTGTGTGTGTGTGTGTGTGTGTGTGTGTGTGTGAAAGCGAGGGCACACACCATTTTGTCTCTTGGGTGCAGCTGTGCCTGAAACCTGAGCCTCTTGGTTCTCTTGGTCATACCCCCATCCCACCCTTGCTTCAGCAAATATCCGCTGACCTGCCACAGCTTGCCACCGAATGATTTGAACAACCGAGCAACACAGAGCAAGCTTCACTTCAGTCTGCATCTCGGTACATGATGAGATGAGTCGTTAATAAAAAAAGAAGTAGAGATTTATGCGTACCTTTAACCGGAAAAGTTGCCTTGCCTCTGTATACTGGACTCTCCGAATCTACGAAATGGGAATAATCATTAAAACCTGACTTGAGTGTTTCTGAGAGGACTGAGTAAGTAAACACGTGAAAACTGACTCAATTATCACCCAGTACAATGGTTATCACTGTTACATCCATTGAAAAATTATGTCGGCCAGGTGGCGGTGGCACACGGCTTTAATCCCAGGACCCAGGAGGCAGAGGCAGTCAGATCTCTGTGAGTTCGAGGCCATCCTGGTCTACAGAGCGAGTTCCAGGACAGGCACCAAAGCTACCCTGTCTCAAAAAACCAAAAAGTAAACAACAACAACAAAGTGATGTCAATGCTAGAGTTCTTTGTGTTTGCCTGGGTGTGCCTGTGAGTTTGTGTGAGTACATATGGACATGCATGTGTGTGTACTTGAGTGTGGAGGCCTGAGGACAACCTCAGAGGTCATTCCTCGGTTGCCACCCACCTAGTTTTTCTGAGGCAGTGTCTCTAACTGGCCTAGAACTCACCAAGAAGGTCTGGCTAGCTGGATGGTGAGCTCCAGAGATCTGCCTCCCCAACACTGGACTTACAAGGACATGCCATCAGGCCTGTCTTGAATGCCAGAGTTTTGTTGCTCTCCATGAGGGCACTACCAATGCGCCATCTTCGAATAGGAGCAAGGTTGAAATAATTACCACAGATAAATCGATTCCTTATTCCACGTTAAAAAAGGAAACCCATGCCAGGCAGTGGTGGTGCATGCTTTTAATCCCAGCACTTGGGAGGCAGAGGCAGGCAGATCTCTGTGAGTTCGAGGCCAGCCT
This sequence comes from Peromyscus maniculatus bairdii, assembly GCF_049852395.1. Classification (NCBI taxonomy): domain Eukaryota; kingdom Metazoa; phylum Chordata; class Mammalia; order Rodentia; family Cricetidae; genus Peromyscus; species Peromyscus maniculatus. Next base: position 70,961,979 of record NC_134865.1, read on the forward strand.
GGTCTATAGAGTGAGTTTCAGGATAGCCAAGGCTACACCGAGAAACCCTGTCTCAAAAAAAAAAAAACAAAAAACAAAAAACAAAACAAAACAAAAAACCCAAACAAACAAACAACAACAAACGAAGAAAACCCATAACCAAGAGTCAGTTCAGGCGTGACAGCTGAATTCTAGGCAGCAGCAATGTGGATAAACCAGAGGCTCCTTGGAGGACAGTGTCCCTTCTTACAGAGAACCAGCCAAAGTTCCCTTCAACGGGGAGATGAATATTTTTAGAGAGCTGAAGGAAAAGGATGATGGTGGCTTTAGCTCAAATCTTAAGGCCGTTGAGAGAAAATAGCAGTGTTGGTGATTACTCCTTCCTCTTTAGGGAAGCGCCTACCCCTATATATTAAACAGGAAGTGGAGGACCTAGTTCACATGCCAGGGTCAGATGCACAGGCCCACTTGGCCAGAAATTTGCAGCACATGGGAGTTTTCTAAGAGGGGAACTGGGCAGCTGGGCCAAACTGCAATATAAGAATCCCCTTCTGGTGTGGAAAAGGTGTGGAGGGGATAAGCTTAACTCACTTCAGAGCCACACTGAGCCTTTCCCGTTAAGCCCCCTCCTCTTCCTCCTCCTCCACCACCCCCATTTTCTACTGTGGTAAAACATTACATAGGATTTGCTACTATAATCATGTTTAAGCATGTATCTGAAAGGTACTGAATATGTATTATTGCCACCAACCATCCCATAACTTTTCCATTGTTTCCACTGGAAACAACACCACCCATAACGACAGCCACCATTTTGTTCTCCCTGTCTGTGGATGTGGTGGGTCTAAGAAACTGATAGTGAAGGGATTCTACAGCATTTGCTGCTAGTCCATGGCTGTCATGTTAACAGCCAAAAATTCATCTTCCAGGTTCATCAAACAATTCCTCCCTTTCTATGCCAAATAACACTCCACTGTGTATATTAACACCTTTCAGTTGTCCATTCATCTGTTGACAGAAACCTAGATGATAATATTTTTAAGGGTTGTTTGAGAGTTCCACTGTGGTCAAAGGTTTGGTCCCTACAGTGGTATGGTGGGAGGTGGTAGAACCTTTGGGAAATTGTCATTAGATCATTGGAGAGAGAGAGAGAGAGAGAGTGTGTGTGTGTGTGTGCGTGTGTGTGTGTGTGTGTGTGTGTGTGTGTGTGTGTGTGTGTGTGTGTGTAGTACCTGTGGAGACCATAAGGGGGCATCAGACCTCTCATGGAGCTGGAGGTATAGGCAGCTTTGAACTACCTGACACCTGTGCTGGGAACTGAACTCAGGTCCTCCACAAGACCAGTGCTCACTTGTTTGTTTTTTGTTGTTGTTGTTGTTTGTTTGTTCTGTTTTGTTTGGTTTTTCGAGACAGGGTTTCTCTGTGTAGCTTTGCACCTTTCCTGGATCTCGCTCTGTAGCCCAGGCGGGCCTTGAACTCACAGAGATCCGCCTGCCTCTGCCTCCCAAGTGCTGGGATTAAAGGCGTGCACCACCACCACCCGGCAGGAGCAGTACTCACTTGTAACTCCTGAACCATCTCCGTAGCCTTTTGCTCTTTTTATGAATTGTTTAGTGTTTTGTTGAATTGTTGGCTAGCAACCACTTACAGATATTTTATACATATTTTCTCTTGTTCTCTTGTTTTCATGGAAAAAAATATAGATAATTATTGAAACATCCCTGCATTTCTGGGAAGAAGTAATGTTCTTTTATGTCCAGAGCTTTAATTAATTAATGATATTAAATTTTTATTAGATGTATTCGTTTTATGTGTGAGTGTTTGGCCTGCATGTATGTATGCACACCACATGTATGCTTGGTGCCCTCTGAGGACAGAAGAGGGCATCAGGTCCCCTGGAACTGGAGTAGAGATGACGGTGAGCTATCACGTAGGTGCTGGGAACTGAACCTGGTTCCTGTTCAAGAGCATCAAGTACTCTTAGCCATCTCTCCAGCCCATAATATTTTTCTAGGACAAGGCTGGCTTCAATTTCTGATTCTCCTGTCTCGACCTCTCAAATGTTGGGGATACCGAAGTGGGCCACCATGCCTGGCAGAAGTTTTAGATTCTAATGAAGCCTATTTTTCTTTCTTCCTTTCTTCTCTTTCTTTCTTTCTTTCTTTCCTTCTTTCTTTCTTTCTTTCTTTCTTTCTTTCTTTCTTTCTTTCTTTCTTTCTTTCTTTCTTTCTTTCTTCCTTCCTTCCTTCCTTCCTTCCTTCCTTCCTTCCTTCCTTCCTTCCTTCCTTTCTCTTTCTTTCTTTCTTTCTTTCTTTTCTTTTTCTTTCTTTCTTTCTTTTTTTTTTGTTTTTTTTTTTTTGAGACAGGGTTTTTCTGTGTAGTGTTGGTGCCTGTCCTGGATCTCGCTCTGTAGACCAGGCTGGCCTCGAACTCACAGAGATCTGCCTGGCTCTGGCTCCTGAGTGCTAGGATTAAAGACATGTCTTGTATAACATTAGAGGGACCAGCCTTAATATTATACATCCTAGCGGCTCAGGAGAGAGAACTACTAAGGGCGAGGACTATTTTCAAGAAGTAGAATCTCAGCACACCGAGCTCTATAGTCCACTTACTTTAATTTCTCCGGCATAACATCCTACATACACAAAGTCAGTTCTGTTCTCGTGCCTAGCTCCTTTCTTATCTGATTTCTCTCTATATTTATCTACTGTTCCCTCTTAAGTTCTATCTTAATTCTCTCATCTTAATTCTGCCTCATCTAGGTCCTTTTCACCTTGTTCTTACCCAGATAGTACTTCCCCATCTGACTCTTCCTCATCTTCCATCTCGTCCACACGTACTCTCTGGTCAAAATCCTCCTTATTCCTCCCCATTCTCCGTCTCTCTGTTCTCCATGTGCCCTGGGAGTCCCGGTATATATACACTTACAATCAGTAATCCCTTGGCAGTGCAAAGCCAGGCTTCCAGGGTCAAACAGAGGGTGATAGGAATCACATAGAGAGGCAATAACCATTAATTATTATTTGCAACCCCAAAGGGAAGTGACCAATGGGGAAATGAATTAACTAAAGGCTAAATTTGGATAATATCTAAGAAGAGGGATCTTATGTGCTCAACTATAGTCTTAAATGTGATTGGTAGAAAATGTTAGGAATTTATGAGTTTCAAGGTCAATGGGAGAAAATAAAACTGTCTTCTTTTTTCCTGTGGCTCCTATCTGTTCAAGCTATCTGCTGTTTTTTCTGCAGGGTGGGGGAAAGTGTGCTCAGTCACTAGGCAACCTGTGTACAGCTAGATGCCTCTGGTGATAGTTAAAGGGAGGTCTGGAACTGGAGGTAAGGTTTGGGAAAGGAGGAAGTAAAGCTTAATTGGCACATCCGCCAGGTCTTCTCAAACAGATAGCCTGGATGCTTAAGTCTGTTCTTAGAGAGTACAGAGGTATCTCTGATAAGGAATTTTCCTCCATCTGGGGATGGACCTGGCTGGATGCTGCCAATGATGATAATTACAGGGAGGCTTGAACTGGGGTTCTGGCTGAGCATAGCTGTCAGCAAAGAAGGTTATCTAAATATTCCTAGAAGTGGTTAGGTAAGGAGTTAGAGGTCTATAAAGTTAGTAAGGCTGTAAGAAAGGAGGATCCGAGCTAAATTGTGTAAAGCTATTACTTAACATCCACCTGACCTAGGCGGTGTCTCCTTGTGGAATTTACCTTAAATCAGGAGACTTGCATATGGACTATTATTACTGTTAGTCCTTGAAAGTAGCCAAGGGAGATATCTGATTCCAGAGAAAGCCTTTCCTAAGTCAGTTCTCCAAATTCCTGGAGTGTGTACGTCCGGAGAGTGGTCAGTCCACACTGTTAGCCCTTCTTAGGGAAACATCAATTGGGAAAACTATGAAGATACACATGATTTTCATAACAGAAGACAGCTGATATATTACAAGCCAAGTAACACCAAAAGCTCCTTGGAATTTGGCTTCCTCTGGAGGAAATCATTGATTCCTCCAGGTAGTGACTTTGCCATAACCAGCTGAGTTCTTATGATATATTCCTGAGGCCCGCAGCAGGCATGTGCCAACACCACCCAGCCACCCATTTTTCTTTTGTTGCCCATGCTTTTACTGTCCCAGCCAAGAAATTGGGACCAAATGGAACACCATGAAGCCTTCTTTCTTCTAAGACATTTATAGTTTTAGCTCTTTTGTTTAGCTCACTGGTCCATCTTGAGTGGATTTTATGTATAAAGTAATATAAGAATCCATCCTTTTTTTGTATTTGGATATACAGTCTTCCAAGCACCCTTTGCAAGGGTCAGGGAGGGAATGTTCACTTGCAACTGTGGGTTTAAAACAGCTCTTTGGGTCTTTGCTTTATGTGTGCTGAAAACCAATGACTAGGTGCACACATTTAGGACTGGTGGTTTTTCTCCCCACACCCCTTTTATTGAAAATAGATGTTTTTCTCACATAATGTACCCTGATTATAGTTTCTTCTCTCTCTCTCTCTACTTCTCCCAGTTCCTCTCATCTGGATCTACTCCCTTTCTGTCTCTCATTAGAAAACAAACAGGCCACTAAGGGATAGTATATACACATGTGTGTGTGTGTGTGTGTGTGTGTGTGTGTGTGTGTGTGTGTGTATCTTTTCATATATAGAGAGATAAAACAAAAACTAACACATCAGATTTGGACAAAACAAACAAAAAGAAAGATAAGAGTGAAAGAAAAGGCACTGGAACAGACCCACTGGTTCACACACTCAGGAATCCCATTAAAAACACTAAATTGGAAGCCATAATATATACACATATTATGAGAGAGAAGAAAAAATTAGATAATTATTGAGCCATCCCTGTATCTCTGGGAAGAAGCCTACATGACCATGTGGATGATTTTTCTGAGGTGTTCTTGGATCTAGATTGCAAGTGCTTTATTGAGAACGTTTGCATCTATGTTCAGAAGGCAAACTGCTCCTTAATTCTCTTTCTTTGTTGGGTCTTTATGTGGTTTGGGTATCAGGGTAACCGAGGACTCATAAAACAAACTGAGCACTGTTCCTTCGGTTTCTATTCTGTGTGATAATTTGAGGAGTATTGGCATTAACTCTTTTTTGAAAGTCTGGTAGAATTCTGTGCTAAAATCATCTGGCCCTGGGTTTTTGGGGCTTGGAGACTGTGACCGCTTCTATTTCACTAGGGGTACAGGTCTGTTAAAATTGCTTATTTGATCTTGATTTAATTTTGGCAGATGGTTTGCATCAAGGAAATTATCCATTTCTTTTAGATTTTCCAAATTGGTTGTTTACAGGTTTTTAAAGTATGTCCTTATGATTCTCTGGATTTCCTTGGTGTCTGTTGTTATGTCCCCCTTTTCATCCCTAATTTTAATTTACATATTCTATCTCTGCCTTTTAGTTAATTTGGATAAGGATTTCTCAACCTTATTTATTTTTCCCAAAGAACCAAATCTGTTTTGTTAATTTTTGTATTGTTTGTTTATATTTTATTGATTTCAGCTCTGAGTTTGATTATTTCTTGCCATCTACTCCTTTTGGGTGTGATTTCTTCTTTTTGTTCTAGAGTTTTCAGGTGTGCTGCTAAGTTGCTAGTATGTGATCTCTCTGTTGTTTTGTTTTGGTTTTCTTTGATATGGCACTTAATGTTGTGAACTTGCCTCTTAGGACAGCTTTCATTGTGTCCCATAAGTTTAGGTATGATGTGCATTCATTTTCATTGGCTTCTAGGAAGTCTTTAATTTCTTTCTTGACCCAGTTTTTATTCAATAGTGAGTTGTTCAGTTTCCATGAGTTTGTTAGTGTTCTGTTGTTTCTGATATTCAGTTTTAATCCATTGTGGCCAGATAGGATGCAAGATGATTGTTCAATTTTCTTGCATCTATTAGACTTGCTTTGTGTCTGAGTATGTGGTCAATTTTGGAGAAAGTTTCATGAGGTGCTAAGAAGCAAGTATATTATTCTGTGTTTAGGTGAATATTTTGTAAATATCTGTTAGGTCCATTCAGTTTTTAATGTCAGTTAGCTCGGGTATTCCACCTGCCCAACCGTTTGTTAATGTTTTCATCAATTTCTCTAAGGGATTTCTTCATTTCCTGTTTGAGGACTTTCTATCGTATTCACAAAGGCTGTTTTAAGGTCCTTGTCTCATGCTGCAGCTCTGTTGCGTTCTCAGGGCCTGCTGTGGGAGGGCTGCTGGGATCTAGTGGAGACATATTGTCCTGGCTGCTATTGATTTTTTTTTCTTGTGCTGGTGTTTTGGCATCTGGGTCTGTGGGTATTCTAATTTCAGGTGCTGATGGCCAGTCTTCACTTGACTGGCTAGGTACTTTCTTCCTTGGTTTCTGCTGCCCTCTCTGGTTCTTAGGAAGGTGTAGTGGTTGTGTGTTCCCTAGTAGGGAATTCTTCTGGAATCCTGCTTGGCATGGGCATTGGGGTTCCAGGTAAAATAGGTTTCTAGGTATTGGGAGCTGACACTTAGGAATAGGGGAAGGGCTGGGGGTGGTGCTGAGGGGGTCCACAGGTTGGAGAAAAGCAGGGTGTCCCACCAGGATTTGCTGAGTTCCCTGGGAGTGGGGGCAGAGAGTAAGGAGAGGCCACAACAGGTAGTCTGCTACAGAGCTGGTGATGAGCCTGGGGGAACTGATTAGGTTTGGAGAGGGAAAAATTTGCAGTTAGCCTACCTGCTTCCCTGGCTGGAGTGGCCTGTGGAATGCCTGCTGGAGTTGAGGGCGGGGATGAGGTGATGAATGAGGGGGAGAAAGACTGAGGGGAAGATCTGAGTGATACGCCAGAGGAAGGGGCAGAGAGGAATGGTCTGCTACAGACCTGGAGATAAAATGGGGCGGGGGGATTTGGAGGAGAGGTGGAAGAGTCTGGTGTAATCTCTACAGTTAGCTTCCCCGACCCCCTGACCAGAATCCTGTGGTTTTATTTCTTTCTTTTTTGAAATCAATCCTTTCATCATTGGGAATTGACCCTCATTATCCATGCTGCTATTGTTACAAAGTACCCTTTGGTATAATCCAGCCTCTTCAATTTTCTTATCATTATTAATATTGGGATACTCTTTTTCCATTTCCTTATTTTAACCTACTCGTTTATTCAATTTCTTGTCAACAAGATCTAATTGAATCTTGCTTTCTTATCCAGACACTCTCTGGCTTTTAATTAAAGTGTTTTTATAGCATGTGGTGGTTTGTTGCAGTGGTGGTGTGGTTGGATTGGAGTCTACCACCTTACTGTTTTTGTTTTTTGTTTTTTCGAGACAGGGTTTCTCTGTGTAGCTTTGTGCCTTTCCTGGAACTCACTTGGTAGCCCAGGCTGGCCTTGAACTCACAGAGATCTGCCTGGCTCTGCCTCCCAAGTGCTGGGATTAAAGATGTGCGCCACCACCGCCCGGCTCAGACTGTTTTGTTTTGTTTTCTACTTGGTCATCTGTTATAACTTTTCCTCTCCCCCCCTTTTTTTTTGTGTGTGTATGTGCATGGCACATATGTGGGGGTCATAGAACATCTCTTGAATCTACTCTAAAAAGAAAAGGGGGAAGATATAAAAATGACAAAAGGCAGATTATTGAATCTATTATGAAAAGAAAAAAGATAGAATATGGATATGATAAGATAAAAAGGTCAATTATTGAATCTACTTTTAAAAAAGGAACTACTTGTTTTAAATAGGATAAGTAATGAAATTTACTTATACAGGTCCTCTGTTTTTGAAGCAGGGTCTCATGTAGCCCAGGCTGGCCTCAAACCTGGCCTCAAACTCACTATGTAGCCAAGACTGCCCGGGTTCTGGGATTACAGATGTGTGCCACCACACCTGGTTTCTCTGGTGCTGGGGCCTGGGCGTAGGGCCCTGTGTCTGGGAAGCCCTCTACCGACTGAGCGGTGTCTCCAGCCATAGCTTAGTCTCACAATAGTGTCCTTCCCTTTCTCCCCATGAGCCCTTTATACACGTGCCATTCATTTTATTTCTTCATCTATAACAGACCCCACAATACACCATTTTTCTTTAAGTAATCAATTATTCATTAAATAAGTTTGCTTGGTTGTTTTTTGAGACAGGGTATCATGCAGTCCAGGATGTCCTCAAATCTGCTGTGTGGCCAAAGATGACTGAACTTCTGATTCTCCTGTCTCCACCTTACTAAATAAAAATCTTAAGTTAGCGGGCATTTTAATATATCTTATATTTTAACTCATCTCCATCATTTCCAGTGTTATCCTTTCTTTGTGTAAATCCAAGTTTCAACCTGCTATCATTTCCCTTCAGCCCTAAAAGTTTCTTCCAGTAGAAGTTTCTGGATGAAAAAATGGCCTTGTTTTCCATTTTTGAAGGTTATTTTTTGCTGTGTATATATTAGTCCATTTTTAATTATTATTATGAAAAGCCCAGGGTGGGTGAACTTGATAAAGAAAAGAGCTTTACTTAGCTCAAGGACTTTGAGTCAGATGTCCCACATGAAGTGGCCTCATATATTTGACCTCTCATGAGGACCTAATGAAAGGAGAGTGTGTTGTTGATATATTGTGCACCCCAATATACTTATCTGGGGGTCAGAGAACAGAACAGCCACTACGTTAAACATAGAGGTTAAGCAGTGGTAGCACACACCTTTAATTCTAGCATTCTAGACGGATCGCTGGATTAAAGGCATGTGCTACCATTGCCTAAACTCTATGCTTAATATTATGGCTGTTCTGTTCTCTGACCCCCAGTTAGTTTATTGGGGTGCACAATATATCAACCACATTTCCCTTTTTTGTCTAAAAAAAGCTTATAACTAATACAAAAAAGTATATCCAATAAGTATATACAATGTATACAGTCAAGAATTACATTAACAATGTCTAGTCCATTATCATTAGACAGATTCAGACAAAAACTCCATTATACATATTAACAATGTCCAGTCCAGTAACATTTGATAAACTCAGACAAAAAAATTCATTACTTATCCTATTTAAAACAAGTAGTTCTTTTTTAAAAGTAGATTCAATAATTGACCTTTTTATCTTATCATATCCATATTCGATCTTTTTTCTTTTCATAATAGATTCAATAATCTGCCTTTTGTCATTTTTATATCTTCCCCCTTTTCTTTTTAGAGTAGATTCGATGATCTACCCATTTATCCTATTATTTATCTTTTTTCTCAGAGTAGATTCAATGATCTACCTCATATCTAAGCATAGGCATGGTGACTCATACTTTAATCCCAGGAAGTGATGGCAGAAAGCAGAAAGGTATAAAAGGCGTGAGGACCAGGAACTAGAGCTGGTTAAGCTTTTAGGCTTTTGAGCAGCAGTTCAGCTGAGATTTATTTTGGATGAAGACTCAGAGGCTTCCAGTCTGAGGAAACAGGATCAGCTGAGGAATTGGCAAGGTGAGGAAGCTGTGGCTTGTTCTGCTTCTCTGATCTCCCAGCATTCACCCAAGTAACTGGCACTGGGTTTGTTTTTATTAATAAGACCTTTGAAGATTCATACTACAAGGGTCATGGGGACAAGGGGACCATATTGCCAGGTGGGAGGCTGGAGAGTAACTCAGAGGTCACAATCACTTTTATATAACAAGTGATCCTCCAAGAACTTACTTTTGGGTCACAGGAGAAGCTCATTATCTCTTCTGAGGGAATGTACTCCAGTAGCTTAAGATTCTCCCTACTTGGTAACACTTATTCCAAATCCACACCACCTCTCAACATTGCCACACTAAAGACCAAGTATCCAACATGTGAACCTGAGGAAGACTTTCAAATATATCCAAACCATAGCAATAGAAATCAAATTTGACACACTTTGTTTTCATATATGTATGTTTGCCATGTGTGCACAGGTGCTTACAGAGGCCAGAAGCCCGTTATTCTTTGGAGCTGGAGTGTCTCAGCTAGGGTTTCTATTGCTGTGAGGAGACACCAAGACCACGGTAACTCTTATAAAGGAAGATATTTCATTTGGGTGGCTTACAGTTCAGAGGTGCAGTCCATTATCATCATGGTGGGACATGGCGGTGTGCAGTCAGACACGGTGCTGGAGGAGGAGCTGAGAGTCCCATATCTTTAATCTGTAGGCAACAGGAATGAACTGAGACACTGGTGTGGCTTGGCCATATAGGAGACCTCAAAGCCCGCCTCCAAAGTGACACACTTCTTCCAACAAGGCCATACCTACTCCAACAAGCCACACCTAACAGTGCCACTCCTAATGAGTCTGTGGCGGCCAATGACATTCAAACTACCACATAGAGTGGCATTTGTGAGCTGTCTGATATCAGCTAGGAACTGAACTTAAGTCCTTTGCAAAAGCAGCAAATTCTGTTAACCACTGAGTCATTTCTCCAGCCCTGTCAACACGGGCTTTCAAGAATGTTCCCTTTTCATCATCGTCTTGAATCATTTCTGACAAGAAGTCTGGATATTCTTGCCATCTTTCTTCATTGGTTTAAAGAATTTCTTCCTTTTCTAAAATTATTGCCTTTGTGCAATCTAATTCTGTTACATTCTGATGCGTTCTGCTCATGTAGACTTTTCTTGGTGTTCAATGATTCTCTTGCTTGGATGTGTTTACAGTTTTCATTAAATTTGGTGACATTTTTGTCTGTACTCTCTTCAAAAAGTTTTTCTGTCCATTTTCTAAGAGTTTTATTTTATAGAAATGAAGCCACCCAACATTGCCACAGTCACTGGGTGTTCTTTCCTTCTTTCCTCGGACTTTTCTCTGTGTATTTCAGTCTACCATTTCCATCAGTTTCTTCCACAGTTTCTTTGCGTTCACAGACCTCTTCTGTAGTTGTGTCTAATTGCTTAGTCTAGTTATCCAAGTGTTTTTTTTTAATTTATTTGATTCCATAGAAACTCCATTTGTTTCTTTCCATAGCTTTGTATTTCCTAATTATTGTTAGTGTTTTTATTTCAAAGCATGAGCTATTTGTATTATTATTTAAAAAATTTACATTGTATTTATTTAGTGTGCATATGCCATGGTAAACACACTGAAGTCAGAGGACATTGTGGCAACTAGTTTTCTTCTCTGCTATGTGGGATTGAGTTTGGGTCATCGAACTTGGTGGAAGGTGTCCTTATTCACTGAGCACTCTGGGTGATTCTATAAGAACTGCTTTGCAGTATTTGGTAATTCTGATATTGCTGTCATTTTAGGTTTCTTTTGGTCAACTTTTCTCCAGATTATGGCTCATATTTTATCATTTACTTGAATGTCTAGAATTTTTGGTTACAATTTCAACTATCACATTGTTTATGTCTAGGGTTTCTTTCTTTTCTCTTCTTCCTCCCTTCCTTCTTTTCTTCCTCCCTCCCTCCCTCCTTCCCTCCCTTCCTTCCTTTCCAAAGCATTCGGTTTCTCCCCATCCCCCCTTTTGGTTTTTCAAGACAGGGTTTTTCTTTTTTTTCGTTTTTCTTTTTCTTTCTTTCTTTCTTTCTTTCTTTCTTTCTTTCTTTCTTTCTTTCTTTCTTTCTTTCTTTTTTTTGGTATCTGCCATTATGCTTTATTCTACCTTTATTTTATTTTATTTATATATATATATTTCATTTTACAATACCATTCAGTTCTACGTATCAGCCATGGGTTCCCCTATTCTCCCCCCTCCCACCCCCTCCCCTTACCCCAGCCTACCCCCCATTCCCACCTCCTCCAGGACAAGTCCTCCCCCGAGGATTGTGATCAACCTGGTAGACTCAGTCCAGGCAGGTCCAGTCCCTTCCTCACAGACTGAGCCAAGTGTCCCTGCATAAGCTCCAGGTTTCAAACAGCCAACTCATGCAATGAGCACAGGACTTGGTCCTACTGCCTAGTTGTCTCCCAAACTGATCAAGCCAATCAACAAGACAGGGTTTTTCTATGTAGCTCTGGCTTTCCTTGAACTTGTTCTGTAGACCAGGCTACCCTCAAACTGAGATCTGCCTGTCTCAGTCTCCCAAGTGCTGGGATTAATGGCATGAGCTACTATTGCCTGGCTTCCTCAGGTTTATATTTCAAGCATTAACTTATGTCATTTGGGGACTGAGCTTGCTCTTAAGTTTTGTTAGGTTGGACTCAGGGTAGCCACTGACATGGGATTAGCTTGTCTGTTCTGGAGTCTCTGATACATGCTTCCTTGGTTTTAGCAAGAAAAGCAATATCCTCCCCCAAAGAGATCCACAACCTGAAAATCGGGGCTATGCCAGGCTACTTGACAAAGAGGAGCTAAGCTGCAGTTGGACTAAATGTCTCTGACCAGCTGACCTTAGAACAAAAGCTGATCCTGAGTTCTCCAGGTGGACCCACCATCTTTGAAACAGAAGAGGGAGGCAGGAAATGGGGACAGAGTGATCACAGAGTGAGATGGACCTGGTTCCAGGCTAATGGAGAAGGGCAGAGTCAGGGCTAAAGGAAGTATTCTGACCCACAAGGGCGAAAAAGGCAGAGAAATGGATTCTTCCCTCATCTTCCAACTAGGAGTCCACATTGTTAACATCCTGATCTTTGCCTGCTGATGAGTGTGTCAGATCTCCAAGCTACAAAAACATTAAGATAATAAATTCGTTATTTAATTAATTAACATATTTTTGTTTTGGAACAAGGTCTCACATTGTAGCCCAGGCTGGCCTGGATCTCACTATGTAGCACAGGATGGTCTCAAACTCATGGCAATTGTCTCAGTTAGGCTTTCTATTGTTGTGAAGAGACACCATGACCATGGCAACACTTACAAAGGAAAACATTTAGTTGGGGCTGGCTTACAGTTTCAGAGGTTTAGTCCATTATTATCATGACAGGAAGCATGGCAGCAGCTAGGCAGACATGGTGCTGGAGATGGAACTGAAAGTTCTACATCCAGATTGGCAGGCAGCAGGAAGAAAATGGCCACACTAGGCCTAGCTTGAGCGTATGAGACCTCAAAGCCCGCCCCAGTGACACACTTCCTCCAACAAAGTCACACCCACTCCAACAAGGCCACACCTCCTAATAGTGCCACTCCCTATGAGCCACATGAGTCTATGGGGGCCATACCTATTCAAACCACCACAGCAATATTTCTTCCTCAGCCTCCCCAGGACTGGAATTATAGATACAAGCCACCATGCCTGACAAACTTGTGTCGTTTGGAAAGCCACTCAGTTTATGATAATTTGTGATAGACACCATAGTGAATGAAGACAGTGACCAGTGAGACTTCTGACCATTGCCTGGTGGACTTGGTGGTCTTCCCATCATGGTCTGTGCTGGGAATATGGCCATTTATGCCTCCCGCCGGGCCTTTCATTTTGTTTGGTTTCCTTTTTCTCCAGCACTCTAGGCCTGCCGTTAGGTGTCTAGAAACAACCGTGTTGTGGTGTTACAGCCGCAAGGAGTCAAGTGATTGGGTTTTAGAACACCGCTAGGAGCAGAAGCTCAATTTGCACATCAGGAAATATTTTAGACAGTGTGGTTTTTATATTTATTTATTTGTTGTGTGTGTGTGTGTGTGTGTGTGTGTGTGTGTGTGCGCGCGCGCGCGCGTGCCAGAGGTCAATTTCGGGTGTTGTTCCTTAGGAGCCCCCTGCTACTGTTTTGAGACAGAGTCTTATACTGAGACCCAGAGGTCACCAATTAGACATCTGTTCAGTCCCCAGAGCCCATGTGAGAAGCTGGGTGTGGGGTGCATGCTTGTAATCTCAGTGCTGGGGTTTACTATGCAGCCAGCCTTGCCTAACTGCGAAGCTCCAGGCCAATGAGAGACTCAGTCTTTAAATGCAGGATAAATGCTCCTGAGGAATGGCACTGGGGTGGACCTCTGGCCTCCACAAATGAACACACACATACACCTGAACACATACATACACACACCTGAACACATACATACATACACCTGAACATACACAGATACACACCTGAAGACATACACACACACATACACCTGAACACATACATAAACATACACACACCTGAACACATACATACATACACCCAAACACATACATACACACACCTGAACATACACAGATATACACCTGAACACATACATATACATACACACACCTGAACACATACATACATACACCCAAACACATACATACACAAACCTGAACATACACAGATACACACCTGAACACATATACATACACATACCCCTGAACACATATACACAGATATCTGAACACATATATTCACAAATCTGAACATACACAGATACACACACACACACACACACACACACCTGAACACATACCTATATACACACACCAAAACACATAACACCTGAACACACACACACATACACATCTGAAAACATACATACACACACCCGAACACACGCGCGCACACACAAATCTGAATGTATACACACACAGAAAAGCAAAGTGAAGCAAAACAAGATTGAATGAAAATTCCAATAATGAAATATCAAATTGAAGTAAGGATATCTCCATCAGAAAATGACATTGAAGACTAGATACCCACTCTTGCATAGAAATTAGGTTAAAAAACAACCACAACAACCACAAAACTAAGGATTGTCTCCAAATTAACTATAATTTCTTTTCTGCTTTGCTGGTGTCATGGGAACCCAAGACAAAATTCAGTACAGAAATGTACTTCTTGCCCAGGAAATAAATACCTATGGTACTGTATGTGTAGTGTGGAGGCAGGACGGATCCACCAGCATCACCAGCTTCGGCTCGTCACACTGAGGGTGAGTGAGTTTCCCCTGCAGAGGTGGTGAGACCAGGGTAAATTAGCTGATCATGTAAGTTAAGTTGAAACAAACTGCCCCAAAAGGAAGCTTCTGGACAAAGTAGACCCCCAAATATCAAATGATAACTACAATAGAAGCTTACTTCTTTTTTAAAAAATAAGATTTTTTAAATTTATGTGTACATGTGTGTGTACCTGGGTGAGTTTATGTGCACCATGTGTGCTAGTGTCCGTGGAGGGAAGGATTCATTGAATCTCCTGGAACTGGAGCTACAGGCAGTTGAGAGCCACCTGATGTGGGTTCTGGGAACTGAACCTAGGTCCTCTGCAAGAGCAGTCAGTGCTCCTAACCTCTGAGCCGTCTCTCCAGCCTCTGAAGCTTTCTTCCAGTGTATGTGCCAGTCTGAAGGGGTGAGCCTGCAACCTCCTCCAGGCAGACTCCCGAGTCTTCCCAGAGCAGCGAGGAACACTGGAATGATGAGGGGGGAATTACTGAAGGGGTCCTGAGTCACATCCACTGAGTGCTTCCTCAGGACAAGGCTCTGCACTGAGCCCCCTGGTCAGTCCTGATAAACGTATAAAAAAAAAAAGCTAAGACTCCAAAACACCCCCATATATTTAAAAACTTTTAAATAAAATTTTTTTTACAATTGTCCTTGTTAGCTTTAATTGTCAGTTTGATAGCCTAGGGTCATCTGAGA
Organism: Peromyscus maniculatus bairdii; assembly: GCF_049852395.1. Classification (NCBI taxonomy): domain Eukaryota; kingdom Metazoa; phylum Chordata; class Mammalia; order Rodentia; family Cricetidae; genus Peromyscus; species Peromyscus maniculatus. The sequence continues at coordinate 70,977,350 of NC_134865.1, forward strand.
GAAGAACTTCAACTGAGGAATTATCTAGGTCACTTTGGCTTGTGGGCAAGTCTGTGAGGGATTGTCTTGACTGTTGAGTGATGTGGGAGGGCTCAGCTGACTGTGGGTGGCACCATTCCCTAGGCAGGCGGTCCTGAACTACATAAGACAACGAGTTGCATTGTGTATAAGCCAGCTGTGAAGCAGCTAACGAGCAGCAAGCCTCAGTGGTTTCTGCTGTACTTCCTCAGCTGTGAAGTTAGTTCCTTCATTAGAAGTGATGCTGTGTGGGACGGCAAGCATGCCTGCCTTCAGCCTTCTGCCTTGAGGTTCCCGCCTCAGGGAAGAGTCCCAGCTCTCAGTGATGGACTGTCAGGTGGACTTGTGAGTTGAAATGAACCTTTTCCTTCCCTCGGTTGTTTTTATCACAGCAACAGACATGAAACGGGAACAGGGCTTTGCCAGCTCCCGCCTTAGCCACGTGTCACACTTCCCAGATGAGGTCACTGCAGACCCTGCTCCCATCGGTGGGCACCAAAGGCCATCCTGACTCCCTCCCCTCTCTTCCTGCATTCCCTCCACTGATTTCTTGTGCTCTTTTTCTTCTCACAGGACCCGTATCTTGCAAGTCTGTGTTTGGGCTTGTTTGTCTTTGCATAATCTAATGCCACGCCAAATCCAGTTCTCTTGCTACCACCATAGAGTTTTCTGAAACCAAGTACAAGATGACATGTGGTGTGGTCTTGTACATTTTGGTTTGCCCACCCCCCTCCCCATTTTCTGTCTTAGGCACTGTTGTCTCCTCCCTCAGGTGAAAGACACCGCTGACCTCTGAAGTGGACAGTTGTACGTGAACTCTCTGGTCCGGATTGTTACTGGGTCATTCATGATGGTAGCGGATCCTCAAGCAGCCAAGGAGCTGGCTGGACTCTTAATCACTCGACTCTACATCAGCCGCTTGATTTATGCTGATGTTCTATTCCCGAGAAGTGCCAGTTAATTCAAAAACATGTACAGCAAAATGATTTTTTATCACGAGAAATGAAGAGAAAGCAGAGCAAAAGAAATGCTCTAGTTGGTTGCAAAAGGCTCCAGTCATGTAAATGGTTTTGCCATATTGCATTAATGTGAGCAGTAAATAAACCGTTTATGGGGAAAATGGAATATATTAAAATTTATTCATGGAATAACAAGGCAAAAATAGCCACAAACTGATGGAGTGCTGGCCGGCATGGTCTGTAACACTAGGACATGGGTCTCCATTGGCGGCACTCAGAAGTCTAACGTATGAAGTCTCTCGTCAGATTGGTGGCACTCCCCGCCCAACACCCATTATTCCTTGTGGTCCTGCTTGAACTTGTCCACAGCACTTTCACAAGGGCAAAACATACGGCCAAAGCCTGTAATGATAATACTAAAGAGTAAACACGGACAGCGACCTGCTGGCTCTGCCCTAAACATTGACATGGACCTATCCACTCCACATGTTCTCACGTCATCTCCATTCTAAGGGTAAGGAGCAATGTGCTAGGGGATGGAATAACTTCACATGATGGGTACTTTGGTCAGCATTAGGACCCGCCCCTTGGGGACCTGGCCAATAAGCAGGCAATACTTTGACCTGCCCAGGCTTCTGACAATGTTATCCTAGTAGCCTGTTTGCATAGCGCAGCATGCGGGAAGTCCCCTCATAAAAGGTGGGGCCTGCTGCCTTCTCTTCTTCTCTCCTCAGCCCCACCCCACTCCCATATCTGTCTCTGTCTCCTCTGTCTCCTCTCTCTCTCTCTCTCTCTCTCTCTCTCTCTCTCTCTCTCTCTCTCTCTCTCTCTCCCTCTCCCTCTCCCTCTCCCTCTCCCTCTCCCTCTCCCTCTCCCTCTCCCTCTCCCTCTCCCTCTCCCTCTCCTTTTCCCTCTCCCCTCCCTCCCTCCCTCCTTCCCTCCCTGTCTCTCTTCTTTCCAACCCACCTTTGGTCTTTCAGATGTCAACTTGGTTGGCCCATCTCTCAGATATTTCTGAGAATGTTTTTGAACATTTGGATGTTCTTGCAAGGGTGTGTGTGTGTGTGTGTGTGTGTGTGTGTGTGTGTGTGTGTGTGAGAATTAGAAGCCAATTCTCTCCTGCTACCATGTGGGTCCCGGGGATCCAGCTCAGGCTTGATAGTGAGTGCCTTTTCCAACTGAGCCATCTTAAAATAGACAGATAAGTGATAGATACATCTATCGTTTATACTTAAAACATATACATAGTATTTGCTTGATGTATCTATATGGCTTACAGGTATTTAACTCATATATGCACATCTTCCTATATATAAACAAATATATCCTTCCTGATAACACTTGTCTAAGATTAGTCACTAAATAGTAGAGTCCGCTTGAAATCTTGCAGCGTGGTGCAAGAATTCATACTTTTGATGCACACCATCCTAGTCTTTATCAGCGCAGTAGGTTATGTCCACTTTGAAGCCGATACTGATAGCTTTTCCTGCTTCTTTATAGTAACTGACCACCTTGGTTAAGGTAGACAATATAACGTGTCTAAAAAGTCAGTTTCTCTAGCAAGCAAATCCCAAAGGTCAAAGGCTAATTGCATGGGAAACTTACTTCTTCCAGGTGTGTACGGGACTGGGCAATCCTGCTTACCAGGCAACTTTCTCCCATATGCTCATTCAGGAACCGAGGCTGCCAGAGTTCCTGCCATCACACATAGTTTCCAACCACCCTCGGACTTGACTACCGTGTAGCCAGCCAGGAGGCAAAGGAGCATTTTAGATTATGCACAACATGCTTTGATACCCATTTGTGGGTATGTACTATACGTTGGTGTAGGGAGGAGGGTGGCATGCGCACACGTGTGTGCATGTAAGTGAAAACAGGAGGATGTTGGGTGTCTCCCTCAACTGTCTCCACTATATATATATATGTATGTATGTATGTGTGTGTGTATATGTATGTGTATGTGTATGTGTATATGTATATAGTGTATATATGTATATAGTGTATATATATGTATATAGTGTATATGTATGTATATATATTTGGTTTTTTCGAGACAGGGTTTCTCTGTATAGCTTTGGGCCTTTCCTGGAACTCACTCTGTAGCCCAGGTTGGCCTCGAACTCACAGAGATCCACCTGCCTCTGCCTCCCAAGTGCTGGGATTAAAGGCGTGCGCCACCACCGCTCGGCTCTGCTTTATATTTTTGAGGCAGGGTCGCTTACTGTACTCGAGTACAAGTAAGCCTGCAAGTACCTCCAGGCCGACACGGAGTCTACTCACTAGACTAGCGAAGGAGTCCAGGCATGTGTCCTGGACCTGGCTTTTTCTCTAGCTGCAGGGGATAAACTCGGTTGGTTCCTCAGGCAAACACTTTCCCAACCGAGCCAGCTCCCCAGTCCTGCTTGAAGCTTTTGTACTCAGCTGAGGGATTGGTTTATGGGGAAAAAAAGAAAGAGAAAAAGAGGCAAGCAACTTAGGTTGTGTGACTCTGGAATTACTCATGTGTGTTTATGTAAAATATTTCTCATTTTTTCTCTCATTTTATTTCAGAATTCTTAAATTAACAAGGTCTAAACTGAAAAAGAAGCAGGTGGATTCTTCTTTTTTTTTAATGAATCAATCAAACTGACTGGCAGGCTGTTCACTGTAGCTATCAAGAGAAGAGTTTGGAGACAAGCATGGAGACAGATTGTAGAAGGCCTTGAATGTCACCACAGAGCTTGGACCTGTGCGACCTCTCAATGTCTCCCTCTTTCTCTGACCTAACAGCTGGAGAGTCTGCGGGCCTGCCCTGGGTCCACCTGCCACACCTTTACATCAGACCCCAGGCTGCTGCTCACGCTGCTGTGAGCATGACCTCCAGTGGTCTGCCTCCAGGCCCCCCTCAGTCACTAGCCCTGGCCCTTCCACGTGAATGAATAGTTTTTAACAGTTAAATGAGCTTATTCTCCCGTGTGTCCTCGGTGAGACACCGAGACCCGCCCCTCGCCTGACCCTGAAGGGATCCAGCTTCTGAGTACAGAGGACTGAAGAGCAGACCCTGGCTCTGTGTGACCCGAGCAGGTAATGCCGTGCCTAAGAACACCTACTCGGTGCTCACACCTTCAAGTCACAATAGCATGCTGAGTGAGCATGCTTGTGCTAGCAGGCGCCTTGGCGCTGGGGATTAGACGCTTCCTCTGAACATCCCCAGGCTGGAAACGCAAGGCAGGAAGAAATGGGAGGGGCTCAGTGGAAAAGAAGTGGGCGAAAGCTCCCGGGATTTCAACTTGGAAAGGACCCCGCAGCAGCCGATCTTCTCCCACATAATGGGCTGAAAAACTACATCTCTGTAAAAATCAAGAAAAGCCTAACTGAGCGCAGCTGCCGTCCCCCCATAATTAGATCTGGGGGATTATGGCTGAGATGGATGGGAGATATCAGATGGCCACTGCTAGCAACCACTTGCCGTCCGTGTCTGACTACACCCCTAGACACTGGTGTTCTCAGCAGACCCACATATGTTTGTTTTTAATTAAAATGTGCTGAATGAACCGTTAGCTGCTCGGAAATAATGAAGAAAAGCAACACAAGACAAATCGGCTAATTGACAAGTCCAAACACTCCATTTTATACCCTTCAGTTATGTTAATGGAGCTTTCCAATATGTTCTGCTTGAAATAATAATTACACCAACACAGTTACATAATCATCTAAGAGGTAGATAAAAATATATAAATAACAACAGCAGCAAACCCCACAAGTGGGTCAAAGGATTACAAATTCATTCTCTCAGGCTTTATCCCAATGAGTATTTACGGAGTGCTTGTTGCTTATTAAGGACCAGGCTGCCGTGAACTAATGCCTGGGATGAGGTCACCCCAGGGGTTTCAGATATACGTTGTTGTGTAAGGTCACATGTTCTGTACGTGTGGAGGAGCCATGCAGAACACATCCCCCAACGCGTGGTGAACCAGAATAGAAAGGGCCTCTTCAAAGGGAGACAATGCCATTTTCAGCCATCTGAAAAGCTAGTTTATGTAAAGGCCAAGAGTTTGACGAACCACATTTTATTCAGTGAATATAATACTAGCACAGTTGCCTGACGGATGTGTCCAGGGACCATGGACACAACGCAAGGTCAAAGGGCACCCATACTCCTAGTGCACTGAAAACAGGGAGCTTACTGGGAGTCTTCCAAGGACCATGGCAGAATTTCAGCCATGAGATAGACAGAATTCTCTCCAAAATCGGGAGTGGTGGCAGCTGTCAAATGTCTTTGGATGTTTTGTGGAGATTAATTCCTTGGCTAAGTGGAATGGTGGGGGATAATTCAGTCACTGAGCAACCCTGCCCTTCACTGGAGGCCCAGGATATCAATGGGGTAAATGAACCCCCATGCTTTTGGAGTTTATTTACAACTGAAATGGAAAACCTCGATCTCATCCATATTCAGTCAGAGAAAATTGTGGCTCATCCAAGACAAGGCGGGAGCCAAATTTGGGGCAAGGCGAAGGGTGACATCATCTGAAAGGGCTGGAAATGTGTAAATTTGAATATCATCTGTATATAAGTGATAATTAAAGCTGTGAGACTCAGTACACGCCAAGAGAGAAAGTCAATGAAAACCAGAACAACAGTGTCCCGCGCCACATGTTACTTCTGGAAGAGATTTTTTTTTTTTTAAGTTGGTGGAGGCGAGATTTTCTTTCCTGCTGAATAATTACAAAACCAGACCACAACTCATTTTCAAGGAGCCTCGAACCCTCTGCAAACACTCTGAATTGTCAGAATGTTGAGCAAGATAGAGGACTTTTCAGTAAGATTTGTATCCCAAGGAACTGGGAAGCCACTTCCTTCAGCTTGGAGAAGTCTTCCCTGCAGGGAGATCACTTCAGTAAGTAATGTTAAGAGAATCACCATGTCAATCTGGCACCTTTCCTTTTGAAGGCTGGAGTCAAATTTGGGAGGAAGCTCAGGAGGCTCTCACCTGGGTACTGCAGGCCTCCATTTATGCCATAAAGAAACTAGCTGGATTCTAAACTATGTGTAAATGCATTGTCAGTGGGATGCATGATACAAGAGTCCCCTGAGATGATGACTAGCTTAGTAAAGATTTTTTCACAGTGGAAAGGTAGCTTTCTTCCTTTTCCTGCCTCTAAAGAAGTGGTTCTCAGCCTGTGGGTCACGACCACCATTTGAGTCACATATTGGATATTCTGCAGGTCATTTATTCACATCAATGATTCATAATAGTAGCAAAATTTCAGCTATAAAATAGCAACAAAATAATGTTCAGGTTGGGGGTCACCAGGACATGAGGAACTATGTTAAAGGGCTGCACCGTTAGGAAGGTTGAGAACCACAGGTAGAGACAGACTGACTTGGGATTCATTTTGGGTTTGACCTTTCTTGTCCACAGAAGACTCATAGAGAAACAGGTAAGGTCCTCAGTAGTGGGCTGAGCACAGAGTGCTCTTACCCATGAATGACAGTTGTATTGTAGTCCTAACAATCCTATGCCTTCGAATGTAGCTGACTTTGGAAATTAGGTGTTTGAATAGGTGAGAATTGGGTCTAATTGGATGGCCTCTAAGCCAATATAAATAGGGTCTTTATAGGAAGAGAAAGTTGAGATACAGCTATGTGTAAGGAAAAACCACGTGAAGACACAAGAGAAAGTGGCCATCTACAAGCCAAGGAGAGGGGCCTCCAAAGAAGTCAATCCTGTTGGCAGCTGGAATTCAGACTTCTGGCCTAAAAGTGTAAAAAAACATTTTTTTAGCTATTTAAAAAATGTGTAGTATTTTCTATGGGAGCCTTAGCAAACTAATTCTTGAGATAAAAGATAGAGAGCTTGGGTATGTGCTCTGCAGAAGTCCCTCTTGCTCTAGATACTGACTTGTTCAGCCATTGTGCCATTTTGACCCCACACTACATACATGTTTGGTTGGAACCCCCAGATTGCTCCTGCATGGTCTGAGAAACCCCATCTCTCTCCAAACCCCACCCTCTCAGATACTCTCCAAAAAAAAAAAATGACAAAAATCCCAGTTCCATATTCCTAGCAGCTGTGGCAGCTCTTCCCCTGAAGTTGCCACCAGCCCAAGTCCCTGCCTAAAGCATTCAGTATTTGACCATACTTGGGGCACAAACCCAGTTTGTGATAGACATGTCATCACCCCTCACCTACAGGCTATATAACCTTCCTGCTTTAGTCTGGGTGCGTGACTTCTCCAGCCTCGATCTCTGGGACCGGAGAACTGACCCAGGAGTTGCTTTGCTCAAATAAACCTGTTCTTTTACTTTTTCAGTTCAGCTTGATCTGGCTTATTGCATCAGCGGAGAAACCTATTATCAGGGTACAGAAAACCTACCAATGCATACTACATACATACATGCTTAATTTTTCTGGGCTTTGGTCTCCACAGTTCTAAACTGAAGTAGAGAGCAATTGATCCATGATATTGTTGAACTGAAAGCAGATTCTGAGCTAAATTCCTGTAAACCTTGTTCTATCCCTTCCCTGTATAATTATAAAATCCAATGGCTTCCCAAGTATTTTCTTCCTCCAATGTTTTATGCTAGTTTGAAGTTAGTTCAGCTTAGTCATTGACTATATAACTTTGAAAAGAGTAACTTAGATTCTCTATAACCTGCCTCCTGGTGTTATGAAAATTAAAACTCAGGCGATAGCTGTCTGGACCCTAACAGAGGTCCCACACACTAGTGGTCAGAACAAGTTGTTTTCAGCCTTCTAACACAGGATCCTGTTATTTGCTTGTGAAGAAATGTTGATTACTTCAGGTGCTATATCCTTTTATGCATTTATACTCCCTCCTCTTCTGAAAGGATTCTAGGAAGCTCCTAGAAATATCTCCAGAATAAACTAGTGCTGGCACAGGAGAAACGGTGTAAGTACGAGAAACAGCCACCGGCTGCCTTTCTACAGCAGATGCAGAAGTGTTCACAGGTCTAGGCACTGGGAGGCACTGCGCCAGCCTGATCTACATTTTGAGTTCTAGGCCAGCCATGGCTACATAGTAAGAGCTCATCTCAAAAAATAGTCATAGGGTTGATCCCAAAAGAATTAAGCATCTTTTCGCTGCGCAAACCCAAAATTCAGCCAGAAGTGATATCATTCTAGTGAGGTCAAGATGAAATTAAACCCTAAGTTTCTTTGGTTCTTTATATTTTTAAAATTTTGTTTCTATTTTATTGATTTCAGCCCTAAACTTGATTATTTTTTGTCATCTTCTCCTTTTGGGTGTGATTTCCTTTTTGTTCTAAAGCTCTTAGCTGTGCTGTTAAGTTTCTAGTATGAAATTTCTCCAATTTTTTGTTTTTTGTTTTTTGTTTTTTTGAGGCAGGGTTTCTCTGTGTAGCTTTGCGCCTTTCCTGGGGCTCACTTGGTAGCCCAGGCTGGCCTCGAACTCACAGAGATCCACCTGGCTCTGCCTCCCGAGTGCTGGGATTAAAGGCGTGCGCCACCACTGCCCGGCTCCAATTTTTTATGTATCTACTTAGTAATCTGAATGTTCCTCTTAGTGAGGCCTTCATTGTGTCCCATAAGTTTGCGTATGCTGTGTATTCATTTTCATCCAGTTCTAGGAAGTCTTCCAGTTCTTTCTTAATTTCTGTCTTGACACATTGTTCATCCAGTAATGAGTTGTTCAGGTTTTATGAGTTTGTAAGCTTATTTGTGTCCAGTGTTAATCCATGGTGGTCAGATAGGATGCAGGATGATTTTTCTTGTACATGTTGAGACTTGCTTTGTGTCCAAGTATGTGGTCAGTTTTGGAGAAAATTCCATGAGGTGTCGTTTCCAATATTTTAAAGATAGTAATGAGGACTGAACCTACGCCTCAGACATTCTAGTCAAGTCCAATACCACTTAGATACAACCCCAGCTCTCCAATATTTTTAAAAATAAATAAAACACTGTTAGTCTTGTTGACCTAGCCTATAAAGAGGCAAGTTTTAATCGATCCTTCTAGAACATTTATGTTTTTATACATATGTAAAATATTGCTGTAGGTTTGTATGTGTGCTTCATGCCCATATCTGGTTAGTGATATCACATGGCATATACCAAGGCCTCTGAAAGTTTTTCATTACAACCCTTCTTCATGTAAGAAAATTTTGTGGGATCCCTGGCACAGCAATTATGTAAAACAGTTTGTGCAATCAAACATTCACTGCATATAAATAATAAATTTATTTTAAAATTTATTTTTAAAAAAAATCTCCTGGGGAGCTGGAGAGATAGCTCAGAGGTTCAAAATGCCTGCTGCTCTTTCAGAGGACCCAAGTTTGGTTCCCAACATTCGCTTTGGGTGGCTCACATCTGCCTGTGCCTCTAGGTCCACAGGACCCAAGTTCCCCTTCAGACTTCTGCAGGCATCTGCATATACATACCACACACATACATACACACAGATAAAGTAATAAGGTATTAGGAAATAGTAAAATCACAATTCTTTTGTATACATATGAATTTACCATTTACTAAAGGTAAAAGCAAATTTGTACACTAATGAGACAGACATCCTTGTTTTCACATAAAGAATTAAATCTTGGACGGATATCTGATAGCACATGTCAGAGATCACTTTCAGTATTTTTCAGAGTAGAGCGATATTTTGATTTTATAACTGTCGCTGCTAAGAGTGCTATTTTGCAAAAACATCCAGCTCAAAATGGCAGAACTCTGTCCAGTACCATTGCAGAAGGGATTGGAGATCCTGATCTAATCCAAGCACAAGTCCATCCAAGGACTTTCAGAAAAACTCAAGTTAGCAACCCAATTAGAGATTTTAGTCACACTAGGCAGAACCAAGGCTACAATGAAGTCACGTGATCCCGTATAAATGAGCACTTTAGACTCATTACATGTTTTATTTTAAATTAATTTTTGATCATTTTGCATTAAAAAGCCTTTTACTGTTATAATTTTTTCTAACTCCTTCTCCCCATTTAGTTACATGATGCCATATGAGGTTGTAACCAACAGTTTGAGAAGCTGAGTCTAGATACCGTTATGTGTCACGGTCGCTCAACATGGCTTTGAGTTCTGAGTTGGAGACCATGGCTTCTCATGGAGCCCACTCACTTCTTGAGCAATGTAAGGAGCTAAATTGTGTCCCCCACCAAATTTGCATATTAAAGACTTAACCCCAGCACAGTGGTTCTCAACCTTCCTAATGCTGTGACCCTTTCATATAGTTCCTCATGTGGTGGTGACCCCCAACCGTAAAATTATTTTCATTGCTACTCCATAACTGTAATTTTGCTACTGTCATGAATTGTAATGTAAATGTTTTTAGAGATAGAGGTTTGCCAGAGGGGTCAGGACCCACAGGTTGAGAACCACTGCCCTAGTACTTCAGCATTTCTAGTGGTGGTTTGGTTGAAAGGTTACCAGGACAGACCCTCAGCTAGCTGGCTTATGTGTAAGAATGAGATTAGGACAGCATGTGCAGAGAAAGACTGTGTGAAGGCACAGTGTGGCCATCGACAAGCCACCGTGGCCTCAGAACAAACCACCCTGCTAACGCTTGGCCTAGGATTCTAGACTCCAGAACGGTGAGGAAACTGAATTCTGTTCTTTTAGCCACTTGGGTCATGGTACCTTGTTACAGCCAGCCCTTGAAGACTAGTGTAGGCAGCTATTAATTCCACAGACGTCAAATACCAGAGTATTAGTGGGCATTTAGATAAGAAGGAGGCACAAGGGGGCTGGAGAGATGGCTCAGAGGTTAAGAGCACTGGCTGCTCTTCCAGAGGTCCTGAGTTCAATTCCCAGCAACCACATGGTGGCTCACGACCATCTGTAATGAGATCTGGTGCCCTCTTCTGGCCTGCAGTCACATATGCTGTATATATAATAAATAAATAAATCTTTTTTTTTAAAAGAATTAAAAAAATAAAAAAGGAGGCACAAATACGCATCTGTGCACCTGGCTCCTGGGCACATGTGGGAGACTATCCCTGGGGCGATACTCACACAAGAAATTGCTGTGTCATCGGGATGCACATTTCCAAACTTACAAGATGCCGCTCAGTGCTCTCAATCATGTCTCTGTGGAGTCCTGTCCTCAAGAGCAGGGATGAGGTAGCAGTCCCTCACAACCTTGTCACCATCTGATGTTTTCAAACTTAAACTTTTCTTCTGCCAGTGTGACTGGGGAAAATAAAACTCTTACTGTTTTAACTGCTTTCCCTAATTATGTGTGAAGTCAAATATTCGAATACATTTGTCTATTCATATTTGCTCTCCATAAGTGTTTGGTTCACAGCCTTTGCTTATTTTCCCTTTGTGCTGAAGAGTTTTTTCCTACCTGATCTGTAGGGATTCCATGCTTGCTTAACAATAATCTTGCCTGCCAGATATTCTGTGAATACCTTTGCCCAGGCTACAGCTTGTCTCTTAATCTTGTTCCGTTAACAAAGGGTTTTAATTACGTATAATCAGACACGGCTCTATTAATAGTTTGCTTTTTTTAATGCTGTCTTAAGGCAAATCTTTTCTCTCCAAAAATTCATGAAGGTGTTGCCTTATCATTTCCTCTAGCAGTTTTGGAATATTTTTCCCCTATTTAGATCTTCATTTCTATGATGGAAAAAGGTAGGGACTTTTCTTTTCTTTTCTTTTCTTTTTTCTTTTCTTTTCTTTTCTTTTCTTTTCTTTTCTTTTCTTTTCTTTTCTTTTCTTTTCTTTTCTGTTTGAAGATAAATTGGCCCAGTATTTACTGAAATATCAAATACTCACTTCAGTCATTAAAAAACAAATCCAGTGCCCCCCTCCCCATTCCAAGAACATCTCATTTTAAGCAGTGTGTTTTTCTAAGGTGAATAACTTCAGTGTATTAGGAAGAAAATGTACTGTTAGGTAAGTAAGCAAGTTGACCTAAGTGGATATTTGGAAAGGAGCCAAGCAAATGCTATTGGAAGAGTTGACCTTCCGACTCTTCCTGACAGTCACTAGGTAGCAGGGTCAGGTGTCTTCTGAGGTCACCGTACTAATGAACTTAAAGCAAATCTTTTCTCTCCAAAAATGTGGCCATGAGGAGAAGACTTACTCTTCTTTGTCTCCATCAAGGGAACCTGCTTCCTGTCTTCCAGAGCAGTGGCCCCTGTGGCTAAATCTTTGGAATCACATGCTGAAGCCAGCCACAGAGTCATTCCCCTCTAGAGGATGGGGATGGGTATTTGTGGAGAGGTCATATGGTCAGTTTCCTTGGCATCTCTTCACTTCTTCTCACCCTGTGTTTTATTTACTTATCAGAAGTAATAATTTCTTAACAAGCAAAGGCAAGCGAGTGTGGTGGGAAACAAGCAAGTGAAAACCCCAAACTAAGAAACAGCGTGCCATTTAGATAGTTAGGAAAACCAGCGGAGGTGGTGGGGGATCCCTAATCTACTTAAGAGGAGACAGATGGAGACTGCTATTGTGCTGGGAGATTTGTTCAGGTATTGTACACACCTTAGTTGTTTGAATAATTTAGATCATTAGTTTCCAAATATTTCCTAACCACAAAATACTCCACTTAATCTAGATTTTCCGGACAACACCAAAAACAGGTGAAATAAGAATATCCTATTTTAAACAGAAAATCGCCAAGAGGCCTTTGTGCAACTGCCCATTAAAAACCTTCCCTTGACATCCATGCATTTGAGAGCCAGAAATAAGGTACAATTCTCTTTTGCACTTTTTTTTTTCCATGTGGTAAGTGAAAAACTCCAAATTTCTTGTCATTATTGATTCACTCATTCTGTGAACACTTACTGTTTTCTAGGCTCTGGAAGAGACACTGAGGAGGAGGGTGACTTGGAGATGGTAAACTCTGAGCATGAGTTTGAATTATGAATGGCAGATGGTTGATGGGAAGGCAGAGAGGATGCAGACTGGTGGGGGTGGGCAATGTGGAGAGATTCACAGGACACCTGTTGGCTGTAGCAGGTGCTGAAACTGGAGAGTTGGGAGAGCTGAGTTAGTACTGCCTGGTGAACCTTTCTAAGTTTAGACATGGAGGTCCGTGGGTAAGGTGCAAGGGTTTGAAACAGTAGGTTGACGTGGTCATATCTGTGTATCAAAATGATCCCTTTGGCCAAAGCATGTATTGAAACAGGACATGGTTAAACCAGGAAGACTGCATGAGATGATTATGGCAATCATGGGGGAGATGATTGAGGACATCCCATAATAGGTTGTCTGTGGAGAGGAAGTAGAGGGGCATGACTAGTGGGGGCTGGAGGGAGGAGGAAAATGGAAGTGACAGATTTTAAATTGTGTGACCGAGTAGGGATGTGTGACTAGTGCCATCCAATAAAGCAAGGGACATGGGATAAAGGGTTGGGGCAAGAAAAGATTGGCCTCCATTTGGGGGAAGGTTTTGTCTGATGTGCCTGTTAGGTAACAAGGTGGAACTGTCCAGTCATCAGCGGGATATTTAGCTTTGGAGCTCAGAGGAGGGATGTGAGAGGGAGGTGCAGGTGTGGAGGCCATCCTCAGGGAAGAGGGCGGTGGTCAAGAAGCCTTCAGGTGAAGGCCATGGAGGAGGCAGAAGGATCCCATGAAATAAGCTGAGATGTCTCAACAAAGAGGAGGGAAGAGAGTCAGGAAAGGGGTGTGCGTGTCACAGAAGCAAAGGGAGGGAGCTGGTGCAAAGGAGGAATTACCAGCAGGAGCGCGTGCAGTGCAGGCCACAAAAAGGCAATGCCTAGAAGATCCACAGGACATACACCCAGAGTTCCCTGGGATGGATCACAGGGACGGGAACCGAGAGTGTTGCGTGCCAGGACTTGGGTAGTGAATGAGCAGTGACAGACAGCCTGGCCACTCTAAGGCCTGTGACAATGGAGGAGGTGTGAGTACCTAGAGAAAAAAACTGCTTCCATGCTGTAAGGAGAGACAGACATGGGCAGTAAGGCCAGCAGCAACTGCTAATTCTGACTATATCATAAAAACATCAAGGAATTTTCCTCTTAATATCAAAACCTGCACTACAGATTCAACTGGTCCATGGCAGAGCATGGGCAAGGATACAGATTCAACTGGTCCATGGCAGAGCATGGGCAAGGACACATTTTTAAAACTCCACAAAAGAACCTAACATAGCCATGGTTAAGAGTGCATTATTCCCCTTATCCTCTCCACCCACTTTTTTTTGGTTCATTTTTGGGGATGCCAAACCTCCACACTGAAATATACCCTTAACCAAATTACTCCCTATATTGAGCAAGAAAAGAGTGATTTAGGTGGCTATGGTAGTTTAAATAAGATGTGCCTCCCATTGGCTCATGTATTTAAGAACATGATCCTTAGTAGGTGATGCTGTTTGGTGGGGGATTGTGGAACTCTAGGATATGCAGCCTTGCTGGAGGAAGTACATCCTTAGGGGTGGGCTCTGAGGGTTTATAGCCTTGCTTCACTTCCTGTTCACTCTCTCTGCTTCTCTTGTGCATGTAAAATGTGACCCGCCAGCTTCCTTCTCTGGTCGCTTCGTGGCAAGCTATTTCTAGCCATTATAGACTCTCTCTTTGGAACCAAGGCCGGAATCAACTGTTTCTTCCATAAGTTGATTTTGGGTATGGTGTCTTACCATAACAACAGAAACGTGACCAATCCCGTGGCATTGGGGGTGACAGGAGTCTCACCCTGGTCTGTCTTGTTGAGATATGGAAGAAGATCTTAGCAAAGTGAACAGAGGCTAGGAAATCTTACGTGACTCTGCAGACCCTTTTGGGAAGCTGCCTTGAAATTGAAGAAAGAGCAAAACTGTGTTCTCCATTGATAGAGAAGCAAATCACATTGAGCTTTCCCAGAATATTAGGACACTATTCCCAAGTCCTTCTGAGGGGTGGCTACCTGGAAATTCTGAGTCCCTATGCTAGGGACTGGGCACCTGACTCAGTTTCCCCTCAACACACCCTGTCCATGATGATTGGTCTCAGACTTTGCTCATGTCTTCGCTCAGAAGTCTTCTCTTCTCCGAACCCCCGCTGAGCTGTCAGCCACCATTCCCTCAATCTCTCAGACACAGGCAGGTGATGAGTCATGGTGCCAGGCCCTAGGGCGTTCAGGATTACTTCCCGCCTGGGCTTTTGCAGCAGCTCTCCCTACCTTCCCATAAATGTGCTCAAACTATGTCTGAATTTGTCATGTTTATCAGTGTCCCACCAATGAGGAAGGTGAGCAAAATCTTTTCTTTCCTCCCCACAAGGACTAATTCCCAAATACCAAAAATGTTAGGTGCTATCTTTTATTTATTTATTTATTTATTTATTTAAAACTTGAATCCTATTTGAAAATGTGTTCCTTTCTAGTGTAGACACAAGCTTTGAGATGTGTGTAAGCACTCAAGTCAGTGTGGACTCCAGGCTTAGTTCCTTTTTTAAAGCAAGTGTTTATGGTTGGGATATAACATGTTTCCAGAAGGCTCCCGTGCTAAAGCCTTGGTCTGCAGCTGGTAGCGCCCTTGAGAAGTGACTGGATCACAAGGATGCTGCTAAGTTCTTCAGTGGTTAAGTTGACCAGTCATAGCTGAACCATCTTTTACAAAGTATGCTCTAGTCTTGAGGGAGTCTAAGTTAGTCTGTCTTGCTCTCTCTCTTTCCCAACCAGCACGGGGTGAGAAATTCAGCTCTTTCTCCCCACCATAATGTCCTGCCTTACCACAGCCTGAAAGGAACTGTGCTTTTCTACCTAGGACTGAGGCCTCTCTGACTATGAGCCAAAGTCAGTCTTTGCTCCTTTGAGTTGTTTTTCATAGGTATTTTGTCATAGCATCAAAGAGTGGATCAATACAGCACATATCTCACAACTCCTGATCCTGGGCTTCCACATCTATAAAACTGTCCTCCAAATACTGTCTACCTTCAGCATCTGTGAAGGATTAAATCATACAGAACCCCCAGCACACTGACCAGTGTATGATAAGGACAGGTCAGTAATACTTACAAAAATAATTATTAGTCATTAATATGATTATATAGATAATTATGCATTGTATGCAGTTATATGTTAAACATAATTATATTACAATTCTTCTTCTTCTTCTTCTTCTTATTATTATTATTATTATTATTACTATTATTATTATATTTAAAAACACCAGTAAGTTGGCACAGGCTTTTTAGTTACTAGAATACTTTGTGGGCTTTTTTAAAAAATATATTTTTATTTTATAATTAATTTAATTTTATGTATCAGCCACGAATTCCCCTGTCCTCCCTCCTCCTACCCCCCAGCCTTCCTCCCCAATCCACCCCCCATTCCCACCTCCTCCAAGGCAAGGTCTCCTCTGGGGAGTCAGTCCAGCCTGGTAGATTCAGTTGAGGCAGGTCCAGTCCCCTCCTCCCTACACCAAGGCTGAGCAAAGTGTCTCAGCATAGGCCCTAGGTTCCAAAAAGCCAGCTCATGCACCAAGGACAGGTCCTGGTTCCACTGCCTGAGGGCCTCCTAAACAGTTCAAGCTAATCAACTGTCTCACTTATCCAGAGGGCCTAGTCCAGTTCCATGGGGGCTCCTCAGCTATTGGTTCACAGTTCATGTGTTTCCACTAGTTTGGCTATTTGTCCCTGTGCCTTTTCCAATCATGGTCTTGATATCTCTTGCTCATATAATCCCTCCTCTCTCTCTCTCTCACCGATTGGACTCCTGGATCTCCACCTTGGGCTTGGCTGTGGATCTCTGCATCTGCTTCCACCAGTCACTGGATGAGAGTTCTATCATGACAGTTAGGGTGTTTGGCCATCTGACCGGAGTAGGTCAGTTCATGCTGTCTCTCGACCATTGCCAGTAGTCTATAGTGGAGGTATCTTTGTGGATTTCTCTAGCACTCTGCTTCTTTCTATTCCCATGGGGTCTTCATTTACCATGGTATTTCTTTCCTTGTTCTCCCACTCTGTTCCTGATTCAGCTGGGACCTCCTGCTCCCCTAAGCTCTCTTTCCCCTGGCCCTTACCCTCCATTACCCCACCCCACCCCCAGTTTGCTCATGTAGATCTCATCCATTTCTCTGTCATTGTCGATTCCTGTGTCTTTCTTAGGGTCCTCTTTACTAGGTAGCCTCCCTGGAGTTGTGAGTTGCAGTCTGGTTATCCTTTGCTTTATATGTAGTATCCACTTATGAGTGAGTACATACCATGTTTGTCTTTCTGAGTCTGGGTTACCTCACTCAGGATGATATTTTCTAGTTCCATCCATTTGCCTGCACACCTCATGATGTCATTGTTTTTCTCTGCTGAGTAGTACTCCTTTGTGTATATGTACCACATTTTATTAATCCATTCTTCAGTTGAAGGGCATCTATGTTGTTTCCAGGTTCTGGCTATTATGAATAATGCTGCTATGAACATAGTTGAGCATGGGTACTTGTGGTATGATTGAGCACTCCTTGGGTATATGCCCAAGAGTGGTATAGCTGGGTCTTGAGGGAGGTTGATTCCCAATTTTCTAAGAAAGCACCATATTGATTTCCAAAGCGGCTGTACAAGTTTGCATTCCCACCAACAGTGGAGGAGTGTTCCCCTTGCTCCACATCCTCTCCAACATAAGCTGTCTTCAGTGTTTTTGATCTTAGCCATTCTGATGGGTGTAAGATGGTATCTCAGAGTTGTTTTGATTTGCATTTTCCTGATGACTAAGGATGCTGAGCAATTCCTTAAATGTCTTTCAGCCATTTGAGATTCTTCTGTTGAGATTTCTCTGTTTAGCTCTATAGGCCATTTTTTAAATGGACTGTTAAGTATTTTGATGTCTAATTTCTTGAGTTCTTTATATGTTCTGGATATCAACCCTCTGTCAGATGTGGGGTTGGTGAAGATCTTTTCCCATTCTGTAGGCTGTCATTTTGTCTTGTTGACCATGTCCTTTGCCCTACAAAAGCTTCTCAGTTTCAAGAGGTCTCATTTATTAATTGTTTCTCTCAGTGTCTGTGCTACTGGTGTTATATTTAGGAAGTGATCTCTGGTGCCAATGCATTCAAGACTACTTCCTACTTTCTCTTCTATCAGGTTCAGAGTAACTGGATTTATGTTGAGGTCTTTGATCCACTTGGACTTAAGTTTTGTGCACGGTGACAGATATGGATCTATTTGTAGTCTTCTATACGTTGACATCCAGTTATGCTAGCACCATTTGTTGAAGATGCTTTCTTTTTTCCATTGTATAGTTTTGGCTTCTTTGTCAAAAATCATATGTTCATAGGTGTGTGGATTAATATCAGGGTCTTCAGTTCGGTTCCATTGGTCCACATGTTGGTTTTTATGCCAGTACCAAGCTGTTTTTATTACTGTAGCTCTATAGTAGAGTTTGAAGTCAGGGATTGTGATGCCTCCAGAGGTTGTTATATTATACAGGATTCTTTTGGCTATCCTTGGGTTTTTGTTTTTCCATATGAAGTTGAGTATTGTTCTTTCCAAGTCTGTAAAGAATTGTGTTGGGATTTTGATGGATGATTGCATTGAATCTGTAGATTGCTTTTGGTAAGATTGCCATTTTTACTATGTTAATCCTACCTATCCATGAGCATGGGAGATCTTTCCATTTTCTGACATCTTCTTCAATTTCAATTTTGTGTGAAGTTTCATGGAGACCATTTTCACCTTTTTTGCTTTGAAGTATCATTTCACGTTGCTTTTTTTTTTTTTTTAAATCACTCCTTGTTCTCTTCTTTCCTCGTCAACCCCAGGTGTGTCTGTCCCAAGGGACCTTACCATGTGGGTAGAAGGACTTGTGGGTAAATCCAAAATGAATGAACAAAGTGGCCAAAATGGATTTCAAAGAGAGTGATTTCAAAGGGGCATACAGGAGAGCTTAGGGGAAGTTTATTATAATCTCAAAAATTAAAGGAATATTTTTTCAGTCTCCTGCTTTTGTTGAGGTACTGACTGTACACCAGGCACAAACCTGCCTATCTCAGAGTCGCAGACACAGGGTTCAAAACCCACACACTCGGAGATCAGTTTAGCCACCCCCAAGAGCGTCTACTTGTGACACTCCATCTTGGAGTGACTTGTGGCCTTTGAACAAGTATAGAACTTGTCCTTGGGAAGGGGGAGCTGCATTCTTCCCCAGCCTATCTTTCTGTTATCTCATTTTATCTCTGTCCCTTTGGCTTTTTTTTCCTACACGAGTCGTCTTCTTCTTTTTTTTTTTTTTTAAATACTAATATGTAACATGTACTTAATCCAGAAAATGTAGAAAAATAAAGACATGGCATAAGGACATGTTATTCTCAATCTTGGTGTTCCTCCTTCCAGAATCTCCCTCCCTCCTTCCTTCTGTTTTTTACAGAAGTAAAACAATATAAGCTAAGGACAGTGGTTATCAGTCAGGACAGTTTTGCTCCAGGAGGGTATTTAACAATGTCTGCACATATTGTGGCATACCCAAAGTGGTAAGCATCCTACTATGTGCAGGTTGGTCCCGCCCCCACTCTGCAACCCTACCTCCCACCCCTGCAACCCTATCCCCGCCCCCGCAACACATTCCATTCGCCTACAGCCTGCGGTTGGTTGTCTTGGCGTTGCAAAGACACTGAGTGGCTGTCAGAGACACTATGTCACCACAAAGCCCAGAATACATCGGTGTCATAGATGAAATTCTAATTATTCCATTATCGGCATTTTAAAAAAAGCATGGAGAAGCAGGGGACATTCATTGTAACGTGTCTAAAGTATCATTTCTACCTTGCAATCAATGGAAATTATTAATGAGCTACTTCACATTCCTTTGTCTCTGCCACGTTAGGCTGTCATTTGGGCACATCTCAATTTGGCCTAACCACATATTGAGTTCTCCCGTGGCTAGTGGCTACAGTACTGGACAGAGACATGTTGCGGGCGCCTGCGCTCTCTCTCCGTGCTCTCTCCCCGTTCTCTCTCTCTCTCTCTCTCTTTCTCTCTCTCTCCATATATATAAATATATATGCATGTGTGTGTTTCTTTTTTATTATATTTTTATTTATATTTTTATTATTGAAAAACAGCTTTAATCCAAATGTATTTTGATCATATTCTTCCCCTCCCCCACGGCCTTCCAGATCCCTTCACCCTCCCTACTCACCCAACTTTAAGTTCTCTCTCAGAAAACAAACAAAACCCCATTACAACAACAAAACTCCCAAATCAAGGAAAATAAATAAAACAATGCTCCCCCCAAACCAACAATGGCAACAACAAAAACCAAACTGTAACCAATAAAAGCACACCAAAAGCTGTGGAGTCCATCATGTGTTGGTCAACTACTCTTAAACATAAGGCCTGCCCTGGAGTGGTTCATATACCCAGTGTCACTCGGTTGGAGAAAATTGATTTTCCCCTCCCAGCAGGTATAAATGATTCAAATGAGAGTTCAGTTGTTAATGTAAGCTGTTTTTCACTTAATGTGAATAAATCTTTTTCATTTCCACTGTGTATTACTTTTACTGCATATTACTTTTAAATGGCTCTATTAATTTAAAAGATCCCCATTTTCTGGACATTTACATTGTGTCTGAGTTCCTTAATTATGAGTCATGCTGCTAGAAACATCCTTATGTAAAACCTCACACCTTATTGTTTGTGTGGCTGTGATAAACACCATGACCAACAACAACTTGGGAAGGAGAGGGTTTATTCACCTTACAGCTTGTAGTCCATCATCCAGGGAAGTCAGGACAGGAACACAAGGCAGGAACCTAGAGGCAGGAGCTGATGCAGAGGCCACGGAGGAGTGACACTGGCTTTCTCTCCATGGCTTGCTCAGCCTGCTGTCTCATGGTCCCAAGGCTATCAATCAGCCCAGAGTGGCACCGCCCACAGGGAGCTACACCTCCCACATCAATATCAGTCAAGAAAATCTACCACAACCTTGGCTGCAGGTCAATCTGGTAGGGGCATTTTCTCAATTTAAGTTCCCTCTTTCCAAATGACGCTAGATACTATCAAGTTGATATAAAACTAGCCAGCACAATTGACCCCTATCAGCCTGACAGACAGACACATCATTATCTACCAGAGCCTTTGCTTTCTCATGAGTCCCCAAGATGTCATGTTAATATTAACACTACAATATAAAAACATAATTAACTTAAAAGTTCCACAGTCTTTAAAAGTTCAGTCTCTTTAAAATAACCAAATTCTCTTTCAAAGTTCGAGACTTTCTAGAACATCCAGTCTCTAAAATATCCATAGTCTATCTTAAATATCAAATCTCTCTAAAATGCCAAAGGCTCTCTAAAATTTCAAAGTCTTTCTAAAAGTTCAATTTCTCAACTTTGGGCTCCTGTAAAATTAAAAATAATAATAATAATTCAAAAACTTTCCTACTCCTGGAGGGAAGAACCAGGGCACAGTTATAATCAATCAAATAAAAAACCAAACCCAACAGTGTAAAACTTAGTGTTAGACTTCTGGGACTCACTCAGGATCCTCTGGGCTCCAAAGGCTTCCACAGCGGCTCCACCTCCCAGGCTCTGCCATCCACAGCACACCCAGCTTGTCTCAGAGGTTCAGGCTGGCTGTACCCCACAACTGCTGCGGTCCTTGGCAGCCATCCCATGGTACGGACATCTCCCAGCTGCTAAGATCCCCACTGCCCCTGGGTGACCCCTTCACCCATCACTTCTCTTGGGCTGTCTTCAGGGCCCCTGACCCTGTCACTTGATACCAAGCCATAGCCTCTCTCCCTGACCGCTTGACCCCTTCAATGCTGGGCTTATCACCGCTGCTGAGGCCACCTCTAACCACTGGCCTATACTTGCCTCTCACAGTGTCAAGCCTCAGCTGATCTTCATGCTGCTGTGGGACGGTCTGTATGTCAAAATGCTCTGATTGGTCAATAAATAAAACACTGGTTGGCCAGTGGCCAGGCAGGAAGTAGGTGGGACAAGGAGAGAGGAGAATTCTGGGAAGCGGAAGGCTGAGGCGGAGAGACACTGCAGCCACCGCCATGACCAGCAGCATGTGAAGACGCCGGTAAGCCACCAGCCACGTGGCAAGGTATAGATGTATGGAAATGGATTAATTTAAGCTATAAGAACAGTTAGCAAGAAGCCTGCCACGGCCATACAGTTTGTATGCAATATAAGTCTCTGGGTTTACTTGGTTGGGTCTGAGTGGCTGTGGGACTGGCGGGTGACAGAGATTTGTCCTGACTATGGGCAAGGCAGGAAAACTCTAGCTACAAATGGCACCCAACGTGTTGGCAAGAGTTTCCACCTAAAACCTGAGAAAAGATTCTAAAACGGAACTAAAAACAGCTTCCTAATTGTCTCTCTCAAATGAGCGGCAGCCTGCCGGTTTGAGCTACTGGCGGGTTCCTAGTATGCAAGCTCGATCTGCAGTATGGCGGGAATGAGGCCTCTGCAAGTGGCACATTAAGCTGCATGGTGGATTTAGCCTTTGCTAGTACAAAAAAAGAGGTTTCTGGGCTACACGCTGCTTGGATAAAAGCATAGACCCACGATGGCTCCCAGAGCTGGCAGAAAACGTACCACTGCCATGTTGGGAAGCTGAAGTGGGCGGAGCCAGCAACCACAGCGCCTTTTCAGGCTTAGAAGGCTGCAGTTTAAAGCAATAGGCTCAAGGAAATATAAAACATAAGCCACATAAAGATGGCTACCACACAGAGAATCTGGATTATGTTCTCTTTGATATTCGTAACTGAAGAGAAACATTTGATTGCAAAAGCTGTTGAGTTATGCCAAAATGTGTGTTTTAAAGGTACCTTAACTTCAAAATTTGGATGTAAGGATATGTTGCTTTGGAAAGGAGGCTCTGCTTTTGTTTCCACAGAAAGCCAGAGGCTATGGATTTGTTCCAGATTAAGATACATCAGGTTTGACCAGCCAAGACCACCTGAAAGGTCTCCGATGACACCATGGCCCAGATGATCCAACATCCAGAATTGTTTCAAGGCAACTGGCTCAGATGATACAGCCTCACGGACTACTCCATGATCCTAAAATTTTCTTTGTGTCCCCATAAGATACAGCGCCCCCCTCCAGCAGGAAGTAGTAAGAGAAGCTACGCCCAAATTCCCAAATATACCAAGTTGACTTTGGAGATGTGTAAAAGTTAAAACCTTCCTTTTAAAAAAAAAGAAAGGGGAAGTGCTGTGGGACGGTCTGTATGTCAAAATGCTCTGATTGGTCAATAAATAAAACACTGGTTGGCCAGTGGCTAGGCAGGAAGTAGGTGGGACAAGGAGAGAGGAGAATTCTGGGAAGCGGAAGGCTGAGGCGGAGAGACACTGCAGCCACCGCCATGACCAGCAGCATGTGAAGACGCCGGTAAGCCACCAGCCACGTGGCAAGGTATAGATGTATGGAAATGGATTAATTTAAGCTATAAGAACAGTTAGCAAGAAGCCTGCCACGGCCATACAGTTTGTATGCAATATAAGTCTCTGTGTTTACTTGGTTGGGTCTGAGTGGCTGTGGGACTGGCGGGTGACAGAGATTTGTCCTGACTATGGGCAAGGCAGGAAAACTCTAGCTACATCATGCCCTCAACCAGGACCACCTGGGAGACTCTTATACTATTAAGTTTGGCTGTCAGCATGAGATGCAGCCTCAGCTGCCTCTGGACCACAGCTTCTGTGTGCCGACCCCCAGGAAGACATTTCCCAGAAGATTTTGATTGTCCCAACAGAGCAAAAGTTTCCCTTTAATGGTTCTGGCCTCTTCCAGTTTCAGGTGACCAGAAACACAGATTCTTTTTTGTTTGATTATTATTATTATTATTTTTTGAGACAGGGTTTCTCTGTGTAGACCTGGCTGCCCTGGAACTCACTCTGTAGACCAGGCTGGCCTCAAACTCAGAGATCCACCTGCTCTGCCTCCCGAGTGCTGGGATTAAAGGTGTGCACCACCACCGCCTGGCCAGATTCTTAATTTAAGATAGCACATAAACAGCTCTCATAGCAGTGATTCTCAACCTCCCTAACGCTGTGACCCTTTAATACAGGTCCCCATGTTGTGGTGACCCCCAACCATAGAATTACTTTCGTTTCTACTTCGTAACTGTAATTATGCTACTGTTACAAATTGTAATGCAAACATCTGCGTTTTCCGATGGTCTTAAGTGAACTCTGTGAAAGGGTCATTCGACCCCCCCAAAGGGGTTGTGATCTGTATGTTGGGAACTACTGCCTCATATAGTCATTGCTTCTCTCTGAAACGTCACAAGGCAGACCTCAATATCTATAGTGCTCTCATCATTATCCACCAAGGTCCTACAGTGGTTCACCAGTCTTTGAACACCCAATGGCTTTTCTAATCCAAAGTTCTGAAGTCTTTCCACAATACTCCCCCAAATACAAGATCATATCTGTCACAGTAACACCCCATATGATGGCTATTCTTGGTTGTCAACTTGACTACATATGGAATTAACCAAAACCCAAATGACTGAGCATACTTGTGAGGGATTTTTTTTCTTAATTAAATCTTTTGAGGGGCTGAAGAAATAGTTCAGTGGTTATGAGCACTGGGTGTTCCTCTAGAGGACCCGGGTTCAATTCCCAGCAGCTACATGGTGGCTCACAGCTGTCTGTTACTCCAGTTCCAGGGCATCCATGGCACCGGGCATGCACATGATACACATATATATGCATGCAGGCAAAATACCCATATTTATAAAATGAAAAATAAATAAGTCTTTAAATCATTTGAAGTGGGAAGATTCACTTCTATTCTGGATCTTTGAGGTGGGAAGATCCACCTGTAATCAGGACCACACCTTCTGCTGGCAGCCCATATAAAAGACATGGAAGAAGGAAGCTTGCTTTCTCTTTGCCTGCTTGCTCTTCCCTCACTAGCAAGTCCATTCCTTTCCCGGCATTAGAGCCGACTTCTTTGGGATTCTGGCATATACCAAAGACCAGCTGAGACATCCAGCCTGTGGACTGAACAACTACTGGATTCTTGGATCTTCTCCATTGGTAGACATCTGACTACTCGGATCAAAGCTTGTTGGATACACACACACACACACACACACACACACACACACACACACACACACACTACAAGTTCTGTCCCTCTAGAAAACCCTGACTAATGCACTCCACAACCTGATGCCAATTTCTGTCTTATTTAGAATTTCTATCTCTGTAATAAAACACCATGATCAAAAGCAGCTTGGGGAGGAAAGGGTTTAATTCACCTTAAAGCTTTAGTCAGTCCATCAACCAGGGAAGTCAGGGCAGGAACTCAAGGCAGGAACCTGTGGGCAAGAGCTGATGCAGAGGCCATGAAGGAGTGATAACTTAACTGGCTTTCTCTCCATGGCTTGCTCAGCCTGATGTCTTATGGTCCCAAGACCACCATCCCAGGAGTGGCACTGCCCACAGTGAGCAAGGCCCTTCCACATTAACCATTAATCAAGAACATCCACCACAAGCTTGGCCACAGGTCAGTCTGGTAGGGGCATTTTCTCAATTGACATTTCCTCTTTCAAAATTACTCTAGTGCCAAAATGACATAAAACTAGCCAGCACACTCATCTTTTATCTTTTCTTTAAGGACAAATTTCAAGATATGGGTCAAAGAACATAGATGTTGCCTGAATTCTAAAAAAGTCTTTTAATAAAAAACCCAGAGCCAGATATTGGGGTGAAACCTAAAAAATCAGACAATCAGAGCAAGCCAATCCTGTCTCCATGAAGCCTCAGACTGAATGTCTCTCTCTGTCCTCAGCTGAAAAGCTTCCTCAGCCGAAAGGCTTCGGCCCAAAGGGGCTCTAGTTCCTGTCTCCTCATGCCTTATATACCTTTCTCCGCCCAGCCATTTCACTTCCTATCTCAACCTTCCTAGTGCTGGGATCAAAGGCATGTGACTCCCAAGTACTGGATTAAAAGTGTGTC
This sequence comes from Peromyscus maniculatus bairdii, assembly GCF_049852395.1. Classification (NCBI taxonomy): domain Eukaryota; kingdom Metazoa; phylum Chordata; class Mammalia; order Rodentia; family Cricetidae; genus Peromyscus; species Peromyscus maniculatus. The sequence continues at coordinate 71,003,162 of NC_134865.1, forward strand.
CCACCACTGCCTGGCATCTATGTTTAATCTGGTGGCTTGTTCTGTTCTCTGATCTTCAGGCAAATTTTATAGGGTAGATGCTATGGGATAATGCTCTTGTACACTGGTTTAATAAAATGATGACTGGTCAGTAGCCAGGCAGGAAGTACAGGCGGGGCGAGCAGACTAGGAGAATGCTGAGAAGAGGAAGGGTGGAGTGAGGAGTCCCCAGCCAGACACAGAGGAAGCAAGATGACGAGGCAGAACTGAGAAAAGGTACCAAGCCATGTGGCTAAACATAGATAAGAATTATGGGTTAATTTAAGTGTAAGAGCTAGTCAGTAATAAGCCTGAGCTAATGGCCAGGCAGTTATAATTAATATTAAGCCTCTGGATGATTATTTTATAAGCAGCTGTGGGTCTACAGGGTGCCAGGTGGGACCCAAGAAATCCTCCAGCTACAGGTAGACAATATATCACCACACATAGACACAATTTTTAGGTTTTGAAAATATTCCATGTATCTTCCCTCCAAGACTTGTAGGGAGATTAAGTGAAGGTAGAACACGTGACCAACATGGGGAATTCAAGGAAAGTTAACAGAGTTGAAACAGTGGTACCCAGCCCACTCAGGTGCTCTGCAGGTCTCATGCTTCATCATCTTCATCTCCAGGAACTCTTCCCACTTTAGATTGGCATTAGCAGTGTCCCAGAATGCCCATTTCATGTGTGAGTTCTATGATGCTGTGGTTTTTACAGCCCTTGAAAATTTCCTATACCAAACTGGGGTTTTATTACTGTTGGTTCAATCTAATTTTCTTATATTTTGGATTGGTCTCTGTTTTTAATATTTTTTATTTTTGAAATTAAAATATAATTACATCATTTTCCGCCTCTTTTTCCTCCTTCCAACCCTCCCCACGTACCCCCCTCTTCCTGATTTCTGAGCAGCTCAATCAGTATCCACATGTACTAGAGCTGGGACATTTTTCACTTGTTCATGACAATTAGCAACCATTTGTATCAGTCAGTTGTAACAAATGAGCCTCACATCTCAGTGGCGTACAAACTAGTGTCTATTTCTCATTCACATGAGCCAATCCAGGCTGAGTGCCTATGGGGACATGCCATTCCTGTGGCGGCTAGAAAGGAATGAGCAAGACTGAGAGAGGCTTCCAATGGCCTCCACTCCAGCCTGTACAGTCTCTTCAGCACACATCTCCTCGGCCAGGTTATGTCGCCAGGTCCAGCAGCATTGGGGCAGGGAAGTACATTCTTCCCAGAAGAGACACTGCAAATCACAGGTCCTGCCTGGTGATGGACAGGAAGTGAAACTGAAATAGATCATGCTCAACATGATCTTCCCTACCAGTTTAAGTCAACCCAGTTGAGTGAGATGAGCAGCCTGTGCATATCCACCCTCACGAAGTCGGGAATGCCCCTGCATGGTTCCCTGTGGTCCCTCGAGGGTTGTGATGTCTCCTGATTCCTAAGAGAACAGGTGACACAGGGTGGGCTGCATGTCTTCCCATGTGCCCCAAGAACAAGTGAGTGCAGAGACTCTCTACTTAAGGCAAGCATGGGTCCACCTCACCCCACTTGCTTCAAAGGGCAAGCTTGCAGGTCAAGATAAGGCTCTGTGCTCCAAATAATTTTGTTATTACACAACTAGAAAAGAAGTCTCGAATGCTCTTCTAGCCACCAAGCAAAACATACACACACACACACACACACACACACACACACACACACACACACACACACACTGGTTTGGGGGGAGGGCTAGGGATTAAATCTAGGACCATATGCATTGTAGGCAAGTGCTCCACCCCTAAATCACAGCCTACTAGCCCATACCTTAATTCTTTAGATAAGTGTACTGATTCCTTAGAGCAAGGTAGGCTTTCTGTCTTAGTTGCGTTGCTTGGGAGACCAGTAGGTACTCATTGTCATCGTCATCATCATCACTATCATCATTACCACCATCATCACCACCATCATCATCACCACCACTATCATCATCATTACCACCATCATCACCACCACCATCATCATCATCATCATCATCAGCAGCAGCAGCAGCAGCAGCAGCAAGGACATAGTTGCCACACCATTACCTCCACCACTTTCATAGGGCGAGGCAGTAACCATCCTCTTAGACCTAGCCAATAGCTCCCTGGTTAGCCAAAGGGACACTGTCCTACAGAAAGTCTCTGTCCCGTACTGTGAGCCTCAGGCTCTAGGAGTCTGACTGGTTGCAAACATCATTAAACTTTTTGAATGCTCATAAAAACGCAGTCCTAAAATCCGACACCAGGCAGTTTTAGGATTAATAGAAATGTATTAAAATTACAAGCCATTCTACCCCTGACCCGAAAGAAACAATTGCAGGAACATAAAAATGAAAAGGAGTAATGCACGCTCGCGAAGGTACGTCACTTCCTATTTGAATCATTTACTTATGTAACAAGCCTTTCTGGGCTGATTAGAGGAACTGCCATTCACTCCTGCCAGCCTTTCAGGTAGAGAAGTGCATGCGTCCTTCTTGCCCAGCTGGAGATTTTGGTCCTCTTGGTCACATCTCTCTGCTTCTGTCATTCTCATGAAGGATTTGGTGTGCCCAGAAAAACACTTGTCCTGGAGCAATGGCACTGGGAAGAAAGACCACGAGATCTTTCCATCCACTGGGCTGCTGAGCCTGCTGGAGCCTTCGGAATGGTCAAGAATGAAACTAGAATATTTTCTTCTTGAGCTCTTTTTTTTTTTTTTTTTTTTTTTTTTTGAGACAGGGTTTCTCTGTGTAACTTTGGCACCTGTCCTGGAACTCACTCTGTAGCTCAGGCTGGCCTCGAACTCACAGAGATCTGCCTGCCTCTGCCTCCCGAGTGCCGGGATTAAAGGCGTGCGCCACCGCTGCCAGGCTTCTTTAGCTCTTCTTAAACTCTGCTTCCTACATTGCCTGAGCTCAAATCCCACTTCTGTGTGAACTGTTTCCTCAACTTTCCCAGCTGAGAGCAGTTTTCCTTCCACTGAGGCCTGATTCAACCTTCCTGGCTTTTACCATCTTTTTGGATGCTCCCCCTGCCTTGGAGTGTTGGTTACCTTCCTAGATGGATCAGAATGGCCACTGATGGTCCAGGTGCCTTCCCATTTGGTCCTGGGTTAAACCTATGGCCCCAACAGGACCATGGGAAACAGAAGCTATTGTCTGCTTGTGGGCCGAGAGACAGGGAGCCACGATGACATTTCCCTCAGTTCAGCTACACCTGCCATTCTTACCCTAGTCCTCTCCATCATATTAGCCAGTCCATTCTGCCTTCCGATGATTGGTTTTTATCATCTCAACCCCAGGGACTGCTAAGCTCCCTTGGAAATCCTTAAGAAGAAAGTGCCCTGTGGGAAGGACTCTTACGGCAAAACCCCAGGATCTTCCCAGCTTGCCCCTCTACTGTTGTCGTTGTGTGTTGAAGCTCGGATGCCTCCTCATGTTTAGGCTCCAGTTGGTAGAAAGGCGAGGAGTGGGCCTTGGGTTAGACTCGGCGTGTCTGCTTGTACTCACGTGTGTGGGAGGCAGTCAAAGACACAGCACACCTAACGCACAGAAGGCCAGGACTTGTATGTGGTCTGTCTGGACAGCTGTATGCCCTGGATGCACAATAGGTAGCCTGAGTCACATGAGGTGTTTGTGGCTTGAAATAGTAAGATATTGTGTTGGTCACCTTTCCGTCCTTGTGACAAAATACCTGGCCGGTTCCAGTTGTAGAATCATCTGATTTCAGCAGCTCAGTCTGTAGCCACTTGGCCCTGTGCCTCTGGATCTGTGGTGAGATAGAACATCACACTGGGAGCATGTGGCAGAAGCGGCTCCCTCGCGGCTGTCAGAAGGGAGAGAGGTGGGGTCTAATGTCTCCTTGAAGGACATGATGCCTCCAACGACCTAACTTCCTCTAGGTTCCACATACTAAAGGTGCCATGATCTCCCACTAATGCTGCAGGCTGGTGACATCTGGGCCTTTGCGGGGGGTGGGGGGTGGGGGGTGGGGGTGGAGGTGGGGGGGCGTCACTTATCCAAACTAGTAAATACCAGATACAACCGAAACACTTGCAAGGTTGGTAGGGAGGTGAAGAAAATTCTACTTCATGGATAGAAAAGCTGTAGAGAGTGGAGCTACCCATGGTCCAGTGAGATAGCATATTCCAAGTCATCTCGTCAAACTGGAATTATGATTTTTAGACTCCCTTTCTGTGCCAGGTTCTAAGGTAGGGTTGATCATGGGAGAGATTAGCTTGAGACAGAAGACAGAAGTGAAGAAGTGGCCTTAGCTCTTGGCACAGGGTGTGAGACACCACACGCTGCTGCTCTTGGGCACTGTGGCCACCCACTGGCCCCTCTGGTTGTATGGGTAGCACCCAGGCCTACCCCTCCTTGGCATCTGCCCAGTATCCTCTCTCCAGAGTCTTCAGATCTTCCCAGGAGCAGATGTAGTCCCATAGCAAAGGGTGCCAGTTCTTCTTTAGACCACCCCCATCCTAGATGATGGTGGAGGTGTTGAGGGGCAGATGTGGGCTCCCAGCTGGCTTCACAGTCTACAGCCATTTATCATGTGATTTTTTTTCCAATTTGCATTCTAATCCTAGGTTTATTCAACATGGTGCTTTCCCTCTATACAAGTACAAACACAACCTCATCTAAAATGCTACAAAGTTATAAAGCTCAAAACAAATTGTATAGCAGTGACTGTTCAATAAAAGCAAAAAGGAGCAATGTCTACATTGCTAAGGTTAACCTGCAACATCACCATGAATGGCGGACGATAACGGGGGTGGGGGTAGGTGCCATGAGGACCCTGGAGGACCAACTGGCTCATGCAAGGGTTTCTTATCTTCGGCACTATTGGTACGTTGGGCCAGATGGTTTTGTGTATGTGGCGGGTTTTCCTGGGCATCACAGGATATTCAGCAGCATCTGCGGCATCAACTCATGGGACACCGGGAGCTGCCTCATCCAAATCTCCATGAACCCAAATCCAATCCAATATGGCTCCAGGTCATCAAGATGGCTCCAAGAATCAACAATCTTTGGAGGGAACAAACCTGCCTATGGTTCAGAGTCAGTGTTTTCCGCTTCCTTACCATCTGTCCTTCTGTATCTTCACGTGGAGGGGAGCAGGAGCATTGTGGAGGCTCTTCACCAGCTTCCAGGACCACAGAAGCCTAACCCAACCTTACTCCATGTGACCCACAGTGGATCAGCTCAGGAGGAATTACGACTTCTGTGGGTCAAGATATGTCACCTTCATGGACTTTCCTAACATTAAACATTTTTAAATTGTGATTTATAACTGCTGGCAAAAAAATAAAATTATCTAAGTTAGATTAATGTATCCATTATTATACTCACTGAAGCTTCTGGGAGCTTGAATATCATGAATATTTTGTGTATTGTGGACAAGTTGGCCCTTGGTATGTGTCTTTTACTAAAACTAAATGACAGATATATTCATATCATATCTTTTTGTATTTGTATTTATTTTGTTTTATCATGTTTGTCCTGAATTTTTGTTTTTGTTTCTGGTTTTAGTATTTTTTGAAATAGGGAGGGTCTCATCATGTAGCCTTAGCTGGCCTGGAATTAGCTGTCATATCCTCCTGCTCTGCCTCTTGAAGTGGGTACCACCTTGCTGGGCACTCATCTTCTTTATAATTAGAGTAAAAACATAAGCAATCATTCTTAGCTTCTTTTAAGGTTGTGTTTAAAGGGATCACACCAAGAGTTCAGTGTGACACACAGGGGCAGCAGCACCAGACTGAGTGGTGACCTTCCTTGAGTGACATCCTCCCTTACGGGAGTCTCCTCTCAGCCCACAGGCTGGGCCGCTGGGAAGGAAGGTTGCTGCTACGGCTTGAATACCCCTTCCAACACTCACATTGAACTTCAACATCATGACAGTAGAGAGAGACTTTGAAACGTGGTTAGGTCATGAGGGCTCCGCCCTTGTGAATAAATTAATGCTGTGATCATGTTGGTTATTTACCAGAGGAGTGAGCTCCTGATCAAAGGATACCTGTTCCCCCTCCCCCTCCCTTCCCAACCACGCTGTAATGAGCAAGAAGGCCTACACCAGATGCCGTCCCCCCCCCAAACCCCCCTCCCATCTCAGCCTCCATCACAGAGAATCAAATAAACTGCTATAGTTTATGATCCTCCCAGTCTGGGCTATTCTGTTACAGTGATAGAAAATGAACAAAGACAGTTGCTATACAGAGACTCCAGAGGAAAAGGTGAGTGTGGAATAAAACTCCCTCTGAAAAACACATCAAAGAAAAAGTGTGTCTCTAAATGCAATTGTAGACATGTGGTTCCTATGTATTTTCCATTAGATGGTTAATGATGGGATGTAAATCACCTGTGGAATCGGATGGACCCAGTCCAGGCACCAGTGCCTACTTGGCACCAGCTGTTTCTGATTAGCGAGGAGCCTGGGGTCCTGAAGAACAAGCTACACTTCTTGGGGTTTGTGAGGGACAGGAAATTAGCCATCCGCCATCTTACCTTTATCTGCACAGTTTTCTCAAACTGTACATCCAGCAGATATGAAAAGAACAAATTGTGCAAAACGGTGGGAAGTCAGGCACGGAACTTACTTCACATGCCCCCAACAAGTTTGGCCACGGACAGAGTATATTCTCTCCAGAACTACAATGCCTGCCCTAGACCAGACCTGTGGCAGGTATCATGGATGGTCAAAAGTGTGTATCAAAGCAAAATTTATTCCTTTAGCAAGGACTGTGCTTTTTTTTTTAAACAAAGAAACATCAGGAAACCATTTTGTAGCTGAACAACCCAAACAAAGGCAGTGGAGTTTAAGACAAATGTTATGAAAATTGCATAAAACATCATATCAAAACCCCTGGCAGTGTCAAAAAGCAAGATTCCTGAATCCAGTGTGTAGCCAAAGAAGAAAATTCAATTTCATTTTTTCACTTTGTCTGCCAATTTTTATAGCACTTCATTTAAAATGAAATCTCTGAAGAATCAATTCAAATTAGCTTTACAGTTTTCCCCAAAGAATCTACTTTAAAATAAATTGAATCGGAGCATGTGACATAAGTGAGCATAAAATTCATGTTAACTAGTCCGAAGGAAAAACTTATCATCAGGAAACAATCTCACATGGCCAGGCTAAAAATAGCCTTTAGATTGTCAGTTTCAAAACTGAACCAAAGTAGGAGGACTTGTTAGAACAATGATACAGTGCATTCTCTCTAATGAAATGGCCCGGAATTCTGTAATAAATTACAGGAAAAAAAAATCCTTTGGGCAAAACAGAAATGCCAGACATGAGTTGTTTTCATAAGCAGAGTGACAGCCATGGAAATATCTTTAGCTGGACCAGCGGCTTCTGCCTGCCATTGACAGCTGGCAGGGCTAGACATGGGCCGAAGATACAGGCTGTGACCTAGACTTTGTCTCTCTGTTTTATGTTGATGAGGCAGACCTATCCGAAGTATTTATCGTATTTAGATTATTAAGGTCCTTGATGACAGTGACAGTATTTTAGTTTGGCTTTGTAACCATTCACTGCCTATCCCTCACACAACAGAAGTTTCATAAATGGTTGGGGGGTAGGGGGACACACAAATGATTGAATGAATGTATTGTTTAAATTGGATCAAACTTACTGCTTCTGATGGCATCTTTCTTCCCAGTAGCTAGTTGGAGAGTGTGTCATGTCTGAGTGATTGAGGACGGGATGGTGGGTGGTGGTGAGCTTATATTTTTCTCTGTTGATGTTAAGAAACAAGTAACTTGGTTAATCATTGAGGTCTTTGTGGACACTTTCAAATGCTTTGCCTGAAGGAAACCATACGGAAATTCATTTTAAAGGGACTCGTTGCGCCGGGCGGTGGTGGCGCACGCCTTTAATCCCAGCACTCGGGAGGCAGAGCCAGGCGGATCTCTGTGAGTTCGAGGCCAGCCTGGGCTACCAAGTGAGCTCCAGGAAAGGCGCAAAGCTACGCAGAGAAACCCTGTCTCGAAAAACCAAAAAAAAAAAAAAAAAAAAAAAAAAAAAAAAAAAAAGGGACTCGTTGCCATGAACTATATGGTTCATGCCTTTTTTCACCACACTCATTTGGATGGGCCTTCTTTCCATCCCACCATACTCATTCTGTATAGCTTCATAAGATTGCATTTCCTTTTCCATAACTTCTGCTCCCATTTCTTCAATCCATTCATCATGAACCCATTCATTTTTCTCATCTTCCCTCAAGCAGGTGTCAGAGGCATAGTGATGAACAGACATAGTGGTTCTTGTGATACTTTAAAAGTATTACATGCCTTCCACTGTTACATGTCATGCTAATTTAATAGTCTCCAAAGTCTCTGGAACACTGCTGTAGTTCAAGTGTTATATGCAAGGCAACCGAGTTACAGAAAGACTAAATACCTGTCCAAAATGACAACTCTATCAAGTAGGGAAATCAGGATTTGAACCCAGTGAGTCTGGCTCGCTGGCTCCAGAGCTGCACGTATATTGTACTGTAGTCTCGCTGTAGTCAAGCTGTAGTCTTGACCTTCATCACTTTCATATGCTAGTGGGAGGAATGCAATTTCAACCATTATATCATAACTTATGTATTTTATATTGATTTATTTTTATTTTCTCTGTATAGATGTTTGCCTGCATGTAAGCCTGTGTACCATGTGTGCAGTGCCCATGAAGGCCAGAAGAGGACACTGAATTCCCTGGAACTGGAGTTAGTTGTGCGCCACTATGTAGGTGCTGGGATTGAACCTGGATCCTCTGGAAGAGCAGTCAGTGGTCTTAACTGCCGATCCATCTCTCCAGCCCCCGAGTCATGTAATTTTCACCGTAACAACATAGCAACTTTAGTATGCCAATGTGGTCAACTCTCAAATCACACATGGGCCAATGCTGCTGTTGTGGACTCACTGACTAGGACTTCATTTGCTCAGTTATGGAAGTCAGAAATCCAAATAATTTGTCATTTCCTTCCTCATCCAGTGCCCAGCACACATTAACTACGTCACTAACTCGTATATCCAACACATCTCTAACTCTTGTCTCCCAGTGCCTCACTCTAGCTGATCAGTTGCCGGCACAGACCTTACAAACCCCGCTCTTTCCTCTCCTGCCCTACCTCCTGCACTCAAGCTGTCTGCAGCATGCTCCTATGCTACCATATTGCAGATGCCCACATGCCTGCTGATGCTTTAGGAAGATAACCACCTGCAAGTCAACAGAAGAGCTTCAGAGGAAGATAAGCCTGATGACATTCTAATTTGGGTCTTCTGGTATCCAGGACTGTAGGAAATCCATCTTGGCTATGCGAGGCCGTGCCAGGCATTTGTGAGAGTAGCCTGACCTGAGTAAGACATTCTACAGAAACCTGTCACTGTCACAATCTGCTTCATCTAGTGGCCAGATCCCTGTTAAGAAGGTGAGCTCTGAGAGAGCAGCAGCTGTCTGGAACTGGTTTCCCCCAGCCAGGTGTCCAGAATGTGGCATGAGTGCCTGATACCAAGTTGGTGCTCCGTAAATATTCCTCAAATGAATGTCAGGCAGGTAAAAACACTTGAGCAAATGGATGAGCAAGCAGCACTGATGGGCTTTCCCTCTGAGATGACTCACTTTAGGCCTGAGTTGCATCCAGAAGCAAGGGCACTCTGTCCTGGCTGGTGCAGGTATTAGTGGGAATTTATATCATTCACAAAATACTGCAAATGTCTAGAAGTCCAAGTTTTTAGTTCCTCAGAGAAACACTACTCAACGAAATTTAATCTCACCGATTTTATTTTTAAAGAGGCAAGTATGTATCTCTAGGGTTAAGAAAAAATTATTCCTAGAACTATAAATTCAACATTAGTGCAACTGGAAGAGAATACACAAGCATGGGAAACGTCCTCATCTGATGAGCCGTGTGCTCGATTTCAGGCTGGAAAACATCCTTGCTGGTTGCCGTGGGTGCAATGGCGCGGTGAGAGTCGCCGCCACATGGAAGGGAGGCTGGAAGACACACGAGGGTTTCCGATGAAGTCTTCAGAGGATTCCTCCTTTCTGAGGAACTCATTATTCACTTAATTATTCATTCTGTTTATTTACTGTATAGTTATTACACATAAATATGGTGTAGCTCCCCGGAATCTTCAAACACCAGATGCCAGGTCCCTCCACATTCCCCAAAGACAGAGGAGAGCCATCCCCGTGAGAATTCAAACAACAACTAAAACCCAATTAAAGCCGCGCCAGCACGTTCATTTCCAAAAGCAAAACCCTGAAATGAATCAGCTTTTAGTCACCCTCCTGACTGCTTCTGCACAGGCAGACAAACAAAAATGCCTGAAAACTAAAACTGGAAACAACATTGGCATTTGAATCATGGCTCTGTTGAACTTTGGCTTAGGTTAAGTCGACTTAGTATCGTTTCTGGCGAATTCAATTCAATATCATTTCTCCCATCTTCCGAATCAAAAGAGATGAGAAAATGGTGTTAAGTTTCCCACGTGCCTGGCACCCAGGGCCCCGAGGTGACATATCCATGTTGCAGCTAGGCACCCTGGGTTGCAAGGCTCTTCCTGGACCTCTTGCCTCTCCTACAGTTTGGACTGGCATCCTGAGGGGGTAAACATGCCACCCAAGCTCTTTGAAATGTCAGCAATGGCTGAGGACAGAGGAGGCTGGCTTCCTGTGATGGTTCAGAGAGAAACTCTGTCACTCAGGGTAGTACAAGGCTGGTCACTGGGATGGGGCGATGTGTTGGAGCGTGGTTGGGAAAGCTGGCATGCGTTTGACTGTTCAAAGGCCCCATTTCCCTGGTGGCACTTATCTTGAAGGACAAAGTGACCTTTTAGACCAATGTGGGACTATAGCCAGTTCTACTTGAGAGCCTTGGTATCACAGGCAGGCATGTCTATGTCATTATTCCCATGTCCCATCTGTCATAACCAGCATCTTCCTGGGAAGCCACTACCCCAGAAAGGCCCCTATTTCCAATACAAGAAATACTCAAAGCTCTTCAGGATCCGCCAGATGCTCTTAGTGTTTCCCTAAGGCCCGCCCGGAAAGGCCAGGGGTCTCCACTCTTGGTGAGTGGGCTCAGGGTCGGTCTGCCCCTTGCCACTAATAGCGACATCGCCTGTGCCCCTTCTTCCCGTGGCCACAAGAGGAAAATGTAACTGAGTGTGGGAAGTGCTGGAAAGAGTATGGGCTTTCCAGAAGCACGGGACTTCAACATCAGTGTCAGCGAGTTTCCATGCATGCGTCAATTCAACACATCCCGGGAGTCAGCTGGGGAAGGACGCCTGGACCTCTTCCTCTTTTATTCCAAAGCAGAGAATAGCACGATTGGGTTTTCTCTTTATAGCGAGAACATTGCTATTCCTGGTACTTCAGATTAAAATATGTTTACCGCCTCTTCCCTCACAAGGCCTCACGGCTGTTTTTGTTACCTGTTGCAAATATTTTCTCCTCACGCACCCTGATCTGGAGGCTTTTTGCTGAGAAGGCAAAAGCATTTTCTAATCTATTCGGCAACCACCTCGTAAAGTGTCAGGCCCACCAAAACACAATAGGCCTTCATTAATAATGTATGGAATAAGAACTCTGTGTAACATCTCCTCATTATTGTTTCCTTATTAACATAGCATTAATAATCTGTTGCCGCTTTAAGAATCCTTGTGTGGGAAAGCCTGGCGTATTGTTATGGCTCCAGTGAGGTTATTAAACAACGACACCCATGATATCATGAAAGAAACATAGAACTGGAAAAAAATCAATTTCAAATTAAAGTAAAATAATTCCTTCTTATGTTTCGATGTTCGAAGCAGCTGTTCTTTGGGATTGGCACTGCTGTAACTTCATTATTGGAGGTCAAAGGTAAATGTGCCTGCACCCTGTCCCTGCGATCAGCAATTTAAGTAGAGTTATTCCAGTTTGTTCTTGCGGGTGGGGCAGGAATGGAAGAGAGGGAGGGAGCGGGGACTAAGGGGTGGAGGGTTAAGCGCGTGGTTCTGTGAGCTCAGTTACACCACACCCACACCAGTAGGACTGCATCCAAATCATGAAAACAGGGACTGGACGATCCTGGAGACAGCGAGCTGGCCAGTGCTCAAGGTTGGTCCCCACCCCCTCGCCCCCCACTTCAAGTAAGTCTTCCAAGCTCTGTATATTTTACTCCAAATTTTGGAGCATCACAATGGACTTGAACATTTAAAAAATTCTATGAATTCTAAGTAAAAACATACCATTTATTTATTATCTTTGACCAGCGTCTTCCTCACTGCCCTATTGCTGTGAAGAGACACCATGACCAAGGCCACTCATAAAAGAAAGCATTTGATCCGGCGCCTGCTTACAGCTTCAGAGGCTTAGTCCGCTATCATGTATAATGTTTGCCACTGGGCGGCGATTAAATTGCCGGAGTGGAGCCCTCATGATGGGGTTAGTCCCCTTGTGGACCCAAAAGCTCTCCTGCCTCTTCTATGAAGACATAGTTAGAAATCCATCGATGAACTGAAAAGCAAGCCTTCCCTAGACACCAGATCTCAAGGGGCCTCGATTTTACACTCTCCAGTCTCCAGATCTTTAAGAAATGGCTGTTATTTAAACCCATGGTACAGCCATTTTGTTATAGCAGTTTGAATGGAGTAAGACAAAAGGCCGAGACGGTCTTCTTCATTGAGATTGATGGAGAAGAGCAAACTGAGGCACAAGGAAGGAGGCGGTCTTGCCAAAGAACGCAAGAAATTGGGGCCAGTTCTTAGCTCCAGATTACATGACCTAACTCATCTGTATCCCAAGGTTGTGTATCAGCCATGTTGCAGGAATGTACTTCCTGGCCTTCAGGAAGCTCACTGGTGACAGACAGGGCAATGTACCTACCAATCATACTCCAAGATGAAGAGAACTCTGAGAGTTCTGAAGCAGCGTGACTGCCCTCTAAAGCGATTAGGAGAGTTGTCTTATGGGAGGTGGTGTTGTCCTGGGGCCTGGGAGGGTGCTATGACTTTAATGCTTGTTACCTGCAAAGTTAATGTTGAAAATAAAGTGCCACCCTAACATTAAGAGGTAAAAACCTTGGCGCCGTACACCTTTAATCCCAGCACTCGGGAGGCAGAGGCAGGCGGATCTCTGTGAGTTCGAGGCCAGCCTGGACGACCAAGTGAGCTCGAGGAAAGGCACAAAGCTACACAGAGAAACCTTGTCTTGAAAAAAAAAAAGAGGTAGAACCTTGAAGAGGTGAGTGGTCCATGATGGCTCTGCTCTCATGAGGAGACTAATGTAAGGTAAAGTGGGTCCATGAGAAAAGGATGAGTTCAGACTCAATCGTTTGCTCTCCTCTTGCCCACTCTGATGAAATAACAAAACAATAAAGCCAGTCTTTGACCTTGGACTCCCAGCCTTCAGATCTATTGCAAGTACATTTCCATCCTTTGCAAAAGAGCCAGGCTCAGGGGTTTTGTTGTTGTAGGACGAATGGGAGAAGTGTGAGCAGGAAGTCTGCTGCAGAATGGTAGCCTCTCTCAATCCCCTTCTGAGGAGTTCACCTAACAATGTCATTGTATGGGGTAGCAGAGCTGGTATGAGATGACTGGACCAGGATGGGCATTGGATCCCAGAGCAGCCAGATGAAAGATTAGCTGTCAACATGCCACGGAACTGTCCAGGACATGGTGGTCAGCAAAGCTTGCAGCAATGGTGGTGATGAGCTGTTCCACACTATTCCATATGGAAACTACTAGCCACTGCAGCTTCTATTGGACACATGAAATGATAGTCATGGCTTATGGCTATACAATAAGGAACTGATATTTCCTTTTAAAATATATTTTATTACTCCTTTGAGAATTTCATACATGCATACAACATGTTTTGATCATATTGACCCCAACTCTTTCACCCAACTCCCCCAGATCCACTCTTTATCCCCTAGGGATATCCCCTGCCCCTTCCCAACTTCATGTCTTTTAAAACACAGATCTAACCCACTGAGTCTATCTAGTATATGCTACTCATATACTCATAGGTGTGGAAGCATCTACTGGAGTGTGGTGGACATAAAAGGGTCACATCTTTAAAGAAAACTTTCTTTTTCCCACAAAAGCCATCAAATTCCAGTAGCTCCTCAGCTATGAATGGGTGCTTGTTAGGCCTCCAAGCTGAAATGCTGACTGGAGAGGTTGACCAGCAGGGTTTGAGCAGGCAATCACAGCTGCTGTGAGTTTATGAGTGCAGCCAGTCCTACTGAGTCCAGAAGTCACTGTTTCACCCCGTCCTCTTGCATCTCTGGTCCTTACAATCTTTCTGCCCCTCGTTCTGTGACAGTCCCTGAGTCTCTAGGGGATGGGTTGTGACACAAATGTCCCATTTGTGGCTGAGCAATCTACTAATCCTTATTCTATGCACTTCGACCAGGTATGAGTTTCTGCACTAACAACCACCGACTACACAAAAACTTCTCTGATGGGGTCTGAGAGCTGCACCCATCTATGAACATGGAAATATAAATTGAGAGGGTGGTTTGATACCATGCCTATTTAGCAAAATAGTAGTAGTGGATTTAACCCTGGGGCCTATAAGATCCCCAACCATGAGTTCTTGGCTAGATTTATAATACCAGAATATAGTTGGTTTCTCCCGTAACATTTGTACCACTATTGTGCACATAAGCATATCATGCCATGCTGGTCCTTACTGTAGCTCACAGGGTTTAAGGCTGAGTAAAATGGTTTGTGATTCCCCTCTCTCCCAACAGTCTACACAGAAACCTAGAAAATGTGGGACTTTTGAAAAGTTATTTATTAATTTATTCTTTATTATATTCTGGTCACACTCCATCTTATCCCACTTTATCCCATTCCCATCCCCACCAGACTGTCCATCTTTACAAGTCTCTCTCCCACTTTCATGTCCTTGTGTGTGTCCAGTGTAGGCATGGGTGTGGAGCTATCAACTGAATCAATAGGCAATGTGCCTATAAATTTCCCTCCCCTAGCATCTATCATTTGCTAATAGCTCCCTTGGGAGGAAGGACCCCATGAGTTCCTCTCCCATTTATGACTGATACGACTCAGTCTTATGCAGGTCCTATACAGGCAACCACAGCTGCTATGAGTTCATACCATGTCCATAAAACAGCATTTCAGGGCCTTCCTCCCCATGGTTGGATGCACTCTAACGTTCTTTTCCTGCTCCTCTCTGTGATATTCCCTAAGCCTTGAAGGGGCTGATTCAGATGTCCCATTCAAGGCTGAACATTCAATAGTCATTTATTCTCAGCACCCTGACCAGCCACGAATCTGTGCATTAACAGCTGTTTGCTGCAAGAGGAGATTCTTCTGACGAGGCCAAGAGGCTCTCTAAGGATTTAAAGAAGAAACCATAGCAGGAAATAGAAAATGTTCTAGAGAAAACGACTATCGAGATAAGATCAAAACTCAAGAGATGGAGCTAAAGCTACACCTAGAAGATACAGCCTGACATGGGTAGGAGAAGATTCTAGGGCTGGAGAAACGGCTCAGCAGTTAAGAGCACTGGCTGCTCTTGCCAAGGACCTGGGTTTGATTCCTGATACCCACATGGCAGCTCACAATTGTCTATAACTCCAGTTCCAGGAGATCTGACATCTTCTGGCTTTATCAGTCACCAGGCATGCAAGTGGTACACATACATACATGTAGGCAAAACACTCATATGCACACAATTTTTAAAAAAGGAATATTCTAGAAATTCAAAACCTTAGCTTCTCAAGAATCTAGGAAAAGGGGCAAGTAGAATGTCTTAGTGGATGAAGGCAACCTGAATTTGATCTCTCAAACTCATGTAAAGGTGGAAGGAGAGAATGACCCCACCAAATTGTCTTTGAATCTCCACGTACATGTGATGGCATACACACATACAATACAAATAATAAATGAAAGAGGAAACTAAAGCGAAAAGGATCAAAGAAAGAGAGAAAACAAATTAGTAACAATGATGAGGGCCCAAATAATGAAACCCAAAACAATCATAAGGAGAAGCAATGAAGCCCAAAGTTGATGTTCGGAGGTCAGCAAAACCAGTAAACCCTTGAAAAGAGCTACCATGAAAAGGTAACTGACTATATTATTTTATGTGTGTGGTTAGAATGCAAGGAAATATAACAGGAATTATAAAAGTTACCTTAGAGTGATGAAGACAATTTCCAGATTTACAAGGGGAATGATGTGATGTATGAAATCACAATGTAAAGAAGACGTAGGCTTTGGGTCATAATAACCTTTATGAGGGACTGGGAAGATGTGGTTCAGTCGACAAAGTGTTTGCAGTGTGGGGGCATTAGCTCCATCCTCAGCATCCGTGGACAAGCTGGGCATGGTCCATGCTTGTGGTCCCAGTGCTCAAAAGGAAGACCAAGGACTCCCGGGCTCACTGGCCAGCTAGTCTAGCTGAACAGACAAGCTTCAGGTTCAGCTGGAGCCCTGACTCAAAAAATTAGGTGACAAGAGATGAGGGAAGACACCCGACATTGACCTCTGGCTTGCAAACACACAGAGGTGCATGTACACAGACACACGCCTTTCATGAAAGAAATTAACTTTGTGGAAAGAACTAGTTCTAGGGCTGTCTCCCAATAGCTGTGCTGGGTTTGGAGGCTGTAACTCTGGGGCAAGCTGAACTGTTACCAGGAGTGCTGGGATAACAGTGGTCAGCTGTGTGCTCCACTGTAGGTGGGCCTTTCTGACCTGGACCTGCTCCCAAGATGATCTAGGAACTACATCATATGGGCGTCTTGCTCCTAATGGCTTTCTCAGCACTGTGCGGAATTCTGATGTTCAAAAGGAACAGAAAGGGCCTTTCTTTTCCATAGATCCAAAGCTAAGGATTTCTTTCCTTGAAATGTGTATTGAAAGCATATAATAGGGTGGCAGGGACTTTTTGCTTTTGTGAGTGATCTGCAAGTGTAACCCACAAGTAGGTATTTTAAAATACATGAGGTCTCTTCTTTGTCAGAGACCAATCAGAATCACACAACAGGCCGAGAACATACTTCTCTACACCAAAGATCTGACCCCACAAGGCTGGCCTTGAGAAGTCCCACACAGAGGCCTAAAATTGCCATAGTGGTGGTCTGATATTATTATTATTATTATTATTATTATTATTATTATTATTATTATCATGCACGGATATGATGTGTGTGTGTGTGTGTGTGTGTGTGTGTGTGTGTGTGCGCGCGCGCCATGATACTCACATGGAGGTCAGAAGACAGCTTTGGGGAACCAGTTTTCTCCTTCCACTTTGCATGGCAAGTGCTGTTGCCCGCTGAGCCATCTCATCAGCCCCTGCCAATTTTGTCTGGTTTTGCTAAGATATCCTTTAATATTATTTTGAGTTGCTATAGACCACCTCTGCATATTTTTCTTAATATTCTTACTGTAAACTTGAATAGCGGCAAGGGATCCAGTGTCCACCACATATCAAGATCTGAGTTGTTAACAAATGTACTTAGTTTTAGAACAGTATTATATTTACAGAGAAATCACAAAGACAGTACGGGCAGTTCTGGTGTCCCTGGCACTGAGCTTCTCTTGTTCTTAGCATCTGGCTTTGGAACAGGCACTTGCTGCTGTCAATGAACTATGACGGGTACATTCTGACTAACTAAAGCCCATACTTCATTCAGGTTTCCTGTGTTTTCATCTCATGCCCCCTTCCTGTCCCAGAATCCCATTCAGCCTATCATAT
This sequence comes from Peromyscus maniculatus bairdii, assembly GCF_049852395.1. Lineage (NCBI taxonomy): Eukaryota > Metazoa > Chordata > Mammalia > Rodentia > Cricetidae > Peromyscus > Peromyscus maniculatus. Next base: position 71,020,891 of record NC_134865.1, read on the forward strand.
TTGGTCACCATTACTTCTTAGGCAACTCTGGGGGTTTCTCGGGCTTCCTTGCTTGGGATGACCTTGACAGTTTTGAAGAGGACCGTGCAGGTACATACAGACTACCCATTCAGTTCTTAGAGAACCCATCTTTGTAGCAGAAATCTTAGATGGTCTTATTAATGAAATCAAACCTGAGGCCAGTTATTGGGGGTGAACACTGGAAGATCAGAGAGACAGAACAAGCCACAGCTAACCTCACCTGGCCAACTTCTTTTTTTATTTTTATTTTATTTTATTTTATTTTATTTTATTTTATTTTATTTTATTTTATTTTACAATACCATTCAGTTCTACATATCAGCCACGGGTTCCCCTATTCTCCCCCCTCCCACCTCCTCCCCTTACCCCCAGCCCAACCCCCATTCCCACCTCCTCCTGGGCAAGTCCTCCCCCGAGGACTGCGATCAACCTGGTAGACTCAGTCCAGGCAGGTCCAGTCCCTTCCTCCCAGACTGAGCCAAGTGTCCCTGCATAAGCTCCAGGTTTCAAACAGCCAACTCATGCAATGAGCACAGGACTTGGTCCCACTGCCTAGTTGCCTCTCAAACTGATCAAGCCAATCAACTGTCTCACCTATTCAGAGGGCCTGGCCAACTTCTTAGTTGATCCTGTTTCCTCAGACTGGAAGCCTCTGAGTCCTTATCCAAATGGATCTCAGCTGAACTGTGCTGCTTGAAAGCCTGAAAGCTTAACCAGCCAAATGCTTCTAGTTTCTGGTCCTCATGCCTTATATACCTTTCTGCTTTCTACCTCACTCCCTGGGATTAAAGGCTTGAGTCACCATGCTTGGCTGTATCCTTGAACACATGGATTTCTGCCTCTGGAATGCTAGGATTAAAGGCGTGTGCTACCACTGCCTATCCTAGTATCTAGTGGCTTTTCTGTTCTCTGATCCCAGATAAGTTTATTAGGGTACACAATACCACCACACATCTTGGTTACTTTTGTTTTGTTTTTAACAATTATGAATAAAGCTGCTATAAATATTCTGTATGGGCATGAGTTTTCAAATAAGTTGGGTAAAATATCTGGGAGCTTGGTCTCTGTATCATGGTTAGCTGGATTAGTCCATGGTTAGCTTTCTGAGACTGTCTGTCTTCCAAAAGGACTGTACTATTTCATGTTCACGTCTGGCATTGAATGAGGCTAGATATTAATCAATTAAAATTGAAGAGAAAGGAGGGATGGGGAGGAACGTGTACCAAGAAGAGGGAGAATAGAGAACAAGAGACATGTTAGATGCACCATTCACACAGGGCATGTACAACTGGAGTCTGAGGACACTCTTTAAGACTGGGCAGTGAAGAAACGTTTGCAGAGATGACGACCAAGAAGTTTCCACTCCATGAAAAGCATAAAGCATCCTGGATTTTTGTTTTCTGTTGGCACAAAGAGGAAAATTCTGCTGGATATATGTCTGGGTATTAGCTAAGAAGTGGGTCAAGCTGAATCTTAAGTAGCCCAATGAATACAGCTCTATTTATGGTTGTGATAGAGAGAACAAGAGGGAGGGAGGGAGGGAGAGAAGGATGGAGAGGGAGAGGGAGGGAAGGAGGGAGGGTGGGAGAGAGGGAAGGAGGGAAAGACAGAGGGAAGGAAGGGAGAGAGAGAAGGATGGAGGAGGAGAGGGAGGGAAGGAGTGAAGGAGTGAGGAAGGGAAGGAGGGAAGAGGGGAAGGAGGGAAGAGGGAAGGAGGGAAGGAGGGATTCCAATACCAGTCAGAAGCAATAGGGAGAGCTTGTTAAAAAATTGATTCAAGGACCATCTCTAAGACATCTGACCTTAGAAAAGTCATTGAAAATCAAGCTTGCCTTTCTTATTCAAAATAAGAAAGATGCCCAGGCCTGACTTCTGCCTTCCAATGACTGTTGCTATGACAATACATTTAATATATTTCCAGCCCCTTGGTCAAATTTTTTCTATAAATTCAATATTATTGGAATTGCTCTTTTTGAAGTGATATATTTTGGAAAACTTAACTGTTTTGCTCTCACTTGAGTCTTTAAGGATCAGTAAAGCACGAAGTAGGGGATGTATTTCAATTTTAGTTCATGTTTTCATAGAGATTAATCTGTACTTTTCTCCGAAGTTAGAACGATGTTCTCTTTCAGTCACATTCCTAACTACTTTATCAATTTAACATAAGCGAATTCAGATTAGACACTATATTTTATTGTGTTATATTGTTTATGGGCTAATTTTCAATCCTCATGGATTCAAATTTGTTTTACTAAAGAAAAGTCACTGTGAGCTGCTTAATGACAATGGATTTCTTTCAAAAAGTTATCATTTTTACTTATTTTCTGCATGTGTTCATGTCCGTATGTGTGGGTGATGTATGTGCAGGCGTGTGTGTGTGTGTGTGTGTGTGTGTGTGTGTGTGTGTGTGTGTGTGTGTAGAGGCTAGAGGTTGACACCAAGTGTCTTCTCAATTGCTCTCCACCTTATTTTCTGAGGCAAAGTCTATTACTGAACCTAGAGCTCAGTGATTGTGCTAGACTAGCTGAGCAGGGAACCCTGGGGGTGTTCTCGACTGAATTGAGGTCACAGGTGCACTTTGCCACACGGGTCCTAGGGACTGAACTCAAGTTTTCACACTTACATGGATAACGTTCTACCCACTGATCACTTTCACCAAGTGAATTTATGATTTCCAATCTGCTTGGGTGTATTTTTTTTAAAGAAATTGTCTAATCTCATATTGTCAAATTTTTCAAAAATTAGAAATCAAGAAAAGTAACAAAGCTCATTTTTATTAATTTAAATATTTGAAGTACACTATGAATACCAAAACTGGAGAGATGTATTGTTTAGGCTTTATATGCCAGAGAAGTGTTGCTCCGTGGGAATGCACCCCCATGCAAAGATACTTCTGTTGTACAGAGACTTTCTAGAACTTTCCTTTGCATAATGCCTCCAGGGTCTAGAGGACCTTTCATTCTTGGTCTCTGTAGCTGAGTTTGGTTGGTGATTAGTTGTAACTTTGGTTTCTTCTTTGGCGGTACATAAGATGGGAACCAATTTTGAATACTTCCCATGTAAAACCCCTGAACTGGATTGAATGAATCTGGGTCATCTCATTTGGGATACAAGTGAAGTGTGACTATAGACTATGGGCTTATGTCATAGCCAAATAGGATAGTCTGCCTGTTGTAAGCTGACCAGCTTGAATACCAATATTTTTTAAATGATATTTATTTATTTACTAATTCATTTATTTATTGAGACAGAATCTCCCTAAGTAACCCAGGCTGACCTGGAATTTCATATGCAAACCAAACTAGATTCAAACAGAAAGCAATTCTGCTTCCTTTTCCCCCAAACACTGCGTTAAAGACTTGGGCCACAATACCTGGGCTGTTTTTTTCTTTCTTTCTTACTTTTTTGGGGTACATGTAAGGGCATCTCTGTGTGTTCATATAGGTATGTGTGCACTTGTGTGGAGGCCCGTAGAAGCCAGAGGTCAGCCTCTAATCTTTTTTCTCAGGAAACATCCATTGTTTTTTGAGACAGGATCTCTCATTCCTTGAGTTCATTGGTTAGGCTGGGCTGGCTGGCCAGTAAGCTCTGGAGATCATCCTGTCTCTCTAGGGCTGGGATTGCATACCAGCACACTTGGCTTTTTGATGTACGTTCTGGGGATTGAACTCAGGTCCTCACGCTTGTGGGCACAGACTGAGCTATCTCCCAAGGCCCTAAGTTGTTTGTTTGTTTCATTTTTCTACTATCTCATCAGATATTAATCCTGAGATTATTACTGTTCTACTTTGAGTAAAGATCTGTTGCAATTTTTGTGTTTTTAGGTGATGGGACTATGCTTGTGTGTCTCTGTGTTTGCTGGGTGGTATGGTAGGGGGAGTCATGGGCAACAAAACTTTAAATAGAAATTTCTACACCAATATTGAAGGCTTTGAACAGGCAGGCTACAGGGTTAGGCACTGTCCAATAGAAAAGATAGCGACCGGAAGTTCTTGAGTAGAGGGAAGACATTTTGTCTGTGCTTTAGGAAGGCCCCTGACATGCCAGACTAAAATTTCTTGACAGCAGTATTGGCATACACCTCACACTCATCTTCACATGAATAAGCAAAAGAACAAGTTACTGGATGGGAGAACTGGCCAGGATTAAGGACACAGGCAGAAAGATCAGGATAGAATGGAAAAAAAAAAATCAGGAATGATTTACAAGGACGTGCTCAAAAGGATCTGGTGACTGAGTGTCAGAGCCAAGGAAGATGGGGAGAAGGGGAGACTCTGAGGCAGCTGGCTTGGATGACAGCTTGGATGGGGGATGGGGAGGGAGGCTGTCATCAATAGAAATAGAAAACACAGGCTAGGAGAACAATTTTGAAAATTGGGGGAACAATGCATCTGATTTTAGTTCAGTGAGTCTGCACCGAGGTGGAAATGTCTGACTGGTGAGGGGAAAACACAGGCCTGGAGTTGAGCAGAGGTCAAGATCAAAGATAAAGCCGTGTTATGGAGTCATATCAATCAAGGCGATAACTGGACTCTTGGCAGGGGATGAAATCATCCTTGGAGAATGTGTTGATCAAGAACGATCGGCCAGTCTCAGGACTTGGGGAAAATACTCTCACTTATAGACTGGTTATGGGACAGGAAGCTGGGAAAGACAGTACAGAAATACCATGACAAACCTGTGTCATGAAGGTTACAAGAGGACTCCAAAGGCCCTGCCACCACCTCAGACCCAAGAGAAGGGACCGGACCACGGGCCGAGGTCTGAGAGGAGCTGGTGCATCCATCCATTAGCAGCTCATGGGCAACCACTCAGAAAGCTGCAGTAGCAGGGAAGCCCAGAGCTGGACCAGCAAGGGGCTCGGAGAAAGGCTGGGATGGGAACGGTGGCACTATTCCATTCCATCTTCAACGGCTGCTTCTTTCTCTCTTTAGAAGAGTGTTCTCTGCTGCCCCATAAATGCTAATGTCACCCAGGACTCTGTCCTTGGCTGAAAGCTCACAGCACTGAAGGCTCTCTTGGTTTCGAATGACAGAAAGCAGCTCCAGCTGGCTTGAGCGGAAAGATTTATTGGAAGGATGCAATTACCTCCCAGGACCCAAAGACTGAGTCTTGCATACAAGCTCTAACCAGAAACCAAGCGGGGGAGGGGGCTGCTTCTCCCTTACTGCCCCCCCACCTCTGTCTATTTTTAAATCCCTCTCTGCTCACTGCAAACCAGCTGCTTGGATTTTCCAGGCCACGTGACTGAAAAATATGACTGCTACCCACTCTTGAGTCAAATCCCTTGCTCAGCCACTCAGAGGAACACCTGAATTGCACTCTCGATGTCCTCCAAGAGCTGAGACGGAGTTTGTTAGCTTGGATGGGTGCCTACCTTTAGATCACCCAGCTGGGATCACACCAGCAAGGTCACACCACACTGTAGTATGGGGACTGGGGTCTGGAGGTGAGAGGGTGGGGGAAGCTCTTCCCAGTCAAGAGGAGGATGGATCCGAAAAGCAAGGAGAGGAATGAGGTAGTATTGTGTTCCCCAAAATATTGTGCACCCTAATAAACTTGTCTGGGGTCAGAGAACAGAACAGCCACTAGATATAGAGGCCAGAAAATGGTAGCACTCACACCTTTAATCCTAGCGTTCCAGAGGCAGAGATCCGCCTGGATCTCTGTGAGTTCAAGGCCACACTGGAAACAGCCAGACATGGTGACTCACGCCTTTAATCCCAGGAAGTGATGGCAGAAAGCAGAAAGGTATATAAGGCATGAGGATCAGGAACTAGGGCTGGTTAAGCTTTTAGGCTTTCAAGAAGTAGTTCAGCTGAGATCCATTTGGATGAGGACTGAGAGGCTTCCAGTCTGAGGAAACAAGATGGGCTGAGAAGTTGGCGAGGTGAGGTTAGCTGTGGCTTGTTCTGCTTCTCTGATCTTCCAGCGTTGACCCCAGTACCTGGCTCCAGGTTTGTTTTTTTTTTTTTTTTTTTTTTTTTTGGTTTTTCGAGACAGGGTTTCTCTGTGTAGCTTTGCGCCTTTCCTGGAACTCGCTTTGGAGACCAGGCTGGCCTCGAACTCACAGAGATTCGCCTGCCTCCCGAGTGCTGGGATTAAAGGCGTGCGCCACCACCGCCCGGCTTCCAGGTTTGTTTTTATTAATAAGACCTTTTAAGATTCATGCTACAGAGGAAGGTGCACAGGCAGCTTCTCTGTCACCCTTTCTTTGTTCTTTCCTCAGACAGTCTGGGGCTCCCGAGCAGCAAACTCAGGGGTGTGCATCTTCTTAGAAGAGGTCCCCACCAGAAAGGCTGCCCAGGCCGTTAACTTCCTCCATGACCAGCCCTGGCTGCATGCACTTGAGTCCCCAGGGGACATGTCCACACCCTCTGGGTGAACCAGAGTTGAGTGGGGTCAACCCGAGCCTATCCCTAGATGCTCTGAACTTGGATCTGGATGGATCATGGACCAGTTCTTTCTGAGGATGGTGTAAGGCTGTTGGTAACTACGGGAAGAAGGGGGAATCTGGAGGTGCTAGCGTTGTGGGTCCTGAGACCCCCACTACTGTGGGTCCTAGCTGCATCCTACCCTCCCTCTGTTAGGTCTCATAAAGTTAGCTCAGTGATTTTTTTTTTTCCTTTGTCAAAGTTCTTCGGGTAGTTTTCCGTCATTGAGATAAAATATCTTGGTTAATTCAGGGTCACAGGAGTTGCTAAATCGCCATTCCCAGACCCCCCTCTTGCTTCCTACATCCATGGTAGGAAGTGACTCCTCCTTTTCCCATGTCATCTTGCTCAGGACAAACAGGATCCAGACAGGAATGCAATACAACAGTTTGGAACTCCGGCCATTCCTGAAAGAATGGCTCCATTAATAAATACTATTAGTGTATTTTTTTTATTTAAGAAATCTAAACTCGGGCTGGAGAGATGGCTCAGAGGTTAAGAGCACCGACTGCTCTTCCAGAGGTCCTGAGTTCAATTCCCAGTAACCACATGGTGGCTCACAACCATCTGTAATGAGATCTGGCGCCCTCTTCTGTATACATAATAAATAAATAAAAAAATCTTAAAAAAAAAAAAAAAAAAGAAATCTAAACTCTCTTTTATGTTTTGAGGTCAGGATGAAGGACTCAGTTTGTCTACCATGATGGAAACACGTGCTGAACAAAGTCAGCCTGGAGCACTGCGAACAAAACCATCCACACGTCTCAACAACACCAGCGATCCATTGCGGTCTTTGAAGTAACATTTCATTCATGCTGAGAAATGAGTTTCGTGGCTTCTTCATTTAGTTTATGAATGTTTGAATAAGGCTTTAATTTTCAACAAACTCGGTTTTGGAATCATTTTAGATTTATAGAACAATCGTGGAGACACTGGCGCTCCTGCACACCCCTCACCTAGTCTCACACTGTCACAGCCAGCAGAGAAGGCCCAAGCTTGGGTGATCTCTACTGTGCATTCCCAGGGGCCCATGTAGGAGAACAAATTACATTTAGTTGTCCCATATCATTAGGTTCCTCTGGTTTATTACAGTTAAAAACTTTATTTTTCTTAAGGCTATCTGATAATAATATATACAAGCAGGAAGCTTCTTTAATGTTTGCTACACAAATTTACATTCTTACTTGATCTTTTAATGTTTAACACTTTAAAAACAAATTACATTCATTTTTTTTTTTACAAATGTTAATGTTGTGAAATCTGAACACTCACAATGACAATATCAGTATTTCAGAATTACTTTTAATAGATGTTGTTGCTGGAGGGCTTTTCTCCAGGTTCCACCAAGCCCCGCAGTCCCACAGTCCATGTATAAAATAATCACTCAGATGCTTATATCACTTATAAACTGTATGGCTGTGGCAGGCTTCTTGCTAACTGTTCTTTTATCTTAAATTAACCCATTTTTATAAATCTATACCTTGCCACGTGGCTGGTGGCTTACCAGAGTCTTTACATGCTGCTTGTCCTGGCGGTGGCTACAGTGTCTCCCTTCTTCTTTCTGTTTCCCCAATTCTCCTCTCTCCTTGTCCCGCCTATACTTCCTGTCTGGTCACTGGCCATCAGTGTTTTATTTATATAGAGCGATATCCACAGCAGATGTTATGTTATATGTTGAGTGTCTCGATTTGCTCCAGGAAAGTCGTCACTGGAGTCCAGGGGAGCGGTGGGGTGTGGAGACTCCTAACACTTTGGGATGGCTGAAACTTCAGGTGTACAGCAAAACTACCTAGAACCAGAAATACACAGCAGAGGGCTGCTGGCCAGCTCAGGCTAGCTTCTCCAAAGTAAGAAGCCTAGGTCCAGGCTCCTAAAGGGACCCCAAATCACACCCTTTTGCCCATTAAGACTCCAACCGCATTCTGGTTTTCTCTGTATAAAGAATGGCAGGCAGGCTGGCCTGAGCTGCTTTCTATGTGTTGTACAGCCAGTGCCCTGCCACAGGGTCTTTAGATAAGAGAAGTCTTTGTTTCCCTAGCATTTGCTCATTGCTTGGACCACAGTAAGCTTGACATTCAACCAAAGTTGAGCAAATGAAGGCCGATGACATCACAGGACAAAGCTAACCCTCCCCAGAGCTAGGGACCCAAGCAGGCGAGGAGCAGGATGAGCAGAGACTCCAGTTCACAGTATGAGGAATGCAGAGCTGACAGGAGAGGAAAGGAAACAAACAACAAGCAAACAAACAAACAAAAACCCACTGGGTGGCAGGGCCAGCAACAGCAGCCTGACTCAGGGCTCTCAGCGACGTGGAAGGAGAGTCCTACCTCTAGGTCCAATATCAGCATCCAAACACTGTAATTAAGAGTTTACTCACAAGTACACAGCACCACAAAAGAGTGAGATCTGCGTGGCCTTCAACTAGATTACAATTCACTGATCTGTCCAGAATTGCCAAAAGTGCTCCATCCACAAGCATCCGGCTTCATTTTGCCTGTCCATAGTTCATGGCATACTCAAAGTCTCGGAAGCTGACGTGACCGTCCGAGTCTCGATCTGCTTCCCTGGAAAATGACACGGAAAGTTATTCACACGTTATCCCTGTCAGCACCTCCATGTCAAGAGTACACTAGGATCTTCCCCTCTCTGCAGGTCGGCACGAGGGAGGAACCAACCCTATGTGAAGACCAAGGTTGAGGCTTGTGCTTCCCGCCTCTACACTGCTAACACCTGGAGGAAAGAAGGGGTATTTATTAAAACCTACAGAGACACAGCTGGAATGCATTTGAGGGGTGGATCTAAATGTATAAGCTATACAAGAAAGGGAGGAACAAGGGGCCGGGGCTGTAGCTGTTGATAGAGTGCTTGACTAGCATGCACGGAGCCCTGAGTTTCACCCTAGCTCTGCATAAATCTGGGAATAGTGGGGCACACCTATAATCCCAGCACCAGGGAGGTGCAGGCAGGAGGATCAGGAGTTCAAGGTCATTCTCATCTACATAGTGAGTTTGAGGCTAGCCAGGGCTACATGAGAACCTGTCTCAAACAAAAGTAGGAATAATTATTGCTCTATCTATGTATTGATTTCATACATATTACATTTACATACATAATATACACATGTACACATACATATATGCATGGTATAACAAAAATGTGAGATGAGTAAACAGAAGAAAAATGTTTTAGCAGCAAATAGTGATGATAACCAAGTCTGATGTCCTACACACCACTGCCTTTACACCCCAAGACTGCAGAATCTTAGCATCAATTCTGGGATTGACCCAGGTCATACACAGAGCTACTGAGCCTTAAGGAGATCTGAAAGTTTTCTAAGGATCACACTGCTAGAAAGCAGCTAAAACCCAGCTCAAACAAGGACTGTGAAACTCGGAAGTCAGGACTCCATCATCTCTTGCCACTGTCACCCTATATAAGCAAGACACCCCCCAGGAAGAAGTTCCCGCATGGCGAACCACAATTCTATGGTTCCTTGCTGGCTTCACTCATATCCTCGGAATCACTGTTAAATCCTCACACGCACATGCTAAGCTTCTCTAATTCCTATGAGGAGTGCTGGAGACGTGAGCCCTCGACTACGAGTGTGGGAAGCCTCTGAGGGGGTGTCCTTGGAAGCTCTGCGACATGGGCTCTGCTCCCTGAACAGGCAGCAGAGGATGGCACCCATTCTATGTGGTTAAGGGAAGAGGCACCCAGAGCACAAACCACCGCCAGCAGCAACTCATCGGCTCTGCCACCAGGAAAAGAACCGCCTATTAAAGAACACGGAGCGCGGTCCCAGTTCCTCTTGGGGACATCCTGAAACAATGCAGGGCACGCCTTCTTTGGAGGTCTGTGGTTGATGCAAATGACATTCTGCAGAAAACAATGGGATCGGCCATGACAGAGGGCCTTTAAAAGCAAAGACTGGCCTAAGCAAGAAAGCCACTAATCACTGTAATAGTTTTAAAGCAGGCTTTTAAAATATTGAATTCTAAAATAAACTTTCTGAATATTTCATGCCAAAGTCTCTGAAGTCTATAATGGTTCTGGATAGAGTGATGATAATTTTTCTTTCTTTTGAAGTAGAGAAAAAAAAAAAACCTACTTCTTTGCCCCAAGGCAAAAACCATGTTGCAGTGTGTTGGGATAAAATGACTGCATACCACAGAGGCTATTCTTCTTGTTATATCTCTTGGTGAAATATCCATGGTGATTTCATGCTATACAGCACGCAGAGCATAATGTCAGATCTCCTCTAAGGGATTTAAAACAATCCTGGGATCGCACATCACTGACTATGGGATATAAACCAACCTTTCAATAAAATTAGATAATTGAAGATTCTTCATATTGCCTAAGTATTTGATTAGATAAAGAGCCTCCTCTCCCTTTCTATTCTGAATTGGTACGTCTGAACTATAAATCTCACAGGGTGAATAACCTAGAAAAGTCCTCTTAGGATAAACTGCTTCTGAGGATAGTTTGAGTTTATTTTTACTCATTTATTGGGCCACTAGAAGACTGTAGAAAAGCAAATCCCTCTGCCCATTTTTTTTTCTGTCAACAACCTGTTGTTATTGTATTAACATTTAATTATTCTTGTTGTCTTTGTTACAGCGTTCCACTGGAAGGTGGCTACACTGTCACCAAGAACGTGAAAGGGGTGAGTCATCTCTATGGCTTAGAGAGGGCACTGCATTTCCAGACCAAATGGAGAGATATTCGATAGATCCTGTTTATGTTTAGAATGAGACACAGTACAATATCTGATGCTCGTTCTCATTGCACACATATGAACTGGTCCTTTCAACGTGAGCAGAGGGAAAACTGAAGTTCAAGGGCTAGAAGTTTAAAAGCTATGACATGGAGTTTTTATTACCGACACAAGTATTCTGTGGAAGACTGGGACACCCGCACTAAATCACAGTGTGATGGGAACAGATGGGCTGGTGGGAAGAGCTGGGGATGTGGAGAGGGGAAGACTACCATTAAGTAAAAAGGAACATCATTTCTGTTTACAGTAAAGTCTTCAACCCTGGTTCTGAAACCGGAACGCATTGTTTTAGTGTCGCCGGCAAGTATTCAGCATCACAATATCTCAGCACCTCTCACCCCTACTAGAAATTATCTCCAAGAGTGCAGGAACTTTTGCCCACAGCGGTCCCCACCTCTTAGCTCACAGCAGGCAATGGCTGTGTGCTGAATAAATGAATCTGCGGAAGAAATGGAGCTGGGGGAACCAGTGACAATATTAGGGACAATGTATTACCTCCCGGGAGGTGTCGGGATTGAATAAAGAGACTGTCTTACCACAGTCGGGAAAGCAGCCAATGAAATAAAACTCGGGGAAGAAGCCACCTCCAAATACCACCCAGAGATTCACGAGTAAGTCCATTATGGTCTCTGTGCTCAGCTGCATTCGGCAAACACAGGGCAAGCATGGGAAGAACCACAGGAGAGACGAGCTCTGGAAAGCAAGGCTGCTGAGTGTGGTGATGGATGAAGGAATCCCTTGAACATCAGGCAGGACAGGTAGATGTAACCAACCCAAGGTCCACGGGCCACGAGCAGGCAAGGGCAGCTGTGAGTGTAGCTCAACATAAAATCATAAGACTTACTTAAAACATTATGAGAGAGACATACATACACAGAGAGATAGAAAGACAGAGAAATAGAGACAGAGTTTGTGTGTGTGTGTGTGTGTGTGTGTGTGTGTGTGTGTGTGTGACTTGATCATGTGCGTCTCAAGAATGACCTTCATAGATGACAATGTTATGTCACAGCATCAAAAGGTTGCACACACTTGGTAGAGCTAACAGATAGGACTCTGTGAACCAAAGCTGAACCCTGGATATGCGCGAGTCTACCTTCCCATGGTGGAACCAGTGAGGAAATTGCTCTCTGATGGTTTGACACACAGACAGAGCTCCGGCCACATATCTAAGCTCAAGGCTTGGAATGGGCTGCTGAAAGGAACTGGGCTTACAGAGATTCATGAGGGAAAGTAAGTTGCTATTAACAATAGTAAGTGCTTTCCAAAACTTCAAGTCCAATGACATTAAAGGTCCTTTTGATTCATGTTTAAGATGCATAATAGAGACCTGCCTGGAGTTGCCTTTGGCAGTAGGGACTCCAGAGAGCTGGCTGCTCCCTGTGACTCCCCATGAACAACTGAGGAGCTTTTGGGAGAAAAAGATGAGAAGGAAGAAAAGAGAGGTGCAGGAAGAGGAGTTCAGGAAGAGGGGTGCAGGAAGGGGGTACACCACACAAGAGGATGGAAAACTGACTAAAAGCACTCTAGCAAACTGCTACGTTCACAATGAGCATCCATGGTGCTTAGTATAATAACCTCTTCCTGACCTCCACCCAGGGCTGTGACAGATGCACATGCGATGAGGAGCGTGGGGGCGTGTGCCTGGAGTCAGGGGCTGAGTGGACCAAGGGGAGAGCTGTCTGAGCAGAAGCAGTGGGGGGCAGGAAGGCAAACAGCGCGTGGTGATGTGGTCCATCAACTGAGCTAATTCCCAGAAGGGAGGGCTGGGGGTCAGATGCTCTCTGGAAATTTGCAGGAGGCTTGAAAAGTGTTCAGGTTCCTACAGGGTACGGGATGGGGTTCTACACAACCCTCTCTGGACTCGGGAGTGCAGGAAGACCTTCAGTGACCTTGTGCAATGAGACTTTGAGGCGGGACTGGATGGACCACCCAGCTGAACTCCAATGTTTTCACTCTGCTAAAACAAACGTTCTTCCATCCACTGTATTACAGCAAGAAGTGCTGTACAGTTACTTTCATGAACATGAGAATCAGTGTTTTTCTCCTGTATCTCCCCAGTCGGTCAGCCAGAGCTGTCTCTTGGTGATGCTGTGTGGACCTTGGTAGCCAGAGTAGGTATTTCCCTAACCAGAGGCTATGAGGTCTGAGCCTCAGGGAGCTGGGGATTCCCACTGTGATCTCTCATGAGGCAGGCTACAGTATTGTCAACTGGTTTCTGAGGGGGAACACAAGGTTATTTGCATGTGTGTTCACCTATACGTGAATGTACATGTATGTGCTGGTGCGTGTGGAGTCCAGAGGATGAGCTGGCTGTTGTTCTCAGGCGCCATCCACCTTTTTATTTGAGGCAGGGTGTCTCACTGACCTGGGAACTGATACCTGGGCTAGGCTAGTGAGCTAACAAAGCAGCAGAGATCTACTTGTCTCCTTCTCCGCAGTCCCTGGATTACAAATGGGTGACACCACACCCAGCCTTTTTTTTTTTAATATGGGTTCTGGGGATCAAACTCAGGTCCTTGTGCTTGCAAGACTAGCACCCAATTAACTGAGTTGTCTACCTAACCCCAAGAGTTCTTACTTTAATAAAAAATATGTAAATAGCGAGCGTTTCTCTATAGTAGTAGCTGTTTCTTACACAAAACATTTCTATCAGAATAATTTCTTAGAATGCCCTGAAAAGACTTGTTTCTTGAAAAGTTGTTTTTGTTGTAAAATCATTGCAGAGGAACTCTTGGCAGGCTTCCAAAGGCAGATTTCAAGCTGGAATACTGGCTTTCCCAAAGTTACTTAAGGAAAAAAGAAAAACTAAACAAAGAAACAGGGAGAGAAAGGCTTACAGATTGTATTACATTAAAACAATGCAATGTTCTTTATTAAAAACGACACCAGGAGGATGAAAATGACATTTTAAACTGGAAACAAGAATGTAACTAGCATTTTTGTTACATTACAATCCTATAAATATCTATATTCATTTGAGTGGAAGTTAGAGGTTATATGGTACATAGAATAAAGAGGATGGGGTGATGGCTAGTTCTGTCTAAAAGTATTATTTAAGAGGGGTTGAGGAGATGGTTCAGTGTGTAAGCACCTCTGTGACAGCATGAAGACCGGAGTTTAGAATCCCAGGACCCGCACGAAGCCAGACACAGCAGCACACATCTGTAATCACAGCGCTCTTACAGGGAAATGGGAGGCAGGGACAGGAGACCCACAGGGATCTCACGGTCAGCAGCAATAACAAACAGACCCTGTCTTAAACAAGGTGGGGGGTGAGGACCCACACCCAAGACTTCTGGCTCCCACGTGCATGCCTGCATACACAAAAACGGTGAAGAAACTGAAGTGTTCCTTAGTGTTCCATATTTCCCTCTTTAGTCTGAATCTCCCCAACAGCCTGTTTCCTACTGGGAAATCCTCAGCGGCTAGAGCAGGGTTTCTCAAGCTCAGCAGAGAGTTTTGTAGCAAAGAGTGCTGTGTCACAACAGAGCATGACCACACACTGTGGGTGTTCAGCAGGCTCCCCGGCCTCTCTCCATTAGATGTCAGTTAAAAATGTCTCCCCAAGCTGCCAAGTGTTCCTGGGGTGGTAGCGGCAGAAGGGAAGACCAAGTCAGCCTTGGTTCAGAACTAGTGAGCTACAGAAGCCATGGCTCGGTGGATAAAGCACTTGACATGGGAGCATGAAGACCTGAGTTCGAATGTCCCGAACCCATGTAAAGTCGAGATAGGGGAATCCCTGGGAACTTGCAGGCCAGCTCGCCTCGTACATGCAGTGATGAATAGCAACAAAAAGGAAATCCTGACTCAAACAAGGTGGAAGGTGAAGATGCACACTGGAGGCTGTCCTCTGATCTATACATGTGTACTATATATGTACACACACACACACATCCATACATGCACACACAATATACATCAGAAACACAAGCATGCACACACACACACACACAGATTAAAAAACAATTGTCTTAAAGACCTTTCTTCATCAAGTACTTTGAGTGTCATCTGAGGCATGTGCTTCCTGAATGGATGATGCAGCTAATGGCCTGATCCTGTGTCTGGCCAATGCTAGGTTTCAGATGGAAAACAGCCCAGTGCAGACCCACACCGAGGGGCTCCTGCTGGTGGAAGCGGGGCTGCCAGACATCTCTGTGTTCCTAGAGAACACACTGACAGTCAGTAATTATATGAGTCACTGCCATCATCAAGCATGGTTTTTGAAAGCTGACACCGTATTTGATTTTCTTGAAACATGAATGAGAAATTCAGTGTGGAAGCAAAAATTTAAATGCGAAAAGTTTTTATGGAGGGCAGTGTTGGAAGAGAGGAAACGGAGAGAGTGCATCTCTTTCTTCTTGGGTCTATAGGGAATGATTTCAATGGAAGTCAAAACTGCCATTCTCTTAGGGACAAAACTGTCATATTGACAGAACAGGAAGAGTAAAAATTATCCACCAAGCAAGGAGCCCCTGCTGGGGAAGAGAGGACCCGCCAATTGAAGATGCAGTAATGACAGCTTCCCCCACAGGCGCCTTCTCTTGTGAGGAGCCTGCCGCTTCTCTCCACCCGCGAGCCTGCCTCTTTGTTGATGAGAGGCCTGCCGGGCTCCGCAGCAGTTGCGTTGGTAATGTGTTTATTAATTTTACCTTTTTAAGGACACATGTTAAGGAAAGCCACTCAGATGCACAGGGAAGATTAAAGAGATATGGGGTGACTTCTGTGTGACTGGCGATCTCTTCCCTGTTCACTGGCCCCCTCTGTGCTCCCCTTACACTCTGCACCCCACTTGACTTACACTGTTGCGGGGACACTTTGCCTCGGCCACGCCCAACACCAGGTATCTTTAGCTGGGACTGCTCAGCTCAGACACCTGGCATGTGTGCACATATGCACACACAAACATAAAATACAGAACTAGAAGGCTTTACGGCCCTACAGGCTCCCCCCCCCCCGCCCCTTGACCAATCAGGGGACAGGATTCAGTGGCTAACCTGGGATAAACTATCCATCTTTGTCTCTTGGACAGTCAACTCTGAGGTCTTTCCTTTGGTCCACTGGCGGTTCTGGTGTCACTCACTGTAGTACTGAACTCGAGAACAGACGCGATAACCTGCACTCAAATCTTCCGGGCAGGCTATGTTTTCAGCAGGAATCCAGACGCAGACAGTAGGAGGTTTCTTTGGAGAGGTGCAGGTTGTTTGGATGGTGCATTTAAATCGCCATGAGCCAGAGCATGTCACTTTGGATCCTCATTTAGTCAAAGGGACCTCAGGACTTGCAACAGATCCGTCGCCAGCTATTGTCAAAATGCTCTTTAGACCAAATTAAACCCTGCCTTTACAAAGACAGCTGGAGTCTGAAGTTGTGGACAGCCGAAATGGCAGTTCCAGGAAACGATACCAGCAGACCTTCTCATCACTATCGCACGCACATCTATGCAATAGTATTTAGTCTGCCAACAACAAATAGTAGGACTAAGCCTTTAAGCATCCCTTCATGGTAAAGACCACACGCACCCAAATATAAGGTCCTCCCAGGATGACTTGGGAGGCAGAGGTGCAGGTGAGGGCTGACTGAACAGGTTTAGATGGGTCTGTTGGATGAACGATGAATGATGAAAGGGTGCCCAGACCAGACCAAGAATAAAGAATTTCAGAAGCCATGGAGCCTGGGGTCTCATTAGCACCAAGTGCGGATAGGAATAATAACGAAGCGGTTGCCATTAGTTACTTTCCCACATCCAAGCTGCGCGCTCCACTAGGTAGCAGCTGGTACCTAAGTGGGACAGAGCCCAACCTCAAATTCTAGACATAGGACTGGACTGGCTGAAGTCAATCACTGGACTCTTACCTTCCCCTTACCACAGTGCTTGGTTCAAGAACTGAACCAAGAATTGGCTTATGCCAATTAATATCTGGCATTCCTTCCCTGGCCACAGGTGATTGGTAAAGAGTAGATCCAAATGTCATCAAGTCTGGAGATTCTGTCTGCAAGCTGAAGGAAGGGTCTTTCATTTTGGACACCTGGATGTGAAAGGGCAGTCCAGTCTTAGGACAGCCTTTTCCTTCCCTAAGGGTGCAAATCTCCACGCAGCCCTGGCATGCAGCAGTACACAGATCTGACCATTTGTGCACAGGCATTCAAGTGGTAATTATCGGGTGAAAACAGAGCTCTCCATGTGGATGGGAGGGCTCAGAACAGCCAAGAGAGCTATAGTCTTATCAAAACATACCCGGAGCTGGTCTTGTGTGAAGATTCTTAGTCACTGGCCCAATAAATCCCCTGGTATTTCAAGCCTTTTGTAGAAGACTTCTTGCCATTTGCAGGAGAAACCATCTCAATGTGCCCAGTATCCTGCCTTCAATCCTTTCTACACCTCGGTAGAGGAGACAATAAACACACAGCAGCCTCCCCCTCGTTTGGAGTGGATGTTTTCTCGGGCTCCAGCAGAAGCCTGAAACCACGGACAGCGTCCAGCCCTCTGCATACTGTGTTTCTGCTACAGATGAGTGTCTATGGCAATGTCCAATTAGGCACCATAAGAGATTAACAACATCAATGAACCGCACAATAGCACGGTGATAACCATACATCACGATGAAACTGCTACCACGATCACTGTCACACGTTGGGGCCACGATTAATTTAGTCCACAAATTCATTTATTCAACACACAGTTATTGCCCTCTATGAGCTAAGAGGTGGGGCCAGCTGTGAGCAGAAGCAAAGTAGTGAGCGACCACAGGCAGTGAGTGTGCAGTGTGACAGGACAGTGAGTGATCACAGGCAGTGAGTGTGCACAGTGTGACAGGACAGTGAGTGATCACAGGCAGTGAGTGTGCACAGTGTGACAGGATAGTGAGCGACCACAGGCAGTGAGCGTGCAGTGTGACAGGATAGTGACCACAGGCAGTGAGCATGCAGTGTGACAGGATAGTGAGTGTCCACAGGAAGTGAGTGTGCACAGTGTGACAGGATAGTGACCACAGGCAGTGAGCGTGCACAGTGTGACAGGATAGTGACCAC
The DNA here is from genome assembly GCF_049852395.1 of Peromyscus maniculatus bairdii. Lineage (NCBI taxonomy): Eukaryota > Metazoa > Chordata > Mammalia > Rodentia > Cricetidae > Peromyscus > Peromyscus maniculatus. The sequence goes on from NC_134865.1 coordinate 71,039,152, forward strand.
AGGCAGTGAGCGTGCACAGTGTGACAGGATAGTGACCACAGGCAGTGAGCATGCAGTGTGACAGGATAGTGAGTGACCACAGGCAGTGAGTGTGCAAAGTGTGACAAGATAGTGATCACAGAAGTGAGTGTGCACAGTGTGACAGGATAGTGAGCGACCACAGGCAGTGAGTGTGCAGTGTGACAGGACAGTGACCACAGGCAGTGAGTGTGCACAGTGTGACAGGATAGTGACCACAGGCAGTGAGTGTGCACAGTGTGACAGGATAGTGACCACAGGCAGTGAGCGTGCAGTGTGACAGGATAGTGATCACAGGCAGTGAGGGTGCACAGTGTGACAGGATAGTGAGCGACCACAGGCAGTGAGTGTGCAAAGTGTGACAGGATAGTGATCACAGAAGTGAGTGTGCACAGTGTGACAGGATAGTGAGCGACCACAGGCAGTGAGTGTGCAGTGTGACAGGACAGTGACCACAGGCAGTGAGGGTGCACAGTGTGACAGGATAGTGACCACAGGCAGTGAGTGTGCAGTGTGACAGGACAGTGACCACAGGCAGTGAGTGTGCACAGTGTAACAGGATAGTGATCACAGGCAATGAGGGTGCACAGTGTGACAGGATAGTGAGTGACCACAGGCAGTGAGTGTGCACAGTGTGACAGGATAGTGACCACAGGCAGTGGGCGTGCACAGTATGACAGGGATAGGTGTCTGTGTGCTATATGTATGCAGTGTGCACACACGTGTGTGTCGGGCACAGAGGTGGGCACACTGGGTGTGTCTCGTTCTGTCACTCTCTATTCTCCTGAGACTGAGTCTCCGAGGAGCCGGGGCCTCGGCTGGCCGACTTCAGCCCCCCTGGTTCTTCTCTCTCCGCGTCTCCACCCCAATAGCGCTTGTCCCTGGCTTTTTACACAGGTTCTGGGGACTTGAACTCAGGACCTCACGATCGCCCAAGTGCTCCTACTTGCCGAACCACTTCCCCAGACTCTACGTTTCGTTCTTCCTGTGTGGCTTTCCCTCCTGGACAGTGACAGAGTGGAGCCTCAGCAAAGGGAAAAGTGGGTGGAAATGCAAGCACGGTAGGTAACGTGATTTCTCCCCAAAGACTCACTTGTCCCCAGTTACGAGGTCTAAGAATGCAGAATCATAAAGTCAGACACATTCTAAAAGGAGGAAAGAATGTATGTTTAGATGTCTAATTATCGACCGCTTGTGGGCCTGGGGACACGTGCAATCAATACGTGGCCCAAACTCCCACGTCTGGCAGTCTGACATTTCTTCTGGAGCAAGTGTTTTAGAGTGTCGCTAACAAACACTGATGTTATCTTGTTCTTTCACTTCAGTTCTCTGGAAGAGAAACTGTGATGTAAGAAAAACAGCAGAGGCCAGGCAGCCCTAAGGATGAGGAGAATCAACACAGCATCTTGAACTAATCATTAAAAAAAAAAAAAAAGGCTTCTTGTACTTTGGCTCACCAGCTCTCTATCCTCAACGCTGTGTCAGGCCACCTCTGGGGATGCCAAGGACAGTGTGGTCCAGCAGAAACTGCCCAGGAAGGAGCCCCAGTCTCAGCCGGGCTGCCCCAGGACTCCGTAACCTTGGAGAAGAAGGCTTTGTGATCATTGGAAAATCTCTTAGCAGTTCAAATTCCTAGCTTCTCACTTGTCAATCTGAATGACTGGACCAGATGATAAAGTCTGAATTGGCTATATCTAAAATGTGACGAGTCTGAACCAGGTCTCTGTCAGACAATCAGTGTCTTGGAATATGGAAAATTGACAAAGCAGACTACCTTCAGTTAGTCCTTTAAAAACAGTAGCTGGAGTCTTTGACCCTGTGGATGGTCCTAAGGAAACATACACAAATAAAAATGCAAATGAAAAGAAAAAAGACCCGGCATTCAACAGTGGGAAGTATGAAGGGGATAAAGCCATTTCTATTTCAAATAATCACTTCAGCTGAGACATCCAGTATCATCTTGAACTTGATTATGAGATAAAAGAAATGGGACAGAGATAGCAATCATTTAATCTCTTAAGAACAGCTATTCTGAAGAGCTTTTCACTCCACGTTCAATAGATTTCTAGCAGGTTGTGATCTGGCTAGAAAGAAAGCATAATGATGAGGAAAATTATGTTTTCAATAACACATGCTCTTACAGTACGAGTCTGTCCACAAAGGAGGCAATCAAATGAACTCTGACCACTTTAACAGATGGCGTAATGGCTCCGTGCACAGATGCGGCCTCCCTGAAAGCAACAAGTTCACATCCTTGACTGGAGGTTTCGGAATGAGCTGAACTTTCAAGTGTAATGCAGGAAAGATTACCCAGTGCCAGCCGAGAGTGCGAGTATGAGTGGGTTCAGGGGCTCCCAGAGATGGGCTGGAAGAATACAGCTTAATGAGCTTGATTTTGCTAATGCAACAAATAGAGTTGGAGCTGAAGTGTGAACTACAAACACTAAGCCATTTGTAGACGCCCCGCTAATAACACCAGCGGCCACTGTTTGGTGGTAAGCTTGCCTTGCAAAACCACACTGCCTTGGAGTCAGAAAAAGGCCCGCTTGTCAAACAATGCTTATTTTCTCTGATATGGATGTTTTCAAGTAGAATATATTTTTAATAAGATGCAACAGAAGAATAGTAGAAGTTTGTTTACTTGTTCATTTTAAAAGAAATTCAATAAATCTAACCTAAAATTCATCTGGAAAAACAAATATTCCTTAAGAGTCAGAACTGAAAAAAATAATAATGATGTTGAACCAAAAATACGAGTCCTCAGTAATTAAAACAGTCTGATCATTTATGAATCAGCAAGCAATAAGCAAAATACAGCATTCTGAAATATGATACACGGATTTAGCAAAGATCACGAGAGACGTTTGGAGTCAGTGGGATGAAACACGTCTGTAAGAGCCGAAGCTTCGGTAACTGGACGCATAGCTTGGGATGGGGAACTCATGTAACAGTACAGCCTGCTTGCCAAGAAAAGTCTCCTTTCCGCGCTACAGTATGGCAGTGAGGCTACATTTCCAGCCTCCCTATAAGTCCAGCAACCAGGAGACTGAGCAATGGTATGTTACTAGAATGCCATGTTTCACAGAAGGGTCTAGCCCATTGTCAACCTCCAGGGACTGTGGCATGGCCAGATTCTGAAAGACACTCTCATCCGGGGTCAGCAAAGACTCACCAGAAATCCAAGTTATTTGTTCCATACAGCTTGGTTATAGAAAATTTACTGTAAAACTATGAGAAGTCAGGTTTTATCTACACACCCCCCCCCCCAAGTAAAGGAGAATATAAAAATTTTTAGTTTTAAATAATCCATTTGGGAAAGTAGATTTTACACTTCAGCCCATTTCTCAGGGATGTGCATGAGTGGGTTGATAGGAGATTTGGCTTTAGTTCAGCATAATTATAATACATTATTTATGTTTCATTTTTAGCATGCTCCTAGCATTTAGAAATTCTGGGCCTGTACACAATAATAAACAACATGAAACAGAATCGCATTTCATAATGAAATAATTTCCTCAAATTATCAGAAGTATTCTACTAATGAAGGTTCCCTATTACCAAAAAGTCACACCAAATGGGACGACCATGGATTTTTAACAAGATTTCGATCCAGAGAGAAGAGAGGTCCAGAGGGCATTACAAGCATTTAGAAAATTATGGCATACGATATGGCCAATCACATCCTAGGACAAAAGCGAGGGGCCCCGGTCAAAGTGCAAGAGGGGACATTCAAAGACTGGCCCCTGGACACGCTTCCTCATTGAACAGCTGGAAAAGCCCCCTCCTCGCCTCCAGCGGCACTGGGGCCTCGAACTAGCTAAGTCAGCATCACGCCACCTCGCGGTGACACTCGCCCTCTTTTATTTTGACACATAGTTTCGTGGAGCCCAGGTTGGCCTTGGACTCCAGATCCTTCCCTATTAGCTTCCTGGCGACTGCAGGCGCGGGCGTGTTTTCTATACCTCCAATAATTCTCCAAGCTGGTGTGGAGGCGGAGGAAAGAGAGGAGCTGTAGCCTAGGGCCGACTCGGGGATGGCCGATGACCTTCCTGCACCCCATCCAGACAGGCCTCTCCCCTGCAGCCTAGCACTGAGCTTCCTGCTGAGGCTGGCAGAGCACTTGCCTTGGAGTGAGGAGGAGACGGCTCTCTGAGGCTCTAGGCAGAGAACACACACTGGCTCAGCAGGGGTTTCAATAATGTGCAAATCACAGGGGGACATTAGAGATGTTGGGGGGCCCTTCCTAGCCTTGGGAAGAGACTGCTCTCCCATAAATTGCCACACTAATACCGATTTCAGGGATTCAAATTACTGGCCCGATCCAGCATGACATTTTCTGCCCATTATCTAGTTCCTCCTGCCTCCAGGCAGGGCCACATCATTGATTACGGAGCGTTTCAGCCACTAAAAAAGATCACGCTCATCATTAAGGACATTAAGTGTTGATCTGTGCTGGCTAAGTGACTTAAAAGGTTCGTGCCCTTCTAGTAACAACTCCAAGAGGCCATTTCAGGATATTTATTAAACAAATTAAGTATTTACATTATGCTCAAGCACAGAGGCACAGCACTTGAGTATGAGGGTATCAGAAAACAAAACCAAGAGACTGTGTGGGAGAAAAACCCAGCTTGTTTGCTCTCCTGGACGAGGGGGCAGAGGAACCGCCAAATGTTTGGGGAAGAGGCTGAACTGGGCAGGTCTTGATGGTTACCTGCCTCCCAGTGCACCCTGTCTCCAGACATTTTCCTTATAGAGACTATGGCCTACTAACGACGTATCGAGAAAGCCTGGGAGGATTTCAGGAAATCTTCAAAACCTAAGCAATCCAGGAAATGGAAATGTCTCCCTGTTTCCCCACGCTCCATATTATTAGTGCCATCATCATTCTAAAGCTGCTCTGCGGAGTGCTTTTCTCATCCTGTGGTCCGTAGACAAAGGAACCCAGGCTTCTTTGATATAGTGGCAGTCCACGAGGGCTGGCCCATCTCCGTGGTTGTGAGTGTTCTTCCTCCTCCGCCTACGGAGCACTCAATGGGCAGGAACGGTGCTGTGCCCAGGACTCAGCCCAGCGGCTGGCTGGTCCACAGTGCTGTTTAATGAGGATGTGTTGACTCCATGAATGGATGCATAGAAGAGTCTGTAGATGGGAGGGAAAAAACACAGCTTTCCATGCATGTTGCTGTTGCTGAACCTGATGGAAGCCATTCAAAGAACGGCTTATTTCGGCTCATGGTTTCTGATGGGACAGGTGTGGTGTCAGGAGCCTGAGGCAGCTTGTCAGATGGTACCCACAGTCAGGCTGCAGAGAGTCAGGCCGCTGCTCAATTCACTCTCTCTTTTGGGACCCCACGGAACAGTGGCCGTTACATTCAGGGCAAGTCTTCTGATCTCAATGAGTCCAGTCTAGACAAGCCCTTACAGACATGCGCAGAGAACTATCAGATGATGTGCAGAGCAGGCTGTGCCTTGCCCTGGGTGACTCCATCCTGGGTAACATTGTCAAGGTGAAAGGACCCTGCACTTTGTACAAATAAGCAAACCCCAGACATTGGGAGCAATTCAATGCCTGGACTTTCCCACAGTTATCAAGACACACAGCAGAACATGGTAAAATGAAAAACTACTAACACCATATGTTGGACACATTGAACATTAAGAACTTAACAAACCAGACCAAAGACACACAGGATGTGTTCACATCAGCCCACAGTGTGGACCACTCAACTATTCCTTTGTTATAGACCACGCTGGTGTATGAGTCATGGCTTTGGCTCAGAAGATGACCAACAGTAAACCCTGAGGGGACCCCAGGCTCAGTGTGCTCCCCACCACCACTGCCCATTTCATGCCGTTCAGACAGCTCACCTGAACACCTTCGCTGCTGGCTTGTGAAGCTGGGATCTGACATTCCGCACTGACTGTATTGCTCTGCCTTTCCCTACCCGGTGGCAATCCCGGGAAGGGCCATGTGTGACTGGAGGTCAGAGTATTGGTAATGGACCTTGGAACAGGACAAAGAGCTTGTGCTTGCTGTGGATAGAACACCAAGGCAAGTCAGGAACGTGTGGGAAAGGGGAGCCAGCGGAACTGACTGAGCGGTAGCGGCCTGGTGGCCGTCGACCAGTGCCATCACTCATTCACAACGGATGACAAGTCGGCATTGTTGTAAGCCGTCAAAGCTGTGGTAATTTGTTACAACCACACAGCAAACTGATACAAGGGAGAGAGTGAATATAGTTTGGGATAATTTTACGTTTGTCAAGTCTTTGATGCAAAGAATACAGCCATTTGGAAACATTCATCCATAGTCATTCACCTAACGTGTTAGATGATCCTTAAAAATCCCTTTACCTCTCATGACCTCAGTTTTACTATCTATAAAGAGAAAATACATTTAAGCTTGGTTCATTTCAAAGCTCAGTGCTTATGAGCTGGGGAAGGAAGGAAGATACTTTTCCGTTATATACCTGCCAGTACTTGGCAAACACCGAGGACAAAGTGACATTATACACAGTGATCTGCACAAAAGAAGGAACGGGTTCCATTTTTTAAAAGAACTCAAAATAAAAGAATCTGGGAATATCTTAATAAGAAACGTGTTGAACTTGCAGAAAGAAAACTACAAAATTCCACCGAGACACATAAAGGGGTATTGGAAATCGTGAAGGGACGTGCAGTATGTGTTCCTGGATGGGAGGCATGAACGCTGTAAAGATGCCAAATTCTTCCCAATTAATTTGTAGGTGGAATGTAATTTTCATCAAAACCCCAGAGGAGTTTTGGAGTGTCACAAAAAAATGATTCTACCGTTCATCGGGAAAACAAACAAGTAAGCAAGCAAGCAGAGCTGAAAGCGACCTGAAAACAAAGAAGAATTAGGTTTAGAGTTTGTCCTAAGAAATGGGGTGGGATATGTGTGTTTCTGGAGCAGGAAAAGGGGCAAGAGGCAAAACAGCCTGGACAGGTATCCATATATGTAAAAGAACTGAATGTAAAACACAGGCTTTGGACAACAACACAAAAACAAAGAAATAAAAAAAACAAAGCCAACTCACACATAAGCACATAAGACAGATAACATGCACACACACACACACACACACACACACACACACACACACACACACACACATACATCATGGGAAACTGGCCAGCCACAACCACTTAGAAACTCTTCACCCCACACTATGTACCAAAATAAATTTCAAATATATGGAAGTGCTAAACAATTTTAAAATTCATACCAACCAAGAAAAAGCAAGTGGATCGGAACCTAGTCTGAAGGCCAGAAAAACTTCCTTAGTATAAATATGGCAGAATAAACTACAAAAGAAAAAACTACAGATCTGACCAAACGCCAAGTTAACACGGGCCTGGTGAGATGGCTTGGCTTGCTGCCAAGCCCGATGACCTGAGTTCTGTTCCTGGGACCCACACGGTGGAAGGAGAGAATTAATTCCTGCAAGTTGTCTACTGACTTCCACAAGTATGCCCACACACTCACACACATAAAAATAAAATGAGCAATGATGTAACAAAACCAAAAAGGTAAAACATCTGCACATCGAGAAGCCATTGTGAAAATGAGATGAAAACAATAAACTCGAAAGCCAGTTGTAATGAAAACAGAAACAGGAAGAAGGGACTCGGAAGGCACAGTGGCTATGAAGGGGAAATGGGAAAAACCAGTGGGAGGGACTTACCTGGGGGGGGGAGGGAGGGAGGGCAACGGGAAGGAAGAGAGGGATAAGTAGCACTAAGGATGCTTTAAAAAGCCACAGGGAATTATATCACGGTTACTTCAAATTACATATACTACACATATATGTGTATGTACACACACACACACACACACACACACACACTGCTCCTTCCTCCCAAATACAGACTGACAAAAACCCCAGAGCCATGGGAAACCTCCCTTCTAGCTGCTGGTTGGGGAGCCCAAGAGACCCCTGAACAATTGAGGCTACTGTTGTTGCTCTGAGTTCCTCCCAGACAGAAGTGAGATCCTGTTGCTCACAACAGCACAGACTTTGGACACGGGACTTGGAGGAACCGGTCTGAATCTGGCCCGGAAGCCTCCTTCCTGAGGACTAGCTCTCATAGTATTGGAAGGAGCTGTGCAGTCTCCCAAGGGAGAAAAGGAGCTGATAGTCCTGTTCAGCTGTATCATCTACAAACTATAACAAATAACCAGCGTGGCAAGACATTCCTAGGGGGCAGTAGTGGCACTGATATACTGGGGGATAACCAACAGCTACCCAAGTGGACTTCAAACCCACTCAGTCGGAGGAAATTGACATCCAGTGCTGTAAAATCGGCTGTGGCTGGTGAGCCATGGAACCTAGAGGAGAGCCTATCACTGCCACTTTCCCAAACCCGTGTGATCTCTAACCGAATTCTTCTTCTTAATTAATTAATTAATTAATTAATCTAACCGAATTCTTCATACTGACCCTTCTATCTCCAGAGAAGTGCAGCTCTCGCCCCTCACCAAAGGAGCTTCTTTTTGTAGCCAACAGAGACGACTACAGAGGTCCACACTGGCCGAAATGTAGAGATCATCTGACTGTAATGTCTGCAGTTAAGGCTCAGGGGATGAAAAGACTGTCAGTGCCAGAGGACCATGATATCTGCTGTAAGAGAGTCTCTCTCCAAGAAAAAAAAAAAAAGACGCAAAGTGGGGGGCGGGGTGGAGTGTGGACCTGGGAGGCGTGGGGGGTTGGTGAATACGATCAAGACACATTGTATGAAATTCTCAAAGAATTAATGAAAATTAAAAAAAAATAGACCCGTAAATATTCTAAGGGAGATAAAATGGGCAGAAGATACAAATAGACACTTTAGAGAAACAAGAAAGAGCTAGTAGGCATGTGAAAACTTTTAATATTATCCGTAATCAGTAAAATAAAACACAAAAGTGAAGTGATGTTTTCCCATCAAGTTAGCAAAGATCTGAAAATAAATCAGGTCCAATCGACAGTAAGAGGACAGGGAAAGGCACACGCCGTGGGGCTAGGGCAGTGGGATCCATTAATCAGGCCACCGGACAAGACCCGCCAGAACCACAACGATGATGAAGTAAGCCCAGCTCTCTAATGCTGTATGTCAACATCTAGAAACTTCTGTGAAAATAATCAGAAAATACAGAAACATATGCTTATTGTCGGGCTATTTATAGAGCAAAGCCGACATTGATTGAAAGGCACAGTGCACAAAGCTCCTCTAGCTCATTTTAACAAGAGAAAACTTGGACACACACAAAAAAAGAAAGAACCAAAATGTGAACAGTCATCACTTTGGTTGGGCAGAAATGTTTTGTTCTTTCTTCAGACTTTTCCCTAGTTCCAGAATATTTCCTAAGGTGCACTTGGTACCACAGTACACGCACACGAACACCTCTTCCCATTTTGTGAGGCCAGTGTCTACAGGCGACAGCCGAGGGAACACTGGTATTTGGTGAAATCATCCTGAGAGTGATGGACAACAAAGGAGAAGGCAGTTATCACTCAGCGGCCTTACATGATACGAGCTTATGAAGACGGGATGAAAGAACAGAGGCTCGGACAGAACTTCTCTGGGAACATTTGACAGAGGAGGGATGCTGTCTTGGGACTGCTGTGCACATCCTTCTGTGGCAGTAGTTTCCTCCACAGACTACATGACTCACTGGGAGTCGTTAGTAACAGGTACAGGAGGTTTCACTGAAGACAGGTTCTGGGGGAGAGAGAAAAAACAGCGAGACTGCTTCCAAGAATCCCGAGCCAAACGGCAGGCATGAAAACAACGGAGAGCCTGTGTTCAGTGCTATGCGCTCTGGATCAGAGATGCCCTGAGATCAGACTGTCCCCTGCTTCATTGTGCCCACCCTTCCACTCCCCAAAGGGGAGCTGTGTCCAGGGCTTCACACCTACCAGCACCCGAGGTCTGGTATCCTGGGAGAAAGGCCTCCGCTAACCTGCGTGTTGTGCTTCCAAATCCCAGCTCTCTCCCGGGAAAATGACTCACGGTCATTTTCTTCAAGGGACCTTGGAGGATAGCCCAGCCCACTCTGCAGTTTACAAATGAAGCTGGTCTCAGAAGCACAAAGCTACTTTCCCAACTAGGACAGGAAACCAGGTCCCAGCGCTCTTCCGTCAAGTTCAAAAAAAGAATTATCCTTTCCTCTTTGGAGATAATCAAGAAGCAGGTGACCTGTGCCCTGCAAATCATCATGCCACCTCGTGTCATGTGACCTTTGAAATCCAAACCAACAACTTCACACGGGAGCTAGGGAAATTCAGAAAAGGACAGAGAGAAAATGAGGTGCTCACTAAGAAAAAAATATTTTAGGGCTAAGGTGAGATGGGTAAATGTGCTCGTCATCAAATCTGATGACCTGAGTTCACTCCCTGCGACTCACATGGTACGAGACAACTGACCCCTGAACATTGTCCTCTGACCTCCACACGCATGCCATGACATGTATACCTGTATTTACACAAATATCATAAACTCACACACACAACAGTAATGAATAAAATAGTTCAAAAAAAGAGGATAAATAGAAGGAGAAATCTGGGAGAAAGAAAGAGGAGCTAGCAGCCAGAGGAGGGGCCAGAGAAGGGGAGGACATCGGGGGCCAGTCTCCCAGTTACACAACCAGCAAGCCATGGAGTAAGATTTACGGAAGTAGAACAGGAAAAGCCCAGAGGCCAAAGGTAGACAGGATGATTTAAAGTCAAGGAAAGCTGGCTAGAAACTAAGCCAAGCGGCTGGGCATTCATAATTAAGTGTAAGCCTCCATGTGTGATTTATTTGGGAGCTAGGTGGCGGGCCCTTCCAAAAAAGAGTAAAATACTAACAACAGCACTTCCCAGATACAAACTCTGGCCTTTCAGAGAGCCTAAGACCCAAGTCAAAAATCCATCTCCGTCCCACTTTACATAGAAAGAAAAGCTAGGTTGTAGGATAGTGCCGGCCATCGGAAAGCTGTGTCCATGTCTGCCTGTGGTGCTAGAGATGAGGGGGGACCCTTAAACCCCACCCCCAACTTCTTGGCCATTCTGAGCTGAAGTGGGGATGGGGGCATAAATCTGGAGTTAGGATCATTTTATTAAGCAGTCATCCCCAAAGCTTTTTCCATAGCCATGCAGAATTCTGGGGCGAGTGAGTCACAAAGATCTGGGCCCTGAACTTGGCAATCCCTACATCACATTACATGTCCTCCCCAGAGCTCCAAAACACAGCACAGGGAAGCATTCTCATAACCCAGGGGAGGGAAAAGAAAGCACAAAACATTGCAAAACAGTGCTTGAAAATGACGTAGCAAGTGTGCATTGGAAAACTTTCCATTAGAGGTCTTAATTATGTTTTTCCCTCACAGATGCGGGATCGTGCTTAAGAAAAGAGCCCGTTAGCAAGACTTGAGTTTACCAGGAGCAGTGATATCATAATGAGAGGAATTTCATTATGAAATCTGTCTTAATTAATACTACATAGACAGCTATAAATCAGAGTGGGGAGCAAGGGTGAGGAAATGAACTATGTTCCTGGAACCTTCTGGAGATTACAGTTATGACTGATTTGGTGGTTTAATTAGAAAAACAGAATTCAAGAAAGACAGAACAAAGGCAAAGGAGAATGAGAAGGTTTGAGATGGAGCTGATATGGGAGAACGCAAAGTCTGCAAGAGCTTCGGGGCACCCGGTCCTGAGAGCCACTCAAACGGGAAATCTTTCAAAGTTTGGAACAAAAGATTAAAAAAGGAGTGTGTTTCAAAATGGAAAGTCACCACAGTGGAAACATGCTCTCCGCACGAAGCAGGCAGTCTGTTCTTAGTATGTCTCACGAGTGCTTGTAACAGTCACTGGCATGTTAAAAGGACTAAAAGGAACTTTGGGGCTGGAGAGAGGGTCCAGTGGGTAAAGCGACTGCTGAGGACCTGAGTTCAGATCCCAGCACCCATGTTAAAAAGCCAGTGTGCCTATAATCCCAACACTGTGGGATGGGGACAGGGAGATCCTGGGGGCCTGCCGGCTAGCCAGTCTGTCTGAATCTGTAAGGTTCTGCGAGAGACTGCCTCATGACACAAGGTCGAGATGTGATTGAGAAAGATATTCCCACGTCAAACTTCGGCTTTCACACGGGGGTAGGGGGTGGGGAGGGAAGGAAGCGGGGCGGGGGGGGGGGGGAGGGGGGGGAATAAGACACACATTCCAGACTTTCAATTTCTGAGAAGCAAAGGAAACAAACCTGGTGAAATAAAACGCCAGTGCCACTCTCCATGCAGGCAGGTAGTAGCGGTGGAGCAGCCAAGCACGGACCATCCTTCATTCCCAGCCCCGGGGACTGATCACAGGGCCTCATCGAATTAGGTCACTAACTCTCCCACCGAGCCAGATCTGCAGCCCCTTCTTCACTATGTACTCTGAGACAGGGTCCCGTTGGTCGCCTCCGCTGACCTTGAACTTGTTTTGAAGCCCAGGCAGGACATGAACTTTTGACCTTCCTGCTTTGGCCTCCTAAGTGTCTAGGATGGCAGACACTCTTTATCCCGAGTTTTATTTGCTAAACTGTGAGGAGGTCTTTGCCATTGTGATCAGCAGGGAAACCAAATCAGGGAAATCAACACAAAGGAAGATCACCAATGATTTGTCGGTTGGCTGTGTGATACAGTCCCTAGTGACTGCCCAGAAATACTGATCTACATAGAATTTTAGGAACTTCAGAATTCAGAAGCAGAAAATATATTCTAAAAGTAAAAAAAAAATATTTTTCTGTAACAACTGTTAAATTTTCACTTTGAAGCTAGATTTCACTTGTAATGATGACAACTATAAGTGTATTAACACATTTGTATTGACTATCTACTTGGAAACCTAGCATCAACCCAAGAAAAATGACACTATAAACATTTTTATGGAAAAATAAAATATTGCAAACATCATAATTTTTCAAGTTAATTTACATATTTAATACATTTAGGTAATTTAACAGCATATTTTATTACATAGAAAACTCTGGAATTCATATCAGAGACTAACGCAGAGAATAAGAAAGAACTTGTCATAGAAGATACCAGAATGAGTCACAAAGCAATCCACACGAAAAGCACATGGCTGGCTTTGAAACTCTAGATCGATGGGATGAGGAAGAGAATTTAGAAACAGGATCATGGGTAATACAAAGATTTAATACATGAAAACTTCATTGTGAAAGTAAGAACTGTTGAGTTCACGCAGCCCAGGATGACCTTGAATTCCCCATCCTCTTGCCTCAAGCCTTCCAAGGGCTGGGATTACAGGCACACACTACCATGTCAGATGCGTTTCTAAACAATGTTCAGAAACAGAAGTTTATACTTTTCTTTTTTTGGTTTTTCGAAACAGGGTTTCTCCATGTAGTTTTGGTGCCTTTCCTGGATCTCTCTCTGTAGACCAGGCTGGCCTCACAGAGATCCGCCTGGCTCTGCCTCTGGAGTACTGGGATTAAAGGTGTGCACCACTGCTGCCCGGCTACACTCATTTTTAAGTCACAAAATAAAATAAAATTCAGAGTCAAAAATTTTAACATAAGATTTCCCAAATTCAGAAGAAAAATACTTGCTATTTTAAAATACAGAACACATTACAAGTATATTGCAGATGTGGTAAGGGGGCTGAACCCAGGGCTTTGAACATGCTAGGTAAGCAACACCCTTAGCCCTCAACAAGACATTTCACAAGAACCTATGGGTCAAAGAAGAAAACATATAGAGAAGTACAAGGTCTCTTGAATTAAATGACATGAAAATACACTATATGAAAACCTGTGGCATGTGGGTAAGGCAGCACTTGAGTCTGAAATGTCCCTCAAAGACTCATCAGATGAAGAAGGCTTGGGGCTCAGGACAGCGACATTTTATGGCCAGGCTTTGGGGAAGCGATTGCATCATTGGTCTCTGATGTCATCTGTGGATTGCTCTACGCTTACAGCAACTGAATGGATCAGGAGGTGGTGGGAACCAGGAGGTGAACCACCCTCCTGGGTAGGGGAGAAGCATGCCTGGGAATGGTATAGCCTGTCTCGAGTACCTCACCCTGCTTCCTTGCCATCCTTGCTAAGGCTTCGCCATGTTCCCTGACATGATGCTCTGATTCTTCATGACCACGTGGCCACGGATGGAAGGCTTAAACTGTGAGGCAAATATAAAGCTTTCCTCCCTTAAGTCAATTTTTTAAGGTACCTTTGTCAAGTGAAGAAAAGCCAATTAACAGATATATATATATATATATATATATATATATATATATATATATATATATATATAATGCTTCTGAAAGAAATGGAGAAAAATGAAAAGATTAAAATCAGTGGTTAAAATAGCCATTTGAAGACAAAAAATGCGAAGCAAGTAAATAAAAATAAGTACAAAGAAATAATAACAGACAAATCAATGAAACAGAACATGGAAAACGAAGAGAAAATAAATGAAACAGGATGATGGTTCTTCTCAAAGATCGGTGAAATTGATAAACCGGGGAAAGAGTAGCACCTCTGTACTAAGACTGAAAGTAATTCAGGGGCTGGAAATGCAGCTCGGTGCAGAGCGCTTGCCTAGCATGCACGCAGCCCTGGGGTCAATGCCCAGTGCCACACAAGATAGGAGCGGTGGAGGTGGAGGCAGGAAGATCAGACGGATCCTAGAGTTACTGAACTCCAGGAGGAGGCCAGAGAGTTGGCTCAGGGGCTAAGAGCACTTTTTGCTATTGCAAATGGCAAGGGCTTGGTTCCCAGCACCCACACGGTGGCTCACAGCCCCCTGTGACTCCAGGCCCGAGGGCATCTGGTGCCCTCTTCTGAACGGCTCAGGCACCAGGCTTGTGCATAGTGCACATCCACCCACCCAGACAAAACACTCATACACACAAATAATAAATTTTAAAAACGTAAAAAATACTAGGAGGGAATGTATATGATTTGTACTAATAATTCTGAATTTAGGTGAAATGGAGAATTTTATTTTACATTTCATTTCTTAAGAAAGTGCAATATGACTTAAGTAGGGCAACATGTCAAAATACGTTAAATGAGGTTGGCCGGGTATCTGGGCATTTTACCTTCTGTATGCTTAAAGTGTCCTAACTGGAACTAAAAGTTAATGAAAGGATAATTATTTCCCAGGATTCTTCATTCACTATTACTGGTTGCTCTAGCTTTTTTTTGTTTTTGTTTGTTTGTTTGTTTTTCTGTGATAAATACTATGACCAAAAGCCACTTAGGGAGGAAGGCACTCAAGACAGGCGCTTTGAGGCAGAGGCCATGGAGAAACATTGTTTGCTCGGCTACCTTTCTTACACAGCCCAGGCCCTTTCTGCCTAGGGGTGGCGCCGCCCACAGTGGGATGTACCCTCCTACATTAATTAACAACTAAGAAAACGCCCCCACCCCCAAACATGGCTGTGGGCCAATCTGATCTGGGCAATCCTTCATTTGAGATTTCCTCTTCCCAGGTGACACAGGTCTGCAGCAAGTTGTCAGCTGAAGTCAAATATGACACCAATCATGGACTAAGGTGACAGGAATTGGTACAGGGGCCTAAGAATACGGTGACTAAGATAAAGACACATCTGTCTTAATGGAATGCAGTTCTGTGAGGATAGACGAGTAAGTATACAGATAATATTTATATATGTAAGAATGGTGAGAAGCAGTCACGCACAGAAGAGGATACGAGCCCTAAGAAAAGAGAATTCTATTATAAGGGATCCCCAGGGCAGAGACAGCTAGGCAGACAGGACTATAGAGAAGAGGGAAACAGCTTGAGACGAGGTCAAAGGGGTTAACTTTTATTGGAAATGCAGCAGGACATCACTGGAGGTCTCGAGCACAGGCGTGTTTGGCTTTTTAAGGTCCTTTGGCCGCTGTATAAAAATGGATTATAAACTGGGTAAACTGGGCCTGGGAAGTTGCTACAAAATCACATGTGAGAAAAGAGGCCAGTAGCAGTGGAGATGAGGAGTGGAAACATGTGAGACTTGTCACATCTGACTTCTACAGTGTGTGTAGGTTTGAGCTTATATTTTTTTCCTACCAAATGTGAACAGAGTTAGAACTACCTATCTCGTGCCTCTCCTAGACATCACTATTACCGTTGTAACAGTCAACTGCAGCAGCCACCTGGTCCAGTGGGCTACTTGCTCCAGGCACTTCATCACCATCAGCCACAGGGGACGGTGTGATTAATCATGATGTCACTGCCTGACACAGATTACTAACGCTTCATCGTGGGCTGGCGAGCCGCTGCTGAGCATGGCATTTGGGACGCCATTCCCAGACCACCTGGGACCACCATGGTGCCACTGATTCTATCAGCTGGGGATCAAAGCTAATTTAAGAGAAGGGATTTTTTGTAAGAAATGGGCTAGATAGACAGGTAACAGGGAGCTAAGAAGGCAATCCTGCAGTCAGTTTTTCAAGAAAGTAGTAACTATTACTTCACGAAGCGTTTTTTCAAGAAAGTATAACTATTAATTCATGAGGCCTCCATCATCTTTAGGACCAAAGAAATAAAGGAAAGTGGGTGTTGTGAGGGCATGTGAGACCGCAAGGGGGTCCCAGGAGGCTGGAGCTGAGCTTTGGGTAAGGGGCTAGAAGAGGAAGCTGTTCATCGTCAATGGAATACAATATACTGGAGAAAAGTGAGAAACCGGAAGGCAGCCGCAGAGGAGCAGAGTGAAGAACCACTGTGTTATGGTGACCCTCAGGGAACAGCAAGTAGACTGGAAGGGGCAAGGGCGTCTCCCTCCTCCTACCACCTGGAGCCGCGCCTCAGGGAGAAGGAACCGAAGGAGAAGGCTGGCAAAGGAGAGATGTGTTTCTGAGAGCCTCGCTGAGTATGTAGGGTGGTCTGATGCTGAAAGGCGACACTTAATAACCCACCCAGCCACTTTCTCCGCGCCCGTGTTTCCTGAAGCCGCCTTCTGGGGACTCCAGGCACAAACAGTCTCTGAATGCTTATGTCAGCACTGGAGCTACTTTCTGACCTGTGAACTAGTTCCCAAGAGCACACCTTCCATCTGTCCAAGCTGTTTCATGGGCAGGATTGAAACTAGAATTTTGTCTGTCTGTCTGTCTGTTTGTTTTATCAAAAGCCACTACTGTGGCTTGGATGTGGTATGTTCCCCAAATGGAGAAACGTGGTCCTCATTATCATGGTATTATTATTCTTTGTTTGGCAATATTATACACTTATGCGTAACATTCATCCCCAGGTACCTTTTCCCTTCTCATTCCCACCAATCTACTTCTTCCCAATGGGCCCATTCCTACACTCATATCCATCCATCCTCCCTCCTTCCCTCCCTCCCTCCCTCCCTCCCTCCCTCCCTCCCTCCCTCCCTCCCTCTCTCCCTCCCTCCCTCCCTACCTACCTCCCTCCCTCCCTCCCTCTTTCTTTTCAGGTCCTATGCAGGCAATCGGAGCTCCTATGTATGTGTTTGTGATTGCGTCAGCCATTTCCTGTCCTGAAGATGCTCCCACAGACTCCTCCCCACTTTTGGCTTCCACGGTCCTTTGACTCCCTCTCCTGCACTGTTTCCTGGGCCTTGGAAGGGGTGACACAGATGTCCCTTTGGGGGCGGAGCACTCCATCAAGTGCTTATTCCCTGTACATTTGGTCAGTTACGGGTCCCCAAGGCTTCTCTCGTCAGGCCTGAGAGCTGTGCTAGGCTATGGGCAGAAACATAATTTTCGAAAGGTAGCTTCGTTACATGTCCATTTGGCAAAATATCAGTAGAGATTCCCTGTGGCCTCTCTGGCCACAGAAGTTTGACCAGCTCTATAGCCTGAGGCATGCAGCTTGCAGCTCCCCATGCATTCACACAGTGGGAGTCCCCTGGACAGATCTGGCTGCCTAAGACTGGCCTTAACAAGCTCCAAACCACAAGCTCAAACACAGTTTTTTCCATGGCACCCAGTCTCCATCGTCTCGGTATAGCAGTATGAAAGGAACTAAGTCACCTCAGAGCTATGTGTCTAGCACAACAGCTGTTAGAAAAACATCAACTCAAGGGCCTGGGGATGTAGCTCTGTTGACAGGGTGGTTGCCTAGCACACACGAGGCCCTACCTAGGTTTGATCCTCAGCATTTCTTCAACTGGAAATGGTAGTGTGCACCTGTAAGCCCAGAACATGGGAGGGTGGAAGCAGCAGAATCACAAATTCAAGGCCGTCTTCCCCTTGGGGCTGCTCTGGGCTAAATGAGACCATGTTTCTAAATAACTAAACTTCCACTTGAGGTGTCTATTTGTGGGCTTTGGTGTACAACCAGCCACTGGGCTGTGCTTTCAGAGGAAAATCTGCAATGGTGAATGTATGACACTAGGTACAAGGGATAGATGTGGGCTAAAAGTCTCATCTGGGGCTATTTTTATCAGGTGATGTAGATGTACGTACACTCAGCTTTACTGACTGAGACTGTTTCAGGCTCAATGACTATTTTCCTGTTTGAAATGAAGTTACTAGATCATGGCTGGGCGTGGGAGATACTTGGAAGACAACTGTGATTGAGGAAAATCCTCAGTGTATACCAAGTCCCATGAGGCAATGCTCTTTAAACTTTCTGTGGAAGGAGATCCCTATTTAGACATTTCCAATCCATTGCTGATACTTTGAAAAAAATTACTATGGATGAACCGCTGAGAAAAAAATGAAGTAAAGAATACATTAAGAGTTGTGATTTTATAGTATTAGTTAAATAACCAGGGAATTTCATTGCAATAAATATGTTAAGGGGAACAAACAAATACTTTAAGGGTAAGCATAATATAGGGAAAATATAAATATGAAACTACATATTATTTTGTCCACTTAGGCAATAATATATGGGCTTTTTATTATACTTTCCATTTTTTCCATTTTAAGGAGGAAAGCTAGTCCTTATATTAAATGCTTATATAGCTTTGAACAAACACAGTAAGATTTAAAGTTTTTAATATGACAAATCAACTTGCTTTCTGCTCAACAATTTACTGAGTCTAGGTAAGACTGCCAATAAGATTCCTCTCAAGGGACAGTGCATATATAAACCGTTTCCATGCTTTACTTTAATAACAATATGAAATAAATGAGTCTCATAGAACAGAAGGGATTTTAGAGTAAAAAGGATTTTAGAGCAATTTCAGCCAGCTAAGTTTTTTTTTTTTAATTACCTAAAATAGAACAAGTACTACGACCTGAGCACTTCCTGAGTCCAAGGCCTCAGCAGGATCTATCTCAGCAATCTACCCTACACATTAACATTAGGGTAAATTACCTTTCCAAGAAAATAATGCACTCCGAATGCCTCAGCTATTAAAGGCGTAGATTTCTTTGGATGGAAAGAGGAATTGGGGGGAGCTTTCTCAGACCTAAAGTGTTCAGTGCTGGCTGTATCAAGACCATGCCCTTCACCGCTGATGACTGGTAGGTTTTAGGGCGCATGTCAGAACAAATGGTCCTTCCAAGCGCCTACGTATGTTTGTCCTTCCATCTTTCCTGCCCTTGAAAAAGTATGCTGCCCTTCTTCGTCACACGGAAGTATAAAGACCATCGAAAATGATGAAGCAGGCTCAAGGGATGGCGAGACGGCTGGGGTAAGGGTGCTTGCCACCAAGCCTGAGCACCAGAGTCCAATCCCCAGGACCTCTGACCTCCACATATGCTCAGTGCTATGCATGTGTGCACCCACCCACACACACATAACAATATATATGCATAAAATACTGTAAATACTGCAGCTATCAAATGACCTCCCAAAGGGAATGGACTATTAGGAGCTGTGGATTTGTTGGAGTAGGTATGGCCTTGTTGGAGGAAGTGCGTCACTGTGGAGGCGGGCTTTGAGATCTCCGATGGGCTCAAGCCACAACCAGAGTCTCAGTCCACTTCCTGTTGCCCGTGAGTCAAGATGTAAGAACTCTCAGCTCCTTCTCTAATACCATGTCTACCTTCATGCTGCCTTGCTTCCTGCCATGATGATAATGGACTAAACCTCTGGACTGCAAAGTGAGCCACCACAGTTAAATGTTTTCCTTTATAGGAGTTGCAGTGGTCATGGTGTCTCCTCACAGCAATAGAAACCCTAACTAAGACATTACGCAATCTTGCTTGCCCAGTTTGTATAGGCAACAAATTGAGGCCAGACCATTTTCTCAAAGGCTTTTATTTTTTAATTTTTAAGCAATGGGGGTTGAACAGGAGCTCTGCACACATGAGGCAAGGCTCTATCACTGGCAGCGCCTCCCGTCCCCACACTGTGGCCTTCGTAGGCAGAAACACTGAGAACTACTCTGAACTTGCAACCTCTTCAACACTTTGCTCCCTGATTATCATCAGGCCTCAGCATTCAACAACAGCTGCTTATGATCTGCTGCCATAGGCTCATACGACACCAGAGAATAATCTAGAACTAAACACATGAGCCTTTACCTAACTCCCAATTTTCAGTCCAACACTAAGCCCACTGTTTATTTCTGCTAACATTCTTTATCCGATCGGGATTTCCTCACGACAGCATGCTGACTTATATCCTCCTCTGGGTAACTGCTCCAGCATGCTTTCTGCACAGCCAGAGCTGCCTCCCACACAACACTTCAACTCCAAATGCACTGCCGACAGTGTCATCCTTCATGGTGATGTTTGTAACAAAACTCAAAGCTCTACCTTCTCATCACGGCCGGACGGCATACGAACAGGGACATGACTGGAGTCATCACGTTAAAATGGAAAAGACGCCACCAGCTTTAACTGCTCCATGAGTCAGCCTTTCGCTTCATTATCTGGCCCGAGAATACGCAGAGTGATGGTGGCCGTGGAGACAAGGGCTCCAGCTACCTCCTCTGCTGTTAGTGCCTTCAGCAATGTCTCTACTGTGCATGGACCTCCCTGCAGGCTGGAATGGTACATAGTAAGAAGCATGCAAAGCCTTCATGTTTATATGTAGGATATAAAACATCTGCTGCTATCTGTTTTCTAACCCAATATTCTTTCTTTTGAGAAATTCTGTGGTTTTAAGCTTAATGTTTGTAAGTAAACAGCGCGTGATTTTTGGATGGTTACACTGCCTCATGGCCTCCTCAAATGTCTCCATAAATTATTAAGCACTGTTTTCAGGACATCAACATCCATTACAGCTATAAACTGAAACCAGCATGTCAGGGACCACAGCTCTGAGGAAACCACATGGACTCTTTGGATCTTGGTTTCTCAGGATACTTTCCACCATCCCCATTCGGCCACACTTAGGAAATGTAAGTATTTCCCTCCCCAGCCCCCTGCCCTGTCCCCAAGAGTCAATGAAACTCATCTTCAGTGACTCAGAGGTGAAAACAAAAATATAAAATCTATTGCTGTAATTACTGATGTTAATCCCAAAATGAAAAAAAAAAACTGGTTAGAAGTTAAAACTGCTAAATATAAGCTCTAACTATAAAAGGTTATGTTGTTTTATTACTTTTAGTGTAGAGCTGACAAGTTGATTATAAACTATTATGGTTTGGGTATGGTCCCAGGGTACATAGGATTACTTATCACACAACTTGTATGATATATAATTCACTATTTTAGCTTGCCAATACTGAAGTGTCCATACCCTGTTCAGTGAGTGTACTGTTGCGAACCTGGTCATCATGTCCATGTCAAATTTCTATAAAAAGTTCCTAGCAGTCCCAATTTCTACAGTTTCTACAATGTCTAACTTATTCTGTACCATGGACACAGCTCAGGACACTGCATCCTGCAGACTATACTTTGAATGGCATTGTCACCAGATGTCATAGGTACAGAATCAACAGCATTTGTTAAGGGAGCCTTAGGGATGTGGGAGTTCTGATAGTCAGATTTCTATTACTGCAATAAAATACCAGAGACAATCAACTTTAAAAGAAGAAAGGCATATTTTTGTTCACAACTTCAGGTCATGGCTGACATCTCTGCTTCTGCATCTGTAGCAATGAAGCATATCATTGTGAGTACCATGTTAGCAAAGCTACTCTCCACATCAATGGGATGCGGAGGAAAGAATGGAAGAGAGGCCAGAGCTCTACAACATCTTTTAAAGGCACACCTCCCATGACCTAACACTTCCTACTAGTCTTGAACTCTTAGAGTTTTCATCATCCCCCAATAGTCCTAAGCTGGGGGACTAACCCTTTTACATGTGGGTTTTAAGGGGTGGGCATTCCAAGCCATAGCAAGGAGAATAAAGGAAACATAGGTTACAAGGAAGACCTTAGGCGAGTCTTTAGCTTGAGTCAGTAGGTGGATGGTGATACCACTTGCTGATGAAAAGCAGAGCACACACGGGTAAGTTGAATCCTGTACACTTATGAATCACCTAAGTGGACGTGGTGTGTGTGAATGGGTCTGGAACATAGGGAGCGGCCTGTGAGGAAGGTACACTAGAAATCAGCGGCATCTTGATGCTGGTTGTTAGAAGTTTTTTTTTTTTTTTTTTTTTTAAAGAAGTTTTAAACAAAGAACCTGCATTGCATGTCCCCTGCAAACACTGACAAGGACTGAGAACTTCTCAAGTCTGTTGGGTTCATATACAAACTCTCAAGCACTAGGGTGTTTGGGAATGTGATTCTTCTAAACGAAGCAGCAGTTTTTACTGAAGCTTCGCAGTGTGTGTGTGTGTGTGTGTGTGTGTGTGTGTGAGAGAGAGAGAGAGAGAGAGAGAGAGAGAGAGAGAGAGAGAGAGAGAGAGAGAGAGAGAGAGAGAGAGAGAGAGAGCGCAGAGTACACAGAGAGAAAGGGGAATTCAGGAAACAAGGCAGTCGGGCATAACTTGGAGACCTGAGACTTAGAGTCTCAGGGCAGTACTGCATCTCCGGACAGGTTTCATTTGGCTAGTTCAATGTTTTTAAATTTGTAAACATGGGACACTTCTAGGAAACAGAGAAGCTTATTGTTATGACTTTTTTTTCCTTTCAGGCAGGGTTTCACTATGTAGCCGGGCTGGCCTTGTACTTGTTGAGTTGACCAAGTTGACCTCAAACTCATGATCTTTCTGCCTCAGCCTCTCTGGTGCTGGGATTACAGGTGTGCCATACCACGCTTGGCTGTCGGCAGTGACTTTCACACCCCTCACTGTCCTGAATCCCCCATTCTGGCTTAGATACTGTCTCTGTTGTTTTTCTGTTGCTGTGATAATACACCCAGACAAATGCAACTTAAGGGAGGGAGGGTTTATACTGTAAGAGGGCACAGCCCATCACAGCTGGAGCTTGAGGCATATGCTCACATTTCACCCAGTCAGGAAGCAGACAGAGACAAATGCTCGTATTCAGCCTGCTTTCTCCTTCTCATCCAGGACCCAAGCCCAGGGACTGGAACTGCCCACAATTAGAGTGGGCAAATAACCTAATCAAAACAATGCTTCACAGACATGCCCAGAGGCTAACCTAATCTAAACAACACCTCAAGGTGTGCCCAGAGGTTTGTCTACTAGCTAAGTCCCGATCCTGTCATGCTGACAATCTTAACTAGCCTGGGCATTGGGGCTGACTATAGACTGTCTTTGGAGCACAGGTCACAACAGAAAGAAGATAAGCAGAATTTTCTTCATACAATCTACATATCTCATGTTTGTGCTTCACCATGTCCATTTTCCTGGTCACTAATATAAACAAACGTGGCTGTGAGACCACTCTCAAGTTCTGTTGTCAAAACCAGGACTGCTACAAATGGGCAAGCAGTAGGCCTTGGCTTTGGCTAGACTGCGATGATCCTTCCAGACTCTGCTCAGGTCTGCAGTGGCTCCCAAAGGTGACCCGATAAAGACGGCTGGTGAGGTGGCTGTGGCAGGGACAGATGTGACCAGAACAACATGCTCCTTGAAACCAATGACTGGGCAAAGTGATTGACAGAGTCTGAAGGTTAGGAAAAGAAACCTTACCGGGTCAAGATCCAATAAAGTACTAGGTAATTGCTGTTGCTCTTCTGGCTGGAGTCTTTGTACACACATCAAACAGTGTGTACTCCAAAGTGACATAACCGCTTGTTGAGGATGAGGATGACTAAACAACCCAATGCACGCCAGGTGGTATCTCTATCTCAATGGAAAGAGCCTTAAATAGTCCTCTTTTGAATCCTTTCTTTCAAAGTGGGCTTTAAAATCCAACATAGCTGGGGCCTGGCTCTGCTATTCCCCGTGTGCTTACACAGAGCTAAGGGGAACTTTACTATGTGCTCTAGAAGGGAAAAGGCCATAATACTTCATCACAAACCTCCAGGAGAAAAACCTTCGAAAATGTTCTATTTTCCACAGTCATGGAACACACACTGCCTCTTAAGATTTGTTTCTCGGAACAGCAGACATCATTTAGTCTAGGAGAACAGTGTGGTTTAATTATTATTATGTTTTTCTTTTCCAGATTCTCTGCCAAGAACTCTGGAGTGAAAAGAAATGAGAGTGTGGGGAGACAGCTGCTAAGTAATCTCTCTATTGTATTTCTCAGAAGATGGCTACATGGGTTCTGTGGCTAACATATAGCAACATTAGTTCTCAAATAAGCTCTTATGGTTCCCACCCCCCAGTGGACTCCAGTTGCAATAAGCAATAGATCACGGGTAATGGAAAATGTGTAGCCCTCAAAAAAGTTGGCTCCTTCTTGCTTAAACTTGTAAAGACTTCGGAGTCCATTGGCAGAATTGGAAACCGACAGCTGGATTTGCATACTTAATTTGATATTGATGGAGCGCCGTCCACAGGCAAGGCACTGAGAATTTAATGAGTAAGACGAGAAGCAGCCTAGGGGAGAAAGCCGAGAAGACAACATCGAGAGGAAGGAGACTTGCAAGCAAGCGGGTCAGGAAAGCAGGAAGGGCTGGGGAGCCAAGGGGAACAGCCAGGTACAGACGGCAGGCTCCACAATGGGAAGGATGGCAGAGAAGGGCTGAAGAGCCCATTGGTTTTAGCAGAAAGAAGTCATCATCAAGCCAGGCCAGAGTGGTTGCTGCTGAGTTTCCCAGAGAAGAAATAAGATCAGAGTGGATTGAAAGGGATTTGGATCTAAGTAGTGAAGTCACGGCTGCTTAGATGCACAGCTTTAGACAGAGAAGATAATTGACGTGGTTAGGTCCAGAGGAGGCAGAGAGGGGCGGAACAAAGCGATGGGGGGGAGGACTTGTCTGAGGCCTGGAGTTGGTGTGGGAGACAGCACTGTTGCCATGGAGACAGAAGGGAAGTGGCAGGTCAGTGGTCAGTGCTGCTGAAAGCCTCCATCACTCTCAACCACACAGAGCGTCAGATAGCACATCCATGGTGTAACATTGGAGGGGGAAGCAGGAAGTGAAAGACACCAGCTGTTTCCAGGACTCGATTTTCTTCAAGAGATTAGGAGGCAAAGACCTTTGGCGGGAGTAAAAGAGAAGACAGTTTCAGGGGAGCCTGAGAAAAGTGGCCAAGGTTTGCGAGTGGTTCCGGGGGAAAAAGCTACCTGAGAGAACACAGAATGAATCCCGGCAACACACAGATCCAGCTGGGATGATGCCTTTGACACTATTTATACTGCAGGCACTCAGCAACCAGTTGTACAGTAAGAAAATGGGGACCAGAAGTCAAAAGCAAGAAGATGGGGAGCCAAGCTGATCCAGTGATGGAAGCATCCCATGGCTCTGAAGCTGAGGACATTGCTATGAGTATGATCATCCTAGCTCATGTTTATACAGGAAAGGGACCCCATAGAGATTTACAGGCCAAGAAAAACAGCAGGGACAAAGGACTGGGGATTGTAGTCAAATTGGTGAAGCTGAAAATAAGAATTATAGAATAAACATTAGTTTATGGGGACCATGCCTGGGGCCTGAATCCACTCTAATTCTTTGGCTACAGTACCCCTCTCTACAGAGTAAAGAGTCTAGGACCAGGGCCTATGGTCAGCTACATCCTGTAAATCCCACCTTTTGGGTGACATTCTGAACCCCGGGACTCCAGAATTACCCTCTTAAACAGCTCTGCATCCACACCTTTACTGCCCGTACAGACCTCTTCCTGAGGGGCACCTGTACTCACACACACTGTACACACACACACACACACACACACACACACACACACACACACACACATTCTCTCTCTAATAATAGTAATAATAACAGTAACAATAATAACATACATTTTCAAAAGAAATGAAGATAAGCCGCCTTGTATGTTTATGTCAACAGAAAGTATTTCTCTATAGTAAGATTCCCAAGCCTTTGTTTTTTGAAAATTTATTTTATTTATATGTATGTGTATCTCTCTGTATGTATATGCCACATGTATGAAGAAGGTGTCAGATTCCCTGGAACTAGAATTACAGGTGACTGAACTTGGGTCCTCTGCAAGAATAGCAAGTGCTGAGCAATCTTTCCAGCTCCAAGTATTTTTTTTTCATGCATGAGGGTGGTGGGTGGTGGGATGTGTTGGTGTTGTTGAGGCAAGGTCTTACTATGTAGCTCTGGATAGCTTGGAACTTCCTATGTAGACCAGGCTGACCTCAATCTCACAGAGATCCTTCTATTTCTGCTTCCCAAGTACTCAGATGAAAGGTGTACATCATCATGCCCAATGCCAGGTGCTTTATGATTTATGACTTATTTAAGAGCTAAAAACTCCTAAGATAGGAGTTGAGGCAACCCTAAAACTCTTCAAGGAGAATTCTTATGGTGCAAAAATCCATAGGGAAGTTAAATTTCTGATAAAAAGAAAATTAGACTCTGTGAGTTCGAGGCCAGCCTGGGCTACCAAGTGAGTTCCAGGAGAGGCGCAAAGCTACACAGAGAAACCCTGTCTCGAAAAACCTTAAAAAAAAAAAAAAAAAAAAAAGAAAAGAAAATTAGAAAATATATGCAGCATGATTAAAGGCAGTCTAATGAATGGGACCATCATTCAAATCTGAGGACATAGATATAACAAACACTTCTGAAAAGACTGTAACAATCCCCAAAGTCACAAGTGAGGGATCTTTAACCATCAACAAAAATAAAACCAAAAGTTTACCAAAAGGTAAAAATAAAAAGAAACCAATTAAAATCTTGAAATTAAAAAAAAATAGAATTAATAGGTCTGACAGTGCTGAAGGGAAGGTTAATGATCTGGAAAGCAGAACTGAGGAAATATCTCAAGCTTCATTACACACAGATAAAATACAGGAAAAAGCTGCTTCTTTTCTTCATGTTAACACATCAGCTTATACTACTAAAAGTAAGCAAAAAAAAAAAAATGGCTTGCTCAGCCTGCTTTCATATACAACCCAGGACCACCTACCCAGGGATGGCCATGCCCACAGGAAGGGCTGGACCCTCCCTCAGAAATCATTCATCAAGAAAATACCCCAGACTTGCCTTTAGGCCAATCTGATAGCAGCATTTTCTCAGTTGAGGTTCCCTCTTCTCAGACGACTCTAACTTGTGTCTAGATGACAAAACAAAAATAAAAACAAAAACCAACCAAACAAACAAACAAAAAACCAAACCTAACCAGTGCAGACAGCCATCATCATCCAGAGTCCTCAGTATTTTATTAGAGGTCCTGACTCATTGGAAAGAATTATGTGAACATGAAAGCTCACAGATGGTGCATTTCCTAACAATGGTTTAGAGTTTAAGAGAACAGATTATAAAAAGAGAAGGTGAAGGTCACTAGAATTGAGAAAGGTTAAGAACTGAAAATCTAGAACAGCAGGAAGCTTTTGATGAAGGCAGGGGGTTTTGAAGGAGGCAGTAAGTAACACAGATGACCAGGAGGTCAAAGGATGACAGGAGAATCTGTCAGATGGAGAATGATCTAAAGAGCAGAGTCCACAAGAGTGGTGAGGTCGGGGAGACGACAGTGTTCAAACAGCACCGGGCTTGCTGAGCCTGGTTTCCTCACAAGCCCCACTGGGAAAGCTCTCGGGGACGTGCTGAATTCCAACAGAAGCAAGAAGACAGGTGCGATGCTTTGCCATCCAGGTCTAGAGGTAGAACAGGGATTCCAGGGACATCCTCAGAGAGCCTGAGGGAACAGTGGTTATTCCATCAAAGCGGAACGAGGAACAGCCAATCAGAGAATGCAGGGGTTTCTGTTTTGTTGTTCTAACAGAGCCAACAGGGTTATGAGCCTGATGACATTTGTGGCACTGAGAATGAAGTCTCAAAGCTTCTAGAAGAATCTATCATATATGTTAAGAAATAGAACACAAAGTAGATCTGAGAGGGGTTAGAGGGAGGAGTAGAGGGTAAATATGGTCAAAATATACTGTACACATGCATGACATTGTCAACTAATTAATAAAAATGTTATATTAAAAAGAAATGGAACAGAGTCCTCCTTGATATTATAATGGGAAAAGTAAAGACAAGAGCTAAGGGGTTGGGATAAGGGGGAAAGATGTGAGATGCCAGGGTAGCTTACTGGGCCTCAAAAGGCAAAGTCAGGTCTATTGCTAGATTAGATCCATGACCCACCACCTGTAGGCTGATCCACACCTGTAGGCTGATCCACCACCTGTAGGCGTCTCCTTTAATAGCTAGCACCTTGTACTGTACTGTGGTCTACACCCATATGTAGTCACCACAGGAATATTAAGACTGATGAGAGTTGGGTATTCAGGAAAATACTGATATGACATTAAAATACTTGTCCGAAATAAAAGCCAAAGTTTTAGATACAATAAATATTTATCAAAGGCTATAAATTCAAATCCAGAAGTAACTAATGAATTAACCTTGTAGCAAAGCTACTTGAGAATTTTACAAGAACTTGTTTTATTACTTGGTTAATTTACCCTCACAGTAATAGGTTTTTGGAGGACAGTTATCTGCTTCCCCAAAGCAATTGACTCCATTGTGACCACCTTGTTTCCTCCGATGCAGAACATGGCGTGTTGAATCTCAGGAGGCATCCCTTCCAATAATGACCACCGAGGAACAGGTGCCAAACAAGCCCAGACTTGAATTTGCTGGCCTGTAAGTATGGACTGTCAGTCACGTGAGACAAACAGTCAAGAAAATAGTGCCCATTCATCTGCCTTTTTTCAAAATGGAAAAGCACTACATTTAATTTGTGGTTCTCTGCATTTTAAACAGGCAAGTCAATGAAGCAATAAATGTGTTCATAATGAATAGATTTTTCTACGTAGAAAACGTAATGGCAGTGGCATCACAGAAGACTTAACCTGCTGAACAGAAAAGCAAACAATAGAAACACATAAGGGTAATTTGCACTGGCCAGAAAATGGTGTTTGTGTTGAAAGGAAAAAAGGATCACTGTTGTTGAGGATCAATTTTAGTTCATGATGGAAATGCATCATTCTGTAAAGAGCTTGGATTGCTGTAAATACATCATCAATATCTAAAGATACAGTTCTCTATACACACCAGTGTCTCTCTGTACACCACCATGTCTGGTCCCTCTGATAAACCACAGGTCAGAGAACAACGTTCTGGATGTGAGTTCCCAGGAATCAAACTCAGGTCCTGGCATGGTGAGAGCTTTACCTGCTGAGTCATCTCACTGGCCAAATGCTTTCTTTTCTAGTTAAACTCTAGTATACCTCAACCTCTGCTAAAGCTCCTTTCTCCTCATGCCTTGACTGGAACGTGGTTGAAGACATGGTCTCTCTCTCTCTCTCTCTCTCTCTCTCTCTCTCTCTCTCTCTCACACACACACACACACACACACACACACACACACACACACACACACACACTCTATTCTACTGGTCCTTCCTATAGAGTTACAGCATTCTGAAACCAGCCTCCTTATATCTCTTTTTGTTGTCTCCCTCTTAACATTTTTTCCCTCTTCTTGCCTCACTCTTTAAACTGTCAGAGCTGATCACTCCACTCCACTATGTGGAGACAACTAATGATTCAACAATTGCCTCCTTCTGAATCCTCATTGTGTTGATTCAACAGCTCCCTTCACCACTGGCCTCTTCCCCTCCTTCTGGACATTATTACCTCTGCTCAACAACCACATGGTCTCTGGGTTTTCTTAAATCTGTATGCAGGAGCACTGCATCATTTCTTTGTTTATTCCTTAAATGCTGCAACTGCCATGACTTCCTTCCCCGTCAGTTGGCTCCTCTTGTTCAGATCCTTATCCTAAGAGCTCATTAGGCCCATGGAGTCAGTTACTATTTACATGCCAAGGACTCTCAATGCTATGGCTCCAATACAGGTGTTTCTTCTTAACTTCAGAACCACACAATGCAAATGACACAGGGCAGGTCCTCCTGAGCAGCCTGTAGGAAGAGACATTCTGCTTCCTGTTCTCTAAGCCTGCACTTTCTGGGCTCTCTTTGTCAGTGAAAATAACATCACTGCTGGTGCTAAATCTGGAATCTAGGTTCAACCCTGATGCCCACAATTCCCTCTTTAACTACACTTAATCTAATGACATGAATCTATGCATTTCTCTACATCAATATTTTTGGAATCAACCCACATCTCTCCAATTCTCTAGCCACACCGTAGTCTAAGTTCTATTCTCTATATCAGTTTATTGCAATGAATTCTAGTGTGTCTCCCATTCTTCGCAGTCTAAAAGGAGAGCAAACGCTCTGCTCTTGCCTTACTATGCCCCCATCTTCAAAGAGGAGGTTCGAACTCCTGATCTTGCTAGGCCCTTCCTGGTTTTGCTGCTGTCATGGTAGTCTAGCTTCATGCCACACCATTCCCACTTCACCCTGGACTCTTGCTACACTGCCTTTCTCTTACTTCTGCAGTGAAGATGTATTTAAAGAAGACGGCTCACGTGGACACTTGGCACACACTTGTTCGATATACACAGAGGAACAATTCTCTATTCTCTGCCTGGATAAACTCTTAGGCATTCTTCAAGAATCAGCAGAGCCATCAGTCTGCTTGGAAACCCCCCCTCTATCAGGCCAGGCTCCCTGCATTCACCTGTGTGTCTGTCCCAGCAGTTCTTATATTTTGTGAAAATTAATGGCTTAATTTTTTTCAAAAGATTATTTTACATTTATTAACAAGCAAAATCCATGTACAGTTACCATAAGACAGAATGGGAAATGCTAATCACCTGCTGCTCCACTCTCCTTCCTCATTCCAAAAAGACATGCATCCCTCGGCCCTGCCATGCATTTGGGTCGCGTCCAATCCCAAAGCAAACTCAACCTCTTGGACCCAAATGCTCCTTTCCATTGACTAGAGGACCGGTCACAGAATTCCCATAATACACTTGCCTTTCAAATGCTGCATGGATGTCAGGCTTGTTAGAAGACCGTGTGCTTTCATGGCTTAATTGTTTAAAAAGATTTTTCTTCTTATGTGTGTATGTGTTACAAGCATGCTGGTGCCCCTGGAGCTGGAGTTGCAGGTGTTTGTAAGCTGTCTGTCATAAGTACTTTGAGCCACTGAGCCTTCTCTCCTGCCCATTTAATTGTAAGTAACTACTGGCTCCATGGGCAAGGTCCACAATTGATCAATACCCCATGCTATGCACTGTTCTGGGACCAGTGCATGCTGGGAACTCTCTAGGCAGTGGTTCTCAATTTGTGCCTTCCAGGATTCCTTTATGCTCTTAAAACTGAGAACCCGATAAGCTTTTGTTGATGTAGGTCATACCCATTAATACCATGCTAGAAACAATCACTAAAACTGAGAAAGTGTTTAAAAATTAATTCATTTTAAAATACCAACAGTAAATCCACTACATTTTAACATGCTTTTATGAAAACTTATTTCAACCACACAATAGTGAAAAACCTATCATGATTTTATACTTTTGCAAGTCTTTGAAATATATCACACAATAAGTTATAGCTTGGCTTACACGGATCCTTTTGAATTCCCTTTGAGGAGATATGGTTTGGGACATAAAGAAAAGTTTGGCCTCCTGCTGTTATGGAGGTGAAAAAGAGAGGAACAATTCCAATAGTCATGTCAGCTGATCAAAGTCATTCCTTCTAAAATCACTGTACGCTAGGACTGAGTAGGTGGCTAAGTGGGTAAAGTGTTGGTCACGCAAGCGTGAGGATATGAGTTCAAGACCCATAGCACCCAAGTAAATGACTGAGCACGGCTACCATGTGTCATACCAGTGGTGGAGGGAGAGTGTGGAGACAGGGGGATTACTGGGGCTCACTCCATGCTCACTGAAAGACCCGGTCTCAGAGGAATAAGGTGGAGGGCGAGAGAGCAGTATACCTGACACCCTTCTTTGTCATCTGAACATGTGTGCACAGACATGTGTACCCCCATGTGCACACATGCATATGCCCCCCACACACACCACACAAACACACACAGGTTTACAGTACACTGAAGCCCAATAAGTGGTATTTTCTTCAAAGCCAGCCACAATGTAGACTTTTGATGAGTATCAATGAAACTTGCATGTTTTTACTCCAGGAAAGCATACTGGGGCGTCTAGGGATCTCAATGGCTCCTTCACCTAAGCATACTACACTGGTCATCAAAAAATATTAATTCACTGACATATAGCTCTTGGAAATGTTAACACATTCCATTATACAATATAAAAATCATATCTGTTAATAGCAGCGCTGAACTCATCACAAAAGTCTATTGAGAAACTGTCAGACTCTCCAGGGTGTGCACAAAGTTCCCAAATTCTCATTTTCACTCGAAGGCTCAAATTCCATCATTGGCAACAAACAGTGCCGGCTGTTTTCGTTGAAATGACAGGTTCGCGTCAATCATTTCTGAGAAAATGCCGACCAAATACCACACTCGGAATAACAGTAGTTTGTGCGTCAGTCACTCTTACAAATGAAAACAATGGTCCATTAAAATAGTGGCCAGTTCAGATCTCACACAGCCACTGTGCAAAGGATCAGGTTTCGTATGTGATGGAAATGGCCTATGGACATTGCCCAGACTATTGGGAAGATGTACAGTGAGGACTGAGATTTAATAATCTGTGTTGCTTCACCAGCATATTTTTATGTGAAACACACTGCCAGCAAGGTGGTGAGAACGTAATGATCACTACTGTAGCCTGGTGCTGCTTCTCGAAGTAATTCATGTTACCCACCGCCACCTTTGTGCCATCAGTGCCAATGTCAACAGAGGGGAGCAGGGCAGACAGTGTCCTAGAGTGTGAAGACAGCTTTGATCTCACACTTCCGGTTGGGGCTCCAGGAGACCACATGGAGAGAAGTTCTAGGGAGATGAATGGATACAAGGTCATTAGGAGATGGACACAAGGCCATTAGGAGATGAATGGATACAATTACAACCCAGCTTGGGTGTCGGTGATAACACTGCCTGGGACACAAGCCTTCCAGACTGAAGGCCGCGCTCTATTCCCCGGCCCCTCTGCAATTAGACCCCTCACCCTCTCATTCTCAACACTTGGTTTTGGTTCAACCTGGGTGTTAACACCTAGGCCTCAACAACAACAACAACAACAAAACCGTGGTTAGAAAACAACTTCCTGGCTTCATTTAAGTTACATATGGGAGCTGTGTTTGGCTATCAGCCCTGTGGCCTCAAGTCCCTTCTTCCTCAAGAGTAAGGTAAACCCTTCCCAATATTTTAATGGGCCACTGCAAGGTGACTTGCCAGGTGAGCTTCCTATCAGCAGAGGTGGTGGGGGGTGGGTGGGGGTCGGGGGAGGAGGCAGTGGAGGAGGAGGGCCACGGGCCAGCGACTTGATATAAACTGATACTGTTCAGGCATCTATAACATATGGTGTAAACCACAACTGTTTCCGTGTCTTAATCTTGCAAGAAAAGGTGCAACATTGTTTCACTCTTGCAGAGAAGGCTCAAAACCAGTTTTCATCTGGTCCATAAACAGGAAGAAATTCCCACTCTGCATTTGTTAAATCTCTGCACATCTGTTTTCTTTCACGAGCATCTTCTGCATATGCAGCAGGTCACCCAGGAATGGGACCTCAGTTAACATGCTGCTGTTTATTGACGGAAGGTGAAGTGGGGTGAGCACAGGATAAGTGAAGAATATCGTTTCCTGAAAATAGCTTTCAGCAAATAAGTTAATTTAGAACCAAAGTAACATGATTTTCAAGCTCCTTGCCGGGTAACTCATTTTTATCATTCAAAAGAAATGCTTTTTTCCCTTTCACTTACTAATCCTATGTTACTTTTCTGGACATCTAGAATTAAGATTTGCACATTAAGCCTAACTCCCTCGCATAGGAGTCCGAAAGTTCCATCACAGGACTGTGTGTGAGTGACCCCCCCCCCCCCCCAAAGACCAAGGGCCAGTGACAGTGAAGGATGCTACTGTCCTGGGAAAGTAGTGCTGTGCAGAGTAACAGCATGCTCAGGAGTCATTGGACTTTGCTTGGGAGCTGTGGGCTGATGACGAGCAATGGGGAAGATGGACACCCAGTTCTAGTGGTGAGTCTCTGGGTGAGGGGTCGGGAGAGAAGCTACTCCTTCATTCACTAACACGAACACATTGGCTTCTGACATGAGGCAGCTTTTTGCAGTTAGGATCTTGTGTTCTAGTGGTATACTGCATGGATTTCAGTATTGGTTCCATCACTCACAGGCTGAGTGACCTTGGGCAAGGGGGCTGACCTTGCAAATCTTCAGACTTCTCATCTATAAAATAGAGACAGGAATGGGACTAATCTTAGGGAGTTAATATAAGGCTAGAAAGAGGTAATCTATATAAAATGCTTAGCACAGTGGCTAGCATGGAGTAAGTCTTAACAAATGGCAGTTACCATTACTAACATACTTTTCTACATGTAAGCTGTCCATAACCTGGAGGGAGAAGAAATGAACCTTTTATCTCTTTCCTCTACCAATCCCAGGAAGGGAATCATGAGGGCAAGTTAAAGGTAGCATCAGGACAGCAGGGTGGCTCATGTCTTTAATCCTAGCACTCAAGAGGCAGAGGCAATGGATCTCTGTCAGCTCCTGGACAGCCTGGTCTACATAGCAAGTTCTAGGCCAGCCAGGGCTACATTGTGTGAGACCTGTCTCAAAAAGAAAAAAAAAATAAAGTATTAGACTTCTGAGGTACTAACCAAGAAATATGAAAGCCAGGCATGGTGGCACAGGTTTGTAATAGCAGTGAAGGGGAGGCAGACAGGTACATCTCTGGGGCTCATTAAGCCAGCCAGCCTGGCCTAATTGGTGAGCTCCAGAACTGTTGAGAGATCCTGTCTCAAAAAGGCAAGGCGGACAGCACCTGTGGAATGGTACCCAAGGTAGACTTCTGGCTACACAGGCATACACAAGAAGCAAGCAAACACAAGTCATTAAGCAAGGATGCTCCTGTGATAATTGGCAGAGAGCGCTTCAGACATAAATTATTAACCAACTGTTATAAAAAAGACCTAGCCTTGTTAGATGCAAACTAAAAAAGCTATCTGTGTGAGGTCTCAGCCCCAGTTCTATGCTTTGGATCCCTTGACAGCCTAGGGATGACAATCTTCACTTTTAATCTGCTTCAAAACCAGACCTTCAGTAGCTGCATCAAGGCTTTTGCCAAGTACCCAGGATTCTCTGCATATGAACTGTTTAATGTGGAGACTCCAAAGTCAGGCTACTATGGCAACTCCCTACTCTCTCAACTCTATTCACTTACCCACCAGTTCCTTCAACATCCTTGAGACCCACAGTGCCCTGACCACTCTGCATCCTCTCAGTGTGTGAATAGCCTCCTGGTTTTACCTATCTTCTACCTACCTAGAGCCTATAGTGGCATGCCTTTAGTCTTCCTGAGTCGTCATGCTGAGTAGTTAAAGTCTTGGGTGTGTTGGGGTTCCACTCTATGGAGTGAGCTCAGGAGAGGGCAAGGGTACCATCTCAGTTCTGCAGCAGTTAGCTTCAGTTCTCTGCCGCCTGGCCTTCACACTCAACCTGTGTGACCCAAAGCTGGGAGTCAGCCGGTTATCATTCTGCCAGGCTTTGATCCCACCCCTCCTGCCTCCTTAAGGACCTGGATCCTTCAATCATTCCTGTACCTTCAGCTTTAACTATTTTGTCCCAACACACACACACACACACACACACACACACACACACACACACACACACACACACACACACACACAAACACACACACACATTCTTAAATATCTCGCCAGATTTCAAGTTACTTCTCTCCTTCCATATAACAGTTCACATTAGTTATTTCTACTTCCTCATCAATTCCCTTAGCTCAATCAATCTGGCCTCTGCCTCCATTATTTTATCCAAACTGTTTTTATTAAGCCTACCAATGTTTTTCACATTGTCAAATTCAAGACGTCGTTCACAGTTCTTACCTTTTGTGATTTCCCCTCTTTACCTTGCATTCAAACATTGGTACTGGCCAAGGTTGTACCCTTGGCCTCCACTCTGCCCACTCTACAGATCCTTCAGGGTGACCCCAACACACCCAAGAGAGGAACCACTCAGCGGACTCAAGTGGATCCCATCAGCTCAGAGTCTTTGCTGAGTGAAGAACTGCCCTGTGTGCATATAGGAAAGAAAGCAGACTTGGAACTCACACACACATTCCAGACCCCATTTCTGTACTTATGGATGTCTCTGGCCCATAGAACAGGGCCATCACATCACTAGTCTCTACCCATGCAGCTCTTTTGTGGAATAAGTGAAATAATGCATGTGATGCACACAGTTAACACTCAATCGTGTCAACTACTATTAGAGGCGACTACCTAAAGATAGCCACAGAAACTCAGAACTTACGTATTTAAAAAAAAAATCAACTCAATTCTCCCTTTCACTTGAACACAGTCATAACTTCATTGTAAATTTTGTCTCTCAAAGATTAACATCTGTAACCATCTTCTAAGTTAAATAGCAGTGGCTCTCATCTTAAATGAGCACACCGAGGAACAGCCATTAAAAACGTTACTAAAAAGTGGCAGGATTCCAATCTTGTTCCTTCTGATTTCCAAGTTCACACTGACTAACACTGACAAAGAGGTTTGGTGCTCAGGTAGGTCCCGCGCCAGCAGCTGGGACATTCATTTAGACATCTTCCCTTTTACTCGGTGCTATTTAGTGATGGGCTAAAAGAACTGGCTCCCATTAAAAACTAACTCCTGATCTTGCAGCATTTGCTGCCTGAAGCTACCAAGGGGAACATCACTGAAAAGACACGAACAACTGGCCTGACATCATGCACGTGCTGGGCCAGCACAGCATTAGACTCAAGGTGATGAAAATCAACATGTGGGGCTAGGGAGATGGCTAAAGCGCTTGCCCTGCAAATGTGAGGACCAGAGTTCAGGACCCCCCGCACCCCACTGAAAGCCTGTCACCCCAGCACTCAGGATTTAGAGATGGGCTCCCTCACCAGCTGGCTCGCTAGACTAGCTGAATCAGGGAACTGTGGATTCAAATGACAGACACTGCACCTCAATATGTAGGTTAGAGGGTGTTCAAGGAGGGCAGCTGATGTCAACCTCTGGTCTCCACACACAGGAACACATACCCACACACATGAACATGCACACACACATGAACATGCACACACACATGAACATGCACACGTGTACACACACATAGAGGCAAAAACCATGGTATGGAAGCCACCTAAAGGACTGTTTGTTGACAGGTTTCAGAAGCATCTTTTGTCTTTAGCTTTCCCTGGCTAGAATTATTTACAGATAATTTGGTAAATTACGCCCCATGGCATCAACGGGAGGCTATTACAGTAAGTTTCCTCTTATGCCCTCCACTCCTCCATCACCCTTCACTCTGCAAGACCCAGCTTTGCTGTATATCCTTCTGCTGCCCAAAGGGCCACACTCTCCCCGTCCTGTGCAGTGTGCAGGCCGTTCCTTCAGCCTAAAGTGACCACCCCTCCATCCTACGACCGTTGCCTGCCTGACTCATGTTCCTCAACTTTCTGTATGGGTACCAGCCATCAGGGGTTCCTCGGAACTGACAAAATGTCAAGCAATAGGAATTAAGTTAGAAGAGTTCAAATGCCCAGGAACTGACAGCCTGCTCACATGGATGAAAGCTGACTTTCATAACACATGTGATATGTCCCATTCCCTTAAGGAGGACTAGCTGGACATGGTGGCATACACCTGTGATCCCAGCAGCCACAAGGTCTGAAGTTTAAAGCCATCCTTGGCTAACTAGTGAGTTCAAGGCCAGCCCGGGTTAATGAGACTCTGTCTCAAAATGTTCATCTACATAGGAAGGGGTCTGAGAAGTGGGTCTAGAGGTTTCAGCAATGACTTTTGAAATATAATAGGACCATGAGATGTTTGCTTGCTTGTCTATAACCTGGAATAGGCAAGGATTGCTTTTGTAATGACAAATCCTAGTTTGGGGTTAGGTGCTTTTATTGTTAATATCTTTATATCCCAACAGTTTATCATTGTAATCAACTTTGGACTAGATGGATTAGCTGACTATCCATTGGGGACAAAAGAGAATCTGAAAAATAATGACACAGGTAATATTTAAGAATATCGTATGTTGTACAAGAATGACTAGGACTGAAGAAACCAGACACCCAAGCGATGAACTCTCAACTACTGTTCCTTCAGTCAGACTATTTGGTAGACTACATTGTATTTGGCAAAATACTGTGACTCCTGACTCTCCTTCAGATACCTGTGAGTCATTCACTTTCTCTTTCCTATTTCCTTCATCACCAGGGTTAGAAGAACAGTGACAGCCCTCAGCATATGCAAGGCCTTTACTCATCATCAAAGCCTTATTTGGTTCTCAGAGACTCTCCTGTCTCAAGCCCCCTTCTTCCTCTCACTACCGGTTTCTTCCACTCCCTGCCACCAATAGGCTGTTTGTTCCAGTAAAACCAACTCTGGGACCCTGCAGGTGTCTCCTGCTGGGGTGTCTCCATGCACTTGTACATGCTGCTCTCTCAGAGAGGTCTTAGGACACATACATGTGCACGCACACTCACAGGGTTACGCTGTGGCCATATCATTACACTGTGCCACAGTAATGAGCCAGAGGAGGGGGCCCCACCTCTCCCGGGCACACTGGACTGTGTTAAAGCACAGTTGACGTCTGTTAAAGTACGATGAGTGTTAGTGATGGTTCTCTAAGTTCTTACTGCAAGCACCCCTGCTGATGTTCGTTTTCTTGTAAATAAGAAAGGAAGTTGGGGGATCTTGGTGTCCCGACTGCTCTGGATAAAAGGGCTGTCACTTGGAACCCAGGAGGCAGATTATTCAGTAAAGTGCTTAAGCCATGAAGACTAGAGTTCAATCCCCAGGACCCATGTGAAAAGCTGGGTGTAGTGAGACACTTGAAATTCCAGGGCCCTGGAGATGGAGAGAGTCAGTCTATCCTAATCAGTGAGCTATAGACCAATGAGACTGTGTCTCAAAAAGCAAGGTGGACCGCGCTCCTGAGGAATGACACCCGGGGTTGCCCTCTGGCATGTCCACACATATATAACCATGCATGTATACAACCCCTATACATAAATTTCCATAAGAATATGCACACACATACATGCACACACGCAAACGAAGAAGGACTCTCAAACAGCTGGCTGGACTACCCTCCTGACAGCACCAACTGTTTGAAATGTTCCAAGGACCCTGAGAAAACTACAGAAGGATTAAGGCGGATTCCGAATGCTCATTTCTAAAAGTATTGCCTTAGCCAACCCAGAGCCTTTTCAAGTAGTTTGTACCAGACTGTTTGTTATCAGTCTCAAGTATGATCAGGGCTTCTCAGACTTTTGCACTCACAACCCCTTTTCACTATAGAAATTTTTACACAACTTTGGGTGTAGGGTGTATACAATAGATATACAAATGAAACATTACTGACAATAAATCATAAAGGGAAATTTTTAGCAATTATTTGGTATCCCTGTAATGTTACTATTAAAGGTGAAAGCAAATTTGTATACTAATGAGAGGGATGTGCATATTTATTTGTAGATAAAGATTTGAAATAGGGCCAGAGGGATGACTCGGCCACTAAGAGGACTGGCTGCTCTTCCCGAAGACCTGGACTTGATTGCAAGCACCCACACAGTGGTAAGTCTATAACAACCATCTGTAAGTCTGGCCATAGGGGATCCAATGCCCTCTCTTCTGGCCTCCCTGGGCGCTGCATGCACATGGTACACAGACATACATGGAGGCAAAGCTCCCAAAAAACCCACAAAAAGATAAATAATAAAATGCTGAAAAGAATTAAAACTTGACTGAATATTTGATACTGTAGGACACACAGCATCTTCATCTTTGATATTTTTCAGAGCTGATGGACATTTTGATCTTATTATGATCAATGCCAAGAATGCCTTTGCACAAATATGTAGTACAAAATGACAAAAAGTATTTTTTAGGCCCTCTAAAAATTGTTGAAAATTCTGTCCTAATCACAGTCATTCAATGATTTTTAATGAAATTCAAGCAACTCAAATAGTAATTTTAATATTAAACATTCTTACACAGTACAATCCAAAGATACATTAATTTGACACATGCTGAGTAAAGACCAGCTAGAAAATATTAGAAGTCTATGTTTTCCATAATTAAATCATTATATTTCTTTAAGAGCAGAAAATTTTGTGTGCACAGTAAGAACACTGCAGTTCACAACGTACAACGGTCTTGGGTCTGAGCTGAAAGGTTTCAGGTGGCATTTGTTGGCTGGCACGGCATGGGAGCAGACACAGTGCCCCGTATACATGTTGTGCATTCAGAACCAGGGCTGCTATGAAGTCATGCAAGGTGACATGAGGCAGCATCGCCAGGAACACCTCGCATTCCTTACACGTTTGATTTTTGAATTAATTAATTCTGGTCATCGCACACCCAGAATCATTTCACGATTGCCAACGTTTTCACAACCCTCACACTCAGTGAGGTGACCCTCATGTGGGGGTCATAACCCACCGGGCTGGAGATGACCTCTAATCGTGTCTACCTAGGCCCAACAGGGAGCGCTTCTGTTGGTGGCTTAGGAGAGGGACATCTGTGGCTAGTGTTGCAAAGGCAAGGCTATGGTTTATATGAAATGTGCTGCTATGGCAAGTCCGATGCCCCTTCTCAGGCTATACAAGCAGGCTACCAGGCTGAGCTGGCTGAGGGACACTGCAGACAGCAGCAGCAGAGACAGCGACAACATCAGCATCAGCATCATCATCATCATCAGCAGCAGCAGCAGCAGCAGCAGTGACAATGTAGTAGCCTGTAGGCTGGGCTGCAAAAGAGGCTAGGAGATTGGCTGCTAGACAGCTAGGAAAGAGACAGCTGAACAGTTCAACAGGGTGGCTAGGGGAGACATAGGGGGGCGGGGTAGCAGGGATATAGAGGAGGGAGAGCTGAGGCTGAGGGTGGACAAAAAAAAATAGGCAGAGAAGAGAAACTTCGGTCCCTGGTTGCTAGAAGAGTTCAGGAGAGTCGTCAAGTCTTTAGAGCCAAGGATCTCAGACACCTAAGCCCAGGGTGCTGTAACAGTGCTTGGTGTTAGGGCCTGAGAAATCCCAATACTTACGTCTGCTGAGAAGCTGCAATATGAGCTGCAGCCAAGAGCTGAAGAATACTGACATAATACAGATGTAGAACACCTAGGCTTGCCTGGAAACTTTACCCACTGCTGCCAAAGGGCCAGGGACCCCAACATCCCAGGCCTGCTCTAGAGGAACTCTTGTAGAGCTCAGGGTACCAATACCCAAGGTATTGCACAACACTGCAACCCTGGATGGGGCCTGCTGCTCTCAAACACAGGGACACAAAAGCTGCCAAAGACCAGCACCCGAAGTGCTTCTCCCTGCCTCCTCATCATTTCAATCTTAGTAGCAAAGATCCCAGCTAGCTGATTGGTGAGATTATCATTAAGCCTGCCTGCCTGGAGGATATGGTCATGATTTTCCCCTGCTTATGTTCTGTTGTGGATGATTGATTGATAAATAAAACACTGATAGGCCAGTAGCCAGGCAGGAAGTTCAGGTGGGACTAGCAGAGAGGAGAATTCTGGGAACAGGAAGGCTAGGGTGGAGAGAGCCGCTGCCAGCTGCCGCCATGAGAAGATGTTAAGATACCGGTAAGCCATGAGCCACATGGCAACTTATAGATGAATAGAAATGGGTTAATTTAAGATATAAGAACAGTTAGCAAGAAGCCTGCCACAGCCATACAGTTTGTAAGCAATATAAGTCTCTGTGTTTACTTGGCTGGGTCTGAGCGGCTGTGGGACTGGCGGATGAGAGAGATTTGTCCTGACCGTGGGCCAGGCAGGACTGGAGAAAACTCCAGCTATAGTGCATTGTGCACAACAGTAGAGCCATCACTTAAGACTTAGTTTTCAGGCCCCACCACAATACCTACAAAAGTAATGCTCCCAGAGATGGGGCCCAGGAAGGGTATTTTTAAAACCCGCTAGGTGGCTTCTAGGTACGTTCAGTTTAAATAGCATCATTCCAGGCAACTGCTAGTATTGTGTCAATGAAGAGACAAATGATTTTAAACCCATAACACAATGTTTTAAAACATCAAGTTCCACTTTAAACTTTGCTTTAAATGTGTAAATACAAACACAACACAAATTAGCTATAATAAACAATCTCATCGCTGGAGGTTGGTAAAAAGGGTTTCATTGAACAGGATGCTCCACTTATTATCAGCTAGTTGTCTTGGGTATTCTTAAACTGAATTTGCATCATAACTCTTAGTTGGGGATAGAGAAACTGGGCCCCAGAAAGTACAAGGCTCCCTATCTTCTCGCCTAGGCCCCCAGAACAGTTTAGTGGGAGACCCAGCTTTGGCTTGAATGGCCTCCGAATGTCGGCCTGTTGTTTAGTCGGCTACACCACCATGCTCCTCCACCTGCTGTTACAGAATGGAAATTAACTTGGGGTGGAGACCCCGAAGGTTACAGCGACCACTCTATCTGGTGCTCTGACAATTAAATGTGCCCAAGTCCTTACTCTCTGACCCTTGCCTGAAGGACATGCCTCTTTGGCCAGAAGTGATTTGTCGGCCGGACGATACGGGCAGCCTTTTTACACCTCCCACTATGGCTGCTGAAATCTTGGCTCACACTCAAATGCCCCACTTGGGTTTTATTCAGGAAATATTTCTTCCAGCTGCTTTATTTGTTCCATGATTGAATGTATAAGCTTCCAGAAAGTGCAAGATCACAAGTCAAATGAAAGGCTTCAGTTCCCAGTTCACATAAGGAGATAAAATTTGAAACCAAAGAAACAACACAACTTGGCTAAATGAAGCACTAGGTATAAATGAGGCAATAGCATTCCTACCAAAAGGTCAGCACATACAAAAATGCTCCATAAAAACACACTAGAACAGTGGTGATGACTGCAGTGTTGTAGCTATGGACATACTTGCAAAGGGATTCAGGCTTCCCTTTGGCATTTAAAATCTAATGCAAAACAACCTGATAGAAACGAAAGTGTATTTGCATTTCACAATGAAGAAACACAACTATATAAGCAGGGCTCCTGTTTTAGGACATGGAAGTCCATCTAAAAATGAAATTTGGGTGTCCTGGAGATTGGCTGCAGTTCAAGTGGAAAGCCTGGGCATCAGGATCAAGAGATATGATTATAAGGCAAAGGCTAGCCCAAGAGGTTTAGGGGTAGGCAACAGTAACTTGTGGCAGAAGAGTGACTGAAGAACATAGAGACAGAAAGCTACAGGCTATAGGGCACAAGGAAAAGATGACCTTTAGCACAAAAATGGGGAGTTTACCAAAGTATATTATCAAAGGGTTTTGGCAGTTAAAGAAGCAAAAAAAAACAGAGGTTATTCCCATGATTCTCCAAATATATACTGGGAAATATTTAGGGTAGGCAAAGGTCATCCATCACTTGGGCTTCAGACACATAGCCACATTAGCTGGCATGATTAAGTTGTAGGATTGAGTCTCACAAATGGTGGTCAACTGTTGTATGCAAAGAAGATTAAACACAATGGTACCTTTAGAAGACAATGCATAAACACTGACGATGCTCTGTCAGAAACTATCTGGACCAAGAGTCAACTGCCAATTTTTAAGTCTGTTAATAAGGGAGAAACACACCAAAAACTGTCACATTGTTACAAGGTTGTGCTGTGTCCCTCAGGTCCCCCAGCAGCTGGAAGAGTCATCTGTTGCTGGTTTACAGTTGAGACCCTCCCGAGACTCGCCTGGGCCAAAGGCAGTGGCCTTGCTCCTGACGGTTAAGGCCTCTTCCTTGGAGGGTAGTTGAGATGCAATGCCCAAGCATTCATTAGGAGAAGAAGTTCAGATGGCTCCAGGTTCGCACTCAGCATCTCCCAGGCTGAACACTTGCACAAGTTAAGTATTTCATTGGAAACTTAAAATGAATTAGACATTTATTCTCGGGTATTTTGATTTGCACCAAAACCTTTGTCTCTGCAAGCCAGTTCAAGATCAACAAACATGCCTTGTTATTTATTATGCATAAGTGACACAAGAAACCAGTTGCAAGTATTCTATATGCTATAGGTACCGTCTGGACAGCTGGGCAAGCTTCTTTTAATATGATGAACTGGTTAAGAAAGTCTCTTGTAGCATAAAACTACTAGCATTTAATGAGCACTTACTATGCTACCAAGTAATATTAATCATATAATTTGCATAATGCCCACAATCCCAAGACACAAATGTTACCATCATCTTTTCAAAAACAGGAAGTCTAGCTACATTGCTCAGGCTCATCTCAAGCTCTTGGGTTCAAGCAATCTTCTACTTTCAGCCTTCCCAGTGGTTGAGACTACAGACATGAGCTATTGCACCCAGCTGTCACCGTCATTTGATTATGCAGGGACCTTGGGAACAGAAAAGCATTCAGACAATGTATCTGAAGTCACACCATGAAGAAGGAAGCAGGCTGAGATTTTCAATCAGTGTGACTCCAAAACTTGTCCTCCTGCCACGCTGGATTCTAAAGGGAATTTAAATAAAAGGTGTAATGAGAACAAAAATACAGAAGTGAGTCTTTGTTTTCTAATGGCATCATACAACATGACAAAATATGCCATGTCTAGTTTTTC
The DNA here is from genome assembly GCF_049852395.1 of Peromyscus maniculatus bairdii. NCBI lineage: Eukaryota > Metazoa > Chordata > Mammalia > Rodentia > Cricetidae > Peromyscus > Peromyscus maniculatus. The sequence goes on from NC_134865.1 coordinate 71,084,093, forward strand.
TCTTAAAAGATGAAACCAACAAACAAGGGATGCACTTCAATTTTCGGGAGAAAAGAGTGCAAGTAGTGTAGTCTGCAACTGTTATTTGTTTATACAGAAATTATTTCAGCTAATTAAAGACAGAAGAATGGGGCAATATTTGTAAGGAACAACTGCAGTCAGACATCTTAATTATGCTCTCAGATGAACACAAAAGAGTAAACCACAAAAAAAAAAAAAAACCCTTAATAAAAGCTGTTATATATTGGGATTTGGGTAACACGGAGAGAGGATCCATTTAAAGCAATTCAAATCAGATAGTAGTGGCTAATCAGAGAGGTTTCATGACGACCATCTGTGGCAACGCATATGCAAATGTCAAGCCACGGTTTTATTGGAGGTATTTTCCCTAGAAAATAAAGCGTGCATTTGTGGTTATCTATTAAAATATGAATGATATCTCAAAAGAGATGTCTATAGTACGTTTTAAAAGCAAGTATCAAGACTGCCAAATCATTAGCACGTAGAATCAACTTCCATGGAAGAGCCTGAAGGAGCCACAGAGAGGACCCTCACCCTACAGGACTACATAGTAGCTTCCTTTTTTTTTTTTTTTTTTTTTTTTTTTTTTTTTTTTCCTGCTAGCAGGTCCACTGCTTCCTTATCATCCGGGTCTTGTAGATAAAAAACAGCAGGAGAGAATCCCAACAGCGCATCCTAGCACTACATCATCCGGCCCCTCTCTCTACCACCAAGCTGTGAACTGACCTCATCAGACACAGGCCATGCTACTCAAAGTTCTCATTAGCGTAATAAATACTTGACACGTACCAAACATTCAAAAGGAAGGAAAATACTTATTTCTGGCTCACGGTTTCCGCCCATGGCTGGCTGGTTCCACTTCTAGGTCATAGTGGAGAACAACATTATGGGACGGAAGGCAGGATGGTACAAACTGCTCAGCTCTCAGCGGCCAAGAATCAGAAGGAAGAACACAGATAAGCTACCCTTCAAAGTCATGGCCACAGTAACGTACTCCTTAAACCAGGCACTATCTCCCAAAAGTCCATTCAGTTATGAGCTTGTCAATTCATTCATTCATTCATTCATTAAATCAGAGGTTCTGGGATCCAATGACTGGATCTACCAGCTGTAGAATAGGCCTCAAAACATAAGCCTTTTGGGAAGGTCTGGGACCCAGTTATCTCCTAGAGAGAGCTCTTCTTTTACGGAAACTTCTGACCTCAGCATCCATTTCTAGAAAGAACATCTTCCCTGGATGTCCCCCTCATGCCCTACATACTTAAACACACACCCCAATTTGACGTCCCCTGTCACACTGAACGGAGGCACCATGGACTCAGTGCCCAGAGGTCTAAAGGCTCATCCATCCCCTCCATGTCTTCCCACCACACTCCCTGTTCCACAGTCCCATGAATTAGGACATGAAGCCTCACTTGAGTAGCTCTGATCTTACAACAGCAGCTTTGTGTGTAACAGGACCTCTCTGAGGTGACTGGGGTGCCGTGGTCTGGCCGTGGGGTCTCACAGTCTCATTTACTGAACTTCTACTTCCTATGTCAATACAAAGCTCACCCCTACATCCATCAGAGTAGAGGCCTTGGATAAATGAAACAGAAGGGCTTTTCCTTAGCATTTTCCATGTGAGATTTTTAGCATGCCTTTTAGAGAATGAAGACCATCAGATAACATCAGAAACTCTTCTGTAGCTGAAAAACACAGGCTCATTGTTTCTTTAGATCACACACACACACACACACACACACACACACACACACACACACACACACACACACCGTGAAGTAGAGATATATACAATGAAGCAGAGACTTAACTGGCAGATAAAGGTAAAAACTATACTAAAGGCCAAGGTCTGTGCTATGAGTACATTGAATAGAGTAGAAAAGGCTGACTAGACTGCAGAAAACAGGGAAGAGTCAAGTGAACCAGTTTAAAATTGGAAAAACATATAAAAACTTAATGCCTGCTTTTTGGCTCACCTAAAAAAAAATGCTTCCTGATTGTGTGTGTGTGTGTGTGTGTGTGTGTGTGTGTGTGTGTGTGTGTGTTTTCCCTCCCCTGTAGGCTCATAGTTATTAATGACCTAGTCCTTCTCTTGTGTTTCTAAAAGTTCCCATTTTACAATAACAAAAGTTCTTGGTTGGTTCTACTTTGCCGGAAACTCCAGGGTCACTAGATCAGCAGTTCTCAACCTGTGGGTCGTGACCCCTCTGGGGGATTCAACGACTCTTTCACAGGGATCCCGTAACAGCTATCCTGCACATCAGATATTTACATTACAATTCATCGCAGTAGCAATATTACGGTTAGAAAGCAGCAACAAAATAACTTTACGGCTGGGGGTCACTACAACCTGAGGCACCATATTAAAGGGTCGCAGCGTTAAGAAGGTTGAGAACCACGGCTTTAAAAGTCCCTCCTTCCTGGAAGCTGCTCTAGAATTGTACCTGAATGCCACACAGTTCTGGCTGCAGCCTCATCTGGAACCAGGCGAGTTTTTCAAGTTTTTCCTCTCGCCTCTACTAAGGCTTCTCAAGAAGGTATGTTCTGAATTGCATTTTTTTCCTCTGGAATGCAGGCAGAAAAATAACACACACACAAATATATAATATATATATTATATATATATAATTTTACACTTAATTTTTTTTGTAAACAAGAAGGAACAAAGTGAAAATGAGGAACTCAGACATATGGCTTCTATTCATGGGAAGAAACTAAGGCAGGCAGTGACCCAGTGTACCGATACTTTCACATCCCACCTTAGCCCAAGCAGCTCACGTGGTGGGTGCTGGACGCCAAGGTGGTGGCAGCCCGACCTCTGCAAACTTCTTAAGGTAGCGCCTAATCACCACCTCTCAAGTTTGGGGACCGGAGCTTTCTCCCAGCTTTTGCCTCTCCTGGATCACCTGCTTTTCGGGAGTCACCCACCATGTCTTGAAGACATCCAAACAATCCACTGAGGAGGCCACGTGGTACACAGACAACAGCCCACAACTTGGCTGCACCCGAAGGAGCTACTGTGGAAGCCAGTGCCCAGCCCCAGGGAATCCCTCAAATGGCCAGTGTCTCAAGTGTAGCCTCATGGGCACCAGGATGGCCCAGCTCAGCCACTCCCACAGCCCTTTCCCCCAGAGACCAGAGAGACATTAAAAGTTTATTTTTTCATTAGGTAAGTGTCAGGGCATCTTGTAATTCAGCAACAGATAAGAAGCAGGCCGATACGATGTCAAGGCTAAGGTTTTTGTATTATGGGGAGCATGATTTTCTCAGTTAAAAGCACTTCTCTTAATGTGGTCCTCTGTAGCACAAAAATGTAATGTACGGAGTGTGGGTGGGAGGCAACAGAGAGTTAATGCTCCGTCTGCATTATTCTATCACTTTGCCTCCCCCACCTCCACAATAAAATACTAGAAGTATAGGGGTGAGAAAGAGCAGTGACTGGAGACTTCTTAAGAAACAGTTTAAAATATGGCCAACAGCAAGGTGGTAATAACAAAAGCAAGTAACAGCCAGAAAAATGTAACAATTAGGTAAAGCAGCAAGGCAGTGCTAACCATAATTATTAGGCAACGATGAGCTCTAAGTTTTACCAGAACTAGTGGTCTGGGCCGTTTATATAATTTATTCCACTTATTTAGATAAAATTTTATATGGATAATATGGAATTGTCTTTTAAAGTCTGAGGTATTATATCTTCAAATAGAAGGGCATTTTACTCTCATTTATTATTTATTGCTTTGCTCAAAAGTTATATTCATTTATTTATAAACACTTCAAGTACATCTAATTTCTGCCAGAAATGGCCTAGAGCCTAAGAATAAGATGACAGGAGCTGCATTTGGGATTGTTTAGAGGGTAGCCAGAGCTTTTCACATAAGCATGGCCTGTGGGTATATTTAAAATAAATATGGAACAACCTTTTCTAGAAATTCAAATACCAAGGAAGGTGAGGTGGAACTTGGCTCTCCACATCAGAAAACTGAGTCTGATGCTCAGTTGGCATGGAGACCCACCAAGGCAGACAGTAATACAAGATAGTCTGCAAGTAAGGAGTCCACCTGAATGTTTATCTGCCCTCCCACAAGAGCTGGGTGCTGAGGCTACCACTCCATGTCCAAAACTAGGTAACGAGGTGAGAAGGAGGAAAGAGTCAGCTGAATGTAGAGAGCGGCGAGGCAGTTCTGGCTACAGAGTTACTACACTCCCTCTAGGGAAAAGTGAGAGGTGCAATGTGAAAGACACCCCAATTGCAACTCTAAGCATGGAATCTCATGATGTGGCAGGCTGTATTAGTAAACAAGAGAAGAAGTGATAGAGTCATGGAGTCTGCGCTTTTGGATGTATTGGAGAAACGCCCAGTTGGTCCCTAATACGATCTTCTAAGCTCAGACTCTCAGGTTGACCTCCCACAAGGTCATGCAATAAAGGAGAGAGAACCAAGGTCCTGAGGACCTTGCTCTGATGTCCTTTTCTTTTCCTCCCTTGGATGGCTCCTCTTAGGATTAAAAGATGTCTCCAAGAAGGAGGACAAGGCCAGAGCATATTTCTCAATCAATTCTAAAAAGCACTGTTGTTAGTACAGGCTACTACCCAGGCACCATCAATCTGGGGCTTTTTGAAAAGATATAATCAACCGAGAAAAAGTAAGGTAGATGTGAAAAATGAAAAATGGCTTTGAAGCTATTTCACTTGCTACTGCTGGAAAATGTTTGAGTTTAAACTCTAGTAGGCATAAAATAAGCTTGCAGAAAACACCAGCTTTGGAATGTGAATCAATGACCTAGAAATAAATCCCAGAGAGGGATAAGTGAAATTTTGAAAGAGTGAAATCAGAGAACATCAAAATATTATTTCCAAATGGTTTGTAAAAATAATGTTTCAGGGCTGCAATGTAGAAATAAGTACATTTTAAACCTACAGGTATTAATAATACACTGGCATTTTGTTACATAATGCTAGGCAATCTAGGAGTGAATTTCCTTCAACGGGGCTTAGCGAGGTGACTGGGGATTTAGTGTTATAGTCCTACAATACCACATTCTCCCTTTCCAGAGTCTCCCATCTGCCGATGGCTTCTCCCACTCTAAAAGTCCTCAAAGGTCAACATTTTGTCTGTCTCTTATGCAACATTAAATTCAGACATCATACTTTTTGAAATCTGTTCTACCTGTCATCCTGAAACACCATCTTTGATATTTCCATGAATTTGGAGGTTCCTGGCTCTCCTATGACCATCCTTTGTCTACCTCCCTCTTCACACTGACATCATCTAAAGGCTCTGCCTGGTACCCTTCTCTTTCTAACCACCCTTTTATACTAACATGGTACCCCGACTCTCTGGCTAGTCTAGCATACCATTCTTGGAAATGACCTCGACAGCTCTGATCACATTGTTTTCCAATATTCAGTCAACTACAGAGGACTTCTGACTCTTCTGTGTTAGCAAGCCTAAGATTTGACCCTTTCTGTCACATGTTTATGTCTTTTACCCTGGCAACAAGACCTCCTCCACAGACCAGTCTCTTCATTCTGTGCTAGATCCTGCAACCTGCAATTTGATGGAGACCTTCCTGGTCATACCCCTTCCTTATACAAGAATCAGTACACACCCCACGAGTCTAACCCGTGTAGTACCTGTAATGATATTTTACAAGCCAAGCTAATAATACTCCAAGGTTCAACATGGTCTTCTCTCTTGGCTAATGCCTTCCCAGCCTGCTCCCTTTACACAGGGACTCCTTGAAGTCTTGTCTGGATCTACTGTCTCTCACAGAAGCCACTGTGATAGAGGACCGGCAGGAAGATCTCCATGAATGTTCGCCAAGCAGAACTGAATTACCCTGCTGCTCAGCTCAAGTTTAATTTGAACTATAGAGAGAGCACGGGGAAAATAGAATGCACATCTCATTTCCACTGCCATAGTTATTACTTTGATTTCTCAAACAGTAATAACAGAAACGGATACTAAAAGCATTTTTTCTTAAATTAGAAAAATCACAGAATGAAATCACTTAAACATTCTTGTTAGTTTTCTGTCCTTCAGTGGTTTGGCTAGATCCTATCACTCTGAATATAAACAGGTTTTCTTGGCATCTGAGGAGCTAAGGATTGATGACAATGGGGAGGCTCAAATATGTGAAGGATGAATTGTGTCCAGAAAACTGTGGGTCAGAGAGAGATTTTCTAAGTGGGAAATGAATCCTGACAGGAAGCTGCCTGCTGGGGAATGAAGGGAGGCATTGAAAAGCTAGTCATCATGGTCAAATTGTGGTTGTGTGGACTTGTGGAAATACACTCGTGGAATCTGCAATACCAAAGTGGTTCTGAGAAGAACTTAATTACACAGAAAAAGAACGAACACAAATCTTTTAGGGTTTGAGCCTCCGCATCACGGGAACGTGTTGGTGTCAGAGACAGCATGCCGGTCTCCCACGGCAGCTGCTGTTTGAGAGCACTTTTCTGGGATTATCAATCTTTCCTCTCCACACCAAGGTTGGCTGGGTAGGTGAAGCCAGCGGGGAGCTGCTATCTGAGACACTGTGCAGTCTCACATGCAAAAATTTACCGTGCCCGTGGGCACTTGTATCTCATTCCTCTGCTTTGTGGCTTTCTTTTGAACTGTGAAGTATTTCCATTCATCCCTTGAGCATTCAGCGGACCTTCTCCATATGTTTAAAGAGCCAAAGATGAAGTGACCCCTGTCCAGAAGAAGCCTTGGAGGGGAAAAGGAAGAGTCAAAGACAGGAAAAAACAAAAAGGGAAGGGATAGCACAAGATGGAAAGCTGTAGGCTCAATCCTAAATGTATTAAAGGGGGAAGAAGATCCGACAGCTCAATGTAAAAGAAAGCCCGCTAAGACGTGACAATCACATTCTGTTTTCCAGAATGCTCGGGTCTGGGTGTATCAAGCCAAGTGGCAGCAGTGCCAGTGCTGAGCACACCGGGCCACTGCAAGAGGTGACTGTAGACAGAGCGTCTGGCATCTGTAGAAGAGATGGTCCTAACTAGAGAAATACAGAGTTGATGCCGTTAGCCTGCAATTGGCTTTGGCCAGCACTTTCTTCAACACTGGCCAACTTCCCACAGGACATGCTATACAGTAAGGGAAATCTGAGAATAAAGCAACGCGTTCCAACAACAACCTTCGAGAAAACAGACTACGATGCAACTAAAAAGAAAACTCAGAGCAGAGCATGGGGGCTCATACCTATCATCCTAGCCCTTGAAAGGTGGATATAGAGTGAGTTCAAGGCCAGCCTGGTACACATGAGACCCTGTTTGAAAATGTGAAACAAAACAAAAGCCACAAGCAAACTCTGGCCCTGGGGATGTTCTCTTCCTTGCCAACTCTAGAAACTCCCTCATCCTCAGGCTTAACCCCGATGTTCTTTCAGGGGAAAGAACATATAACATCTCAATGTAAAATAAAGTGCTCCAGCATCCCCCGCCCCCCTGCAATCCTGACTGTTCCTCATATGCAGGCACGAGGCAGTGGGCAGCTCTGTGACTGGTTCCCACTTCGCTGCTTTCTTTCCATTCAGATCATTTTCTACTCCCTGAGGAACGGAAGGGTGCCTTCTGTGCTCCTGTCCAGATCCAGAGAGGCCCCTGCATGGGATAGGTGTCTGTGGGTGAGGAATGGAGGGTGCCTTCTGTGCCCCTGTCCAGCTCCAGAGAGGCCCCTGCATGGGATAGGTGTCTGTGGGTGAGGATGTGCACACTCCCATTTCTGTTATGGTTTCTGTGAATATTAATGAATATGGCTGGTTGAAAGAAAGGACCTAGGGTTAAGATTTCTAAATGGTGAATACTGTGCCTGCTTTGGAAATATTTATGAAGATGCCTACAGAGCCTTGTTAGACAAGTAAACACTAAGAAATATCACTATTACATTTAACAAATTTAAAAAATCATTTTTCATGAATGATTTTTAACTTCTTTAGACTTAGGTAAGATATAAAGCAAGACCATCAAACCTTTCCTAACCAACACACACGTTTGTGTTTTCCCTCCCTCTTCTGCTAAACTCTAGTTTCAAAGATGACTCAATACATACAGTGACAAACAAAGAGTTTATTTAATGTGTTAGTAGCTCGCTCCAAATAACAGATAGAGAAGTTCGGTCATGTACCCTGCCCCATTCCCGCCTAGCCAGCCTCAAGTGTCCTGCACTCCCAGCTTCAAAAGCCCTCCATGACACAGGAGACAGCCAGAAGAAAAACAACTAAGGATGTCAAGGACAAGACTGGCAGTGGGAACCACATTCTGGAGACTCCTGAATGACCCCGCTGTTCACCCCCAAACAACCCCCTTTCCGTCAATTTCCTCCCCGTCTGGTACTAGGTAAGAATTTACTGTCTTACCTAATTAGACCAGTACTCCACCACTGAGCTATACGCCCAGCCTCCTTGACTTTGAGACAGTGTGTCACTAAACTGTCCAGGCTGACCTTGAATCCACTCAACAGCCGAGGCTGACCTTGAACTTCTGATCTTATTACCCCAGCCTCCCAAGTGGCTGGAACACAGGCCTGGGCCACCTGATGCCCCTTTGCTCTAACAGTAAACAAAGAGTCACATGACTGGAACTCTGAAGTCTGCTGCCACCAGCAGTGTTTGGGGCAGCCTTAGAACCCGGGGAACCTTGCCTATTCGTGCCTCCAGGATTTCTGTGGTTCTGGAGGTAGAAAGCACCCAAAGCTCCAGGGCTGTGCTCTGCCACTCAGCAAAGAGGCCATGTGCCTCATCTGGGACCGCTGCTCAGATTGCCAGGCGCCCCTGGTCCCAAGCATTGACTTCAGGGTGACTCATATTAGAGAGACCCCAGAACTTCTGGCCCTCGAGCAGAGCAACACTCTCAGCCTGGGTTGGTGAGGGTTCGAGTGGAGGTCTGGAGCTGCTGTGGGCACCATGACTGCCTCAGAAGAGTTAACCCAAGGTCACAGCTGACACACAGTAAGAGGAAGGTTGAAAGAAGGCTGGTCTATGGAAATACAGTCAAAGCTAGTCTCACTTCTGGATGGTTCAGCAGACAGAGCCACCAAACGCCTTTCCTCACTTACGGCAAGGAAAGGTAAACTGGCCACATGTCATAGTCAGGAAGGTGACAGACTGGCTCAGAATCCCATGGAGTTCACGTAGGTCAGATTGGACAGAGCCTTTCTTGAAATCAGGTGCTGTTAGAGAATGACAGCCGAGCCATCCAGGAGTCTGACAGGGGATAGAGGCACGGAGAAAGGGAAGAGGTACTCCATTTCAAAAGGAAGGCTTTTTCCAAATGTTACCCAGGCTGCAATCTCGCCAGGCTGGTAGAGGCACAAGTTTTAAAAAAGATGGAGTTTTTAATCATAGAAGCTCATTCATGGTATCAGTGATAATCAGAAATACATTTGAAACACGGTACACCCCAAATGGCATTGTCACAATCACCCTCACTAAGAGATCTCCCAGCTCTAAACCCCAGTTAATCCAATGGTCAGGGCCACACTATAATCTGTCTCTCTCCAGTTTAAGATCCTTAAGGTCAAATCCCAACTTTGGGGATAAAATTCTTGTGGTAGCCAATGAGGCCTGGAAGACAGCTGTCTATCGTCTCTAGGTCTCCCTCCTGCACACACACAGTTTCCTCTTCAAGCCTTATTAGCAATTCCCTGGAGGCACAGGAAAGGTGGTTTTGTCCCGGGGCCTCCCAGGAGTCACGTTTCTTGAGAAGCCCTCCCCAGGCCCAGTTCTCTGCGGAAGCATGGCTTCCTCAGCCCTCCTCGTTTGCGCAGTCACGATAGCAGATACTTTGCGAGGCTGGCAGGTAGAGACATCTGTAATGATTCGTTCTAGTGTCCCTACTTACTCCAGGTCAATTTCCCACTCAGGCTGCGAACTTAAGTGTGAAGTGGGCATCACCTGTACTGGCTTTTATCACCAATTTGTGGGGCTTGAACTGCTGAGCGATCCCTAGATTTCTGTTCTAATGGGTGCCTTGCCTTGGCTTCCTCCTTCAGGCCGGTCTGGACCTTCAACCGACAGCATCTACCTTTGTTCCTCTCGGATTTACGCAGAACTCAGAGCAAGACCCCGTCCTCTGGAGACGGGGCTCCATCGAGATTGCTGCCAGCACGATGCTGACACGACACTGGCCCATGGCCTCTTCCGGAACGTACAGGTTTATACACAGCACAAAGGAAGAAGTGGTCATCGGCAGAGCTGGCTGAGGACTCTCAACGGAGCAGCCTCATGGGCAGTGCTTGTGACCGACAGCAATCCCGTGGCTCCAGGAGAATGTCCCTTGTCTGGCCTGTCTTGCTTTGAGATGGGGGTCTCATTATCTAGCCAAAGCTAGCGTCGAACTTGGGATCCTCTTGTCTCTGCCGCCTGAGTGCTGGGATCATGGGGCTCTGTGCCCAGTTTACCTTCTGTGGTGGTATTGTGTTCCCCAAAATATTGTGTACCCTAATAAACTTATCTGGGGTCAGAGAACAGAAAAGCCACTAGATACTTAGGATAGGCAGTGGTAGCACACGCCTTTAATCCTAGCATTCCAGAGGTAGAAATCCATGTGTTCAAGGATACAGCCAAGCATGGTGACTCACACCTTTAATCCCAGAGAGCGAGCCTTTAATCCCAGGGAGTGATGGCAGAAAGCAGAAAGATATATAAGGCATGAGGACCAGAAACAAGAAGCATTTGGCTGGTTAAGCTTTTAGGCTTTCGAGCAGCACAATTCAGCTGAGATCCATTTGGATGAGGACTCAGAAGCTTCCAGTCTGAGGAAACAGGATCAGCTGAGAAGTTGGCCAGGTGAGGTTAGCTGTGGCTTGTTCTGTCTTTCTGATCTTCCAGTGTTCACCCCAATACCTGGCTCAGGTTTGATTTTATTAATAAAAACTTTTAAGATTTCTGCTACAACCTTCTTTGATTTCACTCTCGCTGTGTGCTTGCTTGACTTAATAAGCATGTGATTAAGAATTTTATTTCAGTAATGCACATGCCTCTGGTAGGACTGAGGAACTGTTTATTTATATGCTAGTATAAAAGAGTTAAATCCAAGTACTTACCTACCTACTAACGTTGAGACTAGCTACACTAAAGAATGAGAGCCCTGACAGGTTGGAAAAGGGAAAAAATGGACAGTACCTTTGCAGTGATGCTCTGTAAAGATACTAGGAACCTCTGGAGGAGGACCACCCCCTAAAAAAGGGGGTGCTGATCTTGGTCCAGACAGGAAGAGAAAAACACCCCCCTTTATTTTAACACTAATAGAATCCATAGGTTATAAGTGAGGCACACAAAGGCTTAGAGTGGCCTTGTATGCTAGTTTAGGAGGTTAAGAAATCATTTACGGCATTGTTGGATGTTGCCTTCAGATTTTAGAGTCAACCTCCCAGACATCTGGAAAGCAATCTATTCTTTATTAGAGATCACACTTCCTTTGTTTCTACCAAATGGGAAACATTTGAACCAGCCCAGAGTAAGTGTGCTATAGTATTTACAAGTGCACAGCAAGATAAAACAGGCAGTTAAAGCAGCAGATGATCCTCTGGAAGCCAGCCTCTTGAACAAACTGGACCTGGTGGTCCCCAGCTCTCCTCAGCACTGAGTGCATTGCCAGCCCTGGGGTGTCGGGGGAGGGGGGTGGAGCAGGAGGGGGTGGGGGGAGCTGGAGGGGGGTGGGGGGTGAGGGAAGGAGGAAGGGGGTGGGTGGCTCCTGTTGCTTTTCACTGCATTTCCTTATTCTAAGTTCTCTGGAAGTCAGAGTAAAGTAGTCATTTGCTTATTTTTTTTGTGTAGTCGATTAAAGACAAATCTGCAAACCAGGGCTAAATACTCTTCATCCCCAGCCTTTGAAGCCCATTTCACATGAAGTAATTGACTTCGCTCATAGGGACCAATTATAAACCTGGAGGAAAACGGCATTCATACCTTTCACGAGCCTCTCAGAGACTAAAGCCCTGGATAGACCCTGTCTGCTTCTTTATAGAAACAAACATGTGGACATTAGGTCTCATTCCAGTCATATGCTAGAGAAATGTAAATATGGCTAGCAACATTAAACTATCTCTGATGTTCCCTTCCCTCCTCACCACACTTTGGAAGGCTAAATCCATCTTGTTGAGGGGTATGACCCATCAGACACCAGAGAGTCCATTTTGCTGGGAAGAAAACTTTGGGATACAGTGTTTAAAAGGGTAGCCAGAGATCTAAGTGACGGCAAGAGTGGTCTCCCTCCTGTCCTTTTACTCCGTAACTTCTGATCACGACTGTGTGGTACCCTGACTTCCATGAGCTAAAGAAAGAACATTCTACAAGCCTGCATTATACTACTAGAATTAAAGGGCTAAATGGCTGGGCCCAGCATGGCTAAAAGCATGAGTTTTAGAATCTGGGCTTTGTGTGCTAGCCAAGAGACCGTGAACAATCAATCACTCCATCACTCTCTGAGTTCCTGCTTCTTCAACGCGGGGGGGGGGGGGGGGGGGGGGTGGCAACAGCATGGGGTGGTAACAGCATGGGGGGGTGGTAACAGCATGGGGGGGTGGTAACAGCCTGGGGGAGGTAACAGCATGGGGTGGTAACAGCATGGGGTGGTAACAGCCTGGGGTGGTAACAGCCTGGGGTGGTAACAGCATGGGGGGGTAACAGCATGGGGTGGTAACAGCCTGGGGTGGTAACAGCATGGGGGGGGTAACAGCATGGGGTGGTAACAGCCTGGGGTGGTAACAGCATGGGGGGGTGGTAACAGCATGGGGGTGGTAACAGCATGGGGTGGTAACAGCATGGGGTGGTAACAGCCTGGGGTGGTAACAGCCTGGGGTGGTAACAGCATGGGGGGGTAACAGCCTGGGGTGGTAACAGCATGGGGTGGTAACAGCCTGGGGTGGTAACAGCCTGGGGTGGTAACAGCCTGGGGTGGTAACAGCATGGGGGGGTAACAGCATGGGGTGGTAACAGCATGGGGTGGTAACAGCATGGGGGGGTGGTAACAGCATGGGGGGGTGGTAACAGCATGGGGGGGTAACAGCCTGGGGTGGTAACAGCATGGGGGGGTAACAGCCTGGGGGGGTAACAGCCTGGGGGGGTAACAGCATGGGGGGGTAACAGCATGGGGGGGTGGTAACAGCATGGGGGGGTGGTAACAGCATGGGGGGGTGGTAACAGCATGGGGGGGTGGTAACAGCATGGGGGGGGTAACAGCATGGGGGGGTAACAGCATGGAGGGGTGGTAACAGCATGGGGGGGTAACAGCATGGGGGGGTGGTAACAGCATGGGGGGGTGGTAACGGCATGGGGGGGTGGTAACAGCATGGGGGGGTAACAGCCTGGGGGGGTAACAGCATGGGGTGGTAACAGCATGGGGTGGTAACAGCATGGGGTGGTAACAGCATGGGGGGGTAACAGCATGGGGGGGTGGCAACAGCATGGGGGGGTGGTAACAGCATGGGGTGGTAACAGCATGGGGTGGTAACAGCATGGGGTGGTAACAGCATGGGGGGGTAACAGCCTGGGGGAGGTAACAGCATGGGGGTGTAACAGCATGGGGTGGTAACAGCATGGGGGGGTAACAGCATGGGGGAGGTAACAGCATGGGGGGGTAACAGCATGGGGTGGTAACAGCATGGGGGGGGTAACATCGCGGAGGTGGTAACTTTAGCTAGTATTATGTATGACAATAACATGCCTAGTGTCTTCCCTTGCAAGGCCAGCCTTGCAGAGCAGCAAGCCATCCCACCTCCTGTGGTGCCTTGAATAAAAATGGCCCCCACAGGCCCACGGGGGGGGGGGGGGACTATTAGGAGGTGTGGTCTTCTTGGAGGACTTGTGTCATTGGGGGCAGGTTTTGAGGTCTCGGATGCTCAAGCCACACTCAAGGTGGTAGTCTCTTCCTGCTGCTTGAGGATCAAGATGTAGAACTCTCAGCTCCTTCTCCAGCACCATGGCTGACTGTATGCCGCCATGTCCCACCACGATGACAACAGACTAAACCTCTGAACCTGTAAGCCAGCCTTAATTAAATGTTTTCCTTTCTAAGAGTTGCCATAGTCATCGTGTCTCTTCACAGCAACAGAAACCCTAACTAAGACCCCCCTAGTAATGATGGTAGAGAGTTCGGGCAGGCCTTCTTTGTTCCTTTAACTAATTAATTAGTTATTAATTTTGTTTTTACATCTGACTGCAGTTTGCCCTCTTTCCTCATCTCCCAGTTCATCATCCTCCTTCCACCCCCACCTTCCTCCTTCCATCATCTCCTCTTCCATTTCTCTTCAGGAAAGGGCAGGCCTCCCACGGATATCAACCAGCCATGGTATAGCAAGTCCGCAGGCCTCCTTTTAAGCTAAGCTGTCAGCAAGCTATAATCATTCTCAATGGCCACAGGAAGCTCAAAATTCTTAAGCGTTTTGAAGAGCCTTTCTCTTCCGGACTAGATGGAAGATAAAATTGTGTGTCAGTTTCCCAGTGCTGTGACAGAATACCCATCATCAGACTGACTCACAGCTCCAGAAGTCTCAGTCCATTGCTTGGGGTATCCCAGCAGTAGGTCTGAGGGAGCCCAGTGCATCCTGACTAGAGTATGGGGAGAGGAGGCTGCCAACCTCAGGCAGCTAAGAAACCAAGAGAAAGGGAGAGAGGCCAGGAAGAAGAGAAGGAAAGAGCACAAGCCAGCAACTGTGAGTAAACGTACTGCAGCCACTGCCCACTTCATCTGCATTTCCAAGGAACAAACACACGACCCATATGGCCTGGTTAGATGCTAGTTTGGTCAACGTGTTTGCTAATTTCATGAACTTTCTTTGAGTCCTATTAAGGACCCTGCTTTCCATATTTTTCTTCAAGAAAGCCTTGTTTCTATCAGCATCCCAACCCTTTTGAAAAAAACTTAAAAGGATCTGAAAGACCGAGAACTAAGTCTCCTTGTAAGACACCCCATACCACAGGCTCACACATGGAAGCAGAGGGCCCAGGACTACTAGATGAGATACAGAGGGCTGTCTTACTGAGTACACCAAGCAACATGAGTTTGAGCACAATTGTGTGTGTTTTTAGCTGTTTTTTTACTCTTTGCTCTTTTGGGGCTTGCCACCCAGCTCCCAAATAAATACATACCGAGTCTTATTATTACTTATGAATGTCCAGCCTTAGCTTGGCTTGTTTCTTGCCAGCTTTTCTTAACTTTAAATTATCCCATCTATCTTTTGCCTCTGGGTTTCTCTTTTTCTACTCCTGTGTACCTTTCTTTGTTTCTTACTCCGTGGCTTGCTGTAGAGCTGGGTGGCTGGCCCCTGGAGCCCTTCTTCTCTGGCTACAACTTCTTTCCTCCTGGATTTCTCCTACAAATTCTCTCTCTGCCGGCCAGCCCCGCCTACCCTTTCTCCTGCCTTGCTATTGGCTGTTCAATTCTTTATTAGCCCATCAGGTGTTTCAGACAGGCAAAGTATCGCAGCTTCACAGAGTTAAACAAATGCAACATTAAACAAAAGTAACACACCTTAAAATAATATTCCTCAACATGCATGGGTTCTCAGTAGCCCTGAATTCTATGCAGTGATGCAGATGGGTTCAGATAAATGACTCAACCAGTAGAGGGTGGACTCACAGAAGAGGAACCTTCTAGAGAACCTAGGGACTTTCAAGTAATCAGCACATTAGTCTGCTTTCCGTCACTGTAACAAAATATCCTGGGCCCTAGGACTTATTTCTTTAAAAATAGGTTCAAGCCAGTGAGATGGTTCAGTGCACTTGCAGCGCAAAGCTGGTGACCCAAGATCACTACCTGAAAGCCATGCAGAGGTGGAAGGAGAGACTCCATAAAGTTGTTCTCTAACCTTCAGATGGGCGCTGTGGAAAGTGCCCCCCACCCCTACCATGCATACACACACACTAATAATATCAATAAACATTCTTGTTTAACTATATATTTATTATCAACTAATATTAATATCATAAATAAATTAATTTAGCTCTTATCTGTGGAGGCCAGCGACTCTGGCAAGAGAGCCCTGCTGACTGCACCAGTCAGCACAATGGCAGAAGAATGAACGAAAGGGAGGAGGGATACATGAGGGAGCTAGGGAATCAGAGTGAGGGGCAGGGCTGCCAACCATCTCACACGAGGCTCACATTTAAAAAATAATAATTCAATTTTATGTGTTATGTGAATGTTTTGCCTGCATGTATCTCTGTGCATGTCTGGTGCCTGCTGAGTTCAGAAGAAGTCATTGGATTCTTTGGAACTAGAGTTACAGTCACTTGTAAGTATCATGTGGATGCTAGGAATTGAACCCGGGTCCTCTGGAATGGCAGTCAGTGCTCTTAACTGCTGAACCATCTCTCTAGCCCTCTGCTCACCTTTTTCTTTTTTTAAAATTTTATTTATTTATTTATTTTACAATCCAACCACAGTTTTTCCTCTCTCCTTTCCTCTCATCCCCTCCTTCCATCTCCCCTCCACTCCTCAACCCACTCTTCCTGTTTCTGTTCAGAAAGGGGCAGGTCTCCCATGGGTGTCAACAAAGCATGACCTATCAAGTTGCAGTAACACCTCCCCTTGTATTAAGGCTGGGCAAGGCCACCCAGCATGAGAAGTAGGGTCCCAAGAGCCAGCCAAAGCGTTAGGGACAGCTTCTGTTCCCACTGTTAGGAGCCCCACAAGCAGACCAAGCTACAGACTGTCATACATATGCAGAGAGGGCCTAGGTCAGTCCCATGCAGGCATCCTGGTTGTTGGTTCAGACTCTGTGAGTTCCTGTGCTCAGCTCAGCTCAATATCATTATTCTAGGGACTTTCCAACACACTGGACCTTTGAGAGAGAAACAACAGCACCTCTGGGAGAGGCAGACAGCACCTCCATGTCCCAAGGCTGCACATACACACCCATCTTTGAGAGGAAATTCTACTGTTTCGTCAGTGCCTTACTCTCAAGCCAGTGGCACAAAAGAGCCTCGTGAAGCCTAGTTCTCTAGTATGATATGCTTAAAAGGATTAATTTTAAAAATAGCATGACTATTTAAAATTCCTTCTTGAGCAAGGGAACAGCGGCCATATTTCAAGAGCCCGTGAAGGGAATGTGTGGCTGTGTGTGACAAAGTTTCCCTCAGCAGATCCGTGCTGATTAGCTCACACATGAGGCTCGGAAGTTCAAGCAGTTGGAGGGTTTCAGGGAATCTTCCTGCCTCAGAGTTCCATTAAGCAAGAACAATAATTTCCCCCTGTAACAGTAATTTGAAATTTAATTAACAGTTGTAAAAGACAAAGGCTTGCTGTGAGAAAACTGTAAAAAACAAAACAAAACAAACCACTCAAAGTTGTAGCCAGTGTCTGCAGGGCAAGCAAGCCTTCCTGGAGTGTGGGAGGCTGTGGACAATGAAGCCCCGACTTTACATTATCCCACAGTTTGCACCTTTTCCTCCCAAATGGTCAGTTTCTCCATGTTACTAATGCACTGACCTCCCCTTTCCATTACCCTGTAATTCAGACCCTTTCTCTATGTCCATCATATTCCCTGCATTACTAACACACTGACCTCCCCTGGATATTATCCTGCAATTTATACCTTTCCCCCTACTCCCTCGGATTCCCCATGTCACTACTAATGTACCAGTGCTCACAATTTGCACACATTTCTGACAATTTGCACTCATTTCTTTTCCGTCAGAGAAGCTGGGGAGAGTTGCACTGCTACTGTGTGTCTAGCCTGAGAGAGCAGAGACTGTGGGCTCTGGAGGCAGGAGGTGCCCACGCAGCAGGCTGTAAGGAGGGCCATGGACGAAGCTCTTGGTGTGGGAAGATGAAGGAGCACTCACACGGGATGGGATAGGCTCTGCTGAGCTGATGGCAAAGTAAAGTAATTCTTCTTTCTTTAACGCCTTTATCTGTGTGTGTGTGTGTGGTGATACATTGTGTACCCTAAAACCTTGCCTGAGGATCAGAGGACAGAGCCAGCCACTAGATTAGACACAGAGGTCAGGTAGTGGTAGCACACACCTTTAATCCCAGCACTTGAGATCTCATGCCTTTGCTTGGGAAGCACACATGCCTTTAATCCCAGGAAGTAATATGGCAGGGCAGAGAAAGGTATATAAGGCGTGAGGAAACAGGAACTCATCTCTTGAGGCTGAAGATTTCCTAGAGGTAAGAACTAGTGGCTGGCTGTTCTGCTTCTCTGATCTTTCAGCTTTCACCCTGATATCTGGCTCTGGATTTTTAATTATAAGACCATCTAAGATTCAAACAACGTGTGTGTGTGTGTGTGTGTGTGTGTGTGTGTGTGTGTGTGTGTGTGTGTGTGGTCAGACGACAACTTTTGAGAATCCGTTCTCTCCTTCCACCATATGGGTCCTGGGGACTGACCTAGAGTTCTAAGGAGAGAAAAGGACAGACATATCCAGAAGAAAGAGCACATGAAGACACTGAGAGAAGACAAGTCATCTACATGGTAAGGCGAGTAGCTTCAGAAGAATGGCCTTCATCGCAGACTTCTAGACTCAAGAACTCCGAGAAAATAAATACAAGGGCTCAAACTATGCAGCCTGTGAGCCTTTGTTACAGTAGCCAATATATCGTGGATCAGAGATAGTGGAGTAGAAAGAAACTGGGACAGATAGATGGCAGATTAGATACAGCTCAGTGATCAGGTGGTCAAGAGAAGAATTTTTAAAGGTTCCCACAACGGATAGATGGTAGAAGGAGCTATCATGAATGTTGTATAGCAGTGATTCAACCTTCCTACTGTTGGGACCATTTCACACAGTCCCTCATGTTGAGGTGACCCCCAAGGATAAAATTATTTTTGTTGCTACTTCATAACTGTAATTTTGCTACTGCTACCATAATATAAATGTTGGTGTTTTCCGATTGTCTTAGGTCACCTGTGAAAAGATGGTCTGACACCCTAAGGGGTCAGAACCCACAGGTTGAACCAATGTTGTAGAAGGAAGGACCAGCAGGTCTGAGGTAAAGATAATACAAGGTATCCAGAGCATGAGGTTTGCGGGGGGTGGGGGGGGTGGGGGGGTGGGGGGGTGAGGGGGTGGGTTGGGGGGGGTGCATAGACAGACTTTCTCCCTTTCAGCAGGGACTGAAGACAGCTTAGATTCCAGGGATGCTCCTGTCTTCAGCTCTCACCTCCCTGTAGGAACAGACACCTGTGCTACCATTTCTGGTTTTATGTAGATCCTGGGGATTTGAACCCAGTTCCTCTCACTTGCACATCCAGTGCTTTACCATTAAGATATATCTCCCCAGCCAGCAATAACATTTAAGCCAAAAAAGTCGGGTCAGAGAGCCTGATTATTATTGCTTTCACTGAATTGTTCCTGTTTTCACCGAGTCTACGCCTCTTCTCTACTGCTTGCTTACCCAAACAAGTGGGAGTTAGGCCTCTACTTTTTTAAGACATTTACCAAGAAAAATTCTACTCTGCAGACAGAGCATACAAAAAGATGGCTCTGCGGAATGTTTAAGACAGCAATCCTTTTATTAGAGGAACCCTGTGGTAGCTGTGGAATGTGGGGTTTGTATTGCTTTCAGTTTTTACAAGGTCAAATCTAAGTCTGCACATTGGAAATGCATTCTATCTTAACTGCTGCATGTGGGATGAATTAATTTACTTGTTTTTAAATGCATCTACTGGCCTTTGGAAGCTTTTATTTATATCAAGGTACTTTTGAACTTCACAAGCAGGTCGGGTACTAACCACTGTCCAAATATTTAAAGTAAGGCAAAGCAACAATTTCTATCAAAAACATGGGATGAAAATCATTGCCAAATGCCATCCTAAACCACATTTTTAGTAATTTCTACATTTTCACATGTATTGTATTGAAATACATGTGTATTTAGAACACCAAATCACATGAATATATAAGTATATTTCTACTGCTTTATGAAAAGAATATGAAGTATATTTTACATACCAATCAATATCTTTACTTTGGGTAGTTATTTTAATGGTGATTATAATTCAATGTCTAACTTTTAAAGGAACTTGCCTAGGTGGCAATAATAAATGTCATCATTTATCTTAACTTCTCCTTGGTCTCCATTCATCTTCCATCTTGCCTTTTCTCATTTTCTCCGTGCATCAGATTGCTTTACAGGCATGTGTCTCTTTCTCCTTTGTCTTTTGTACTTCCCTTTTCATTTTTTTTAAAAAGGTTTTTTGTTGCTAAGCAATGTGCATAACATTGAGAGATACGTTCTCCATCTTTGAACATCGTCTACTGGACATTATTTTTTTCTACTCCTTTGCCCAGATTTGAACTGACCTAAACTGTAATTTCTGGCTTCTTCTGACCTTGTTTTGGCTAAAACATACTCTCCCATCTTTCAGTCCTTTGATGAGTAGCTATTGTATTTAACCCAGATTTTCCATTCTTCGCTGTTTTTTGTTACGCTCTAGTGAACAGACTCCTATCACATGACCACTTTCTCCTTGGCCTCTTTTCTGTGTCTTCATTCAATTCTATCTAAACACATTAGAAAGAGCCCCTTCGCCGTGACCCTAGGCTACTTCCTATTCATTTCCTTTGATCACTTGCTGATCCAGATGTCAGCTCCTTCCAGAGCTCAGGGCTCACTCTCCTCCTAATACCTCTTATTTATGTAGTGACATCAACCATGGTAGACTCCTATAAAAACAGCATTCTTTATTCAACTTAAATGCTTCAATGAGTTACAGTCTGAGTATTTTTCACTGTCACAATGCATTTAATTTGTTAAACTATGATAAGTTACCCCGAAATGTCCCTAAGAAGCCAGCCACGAGGCAGAACCCAAACGGCTCAGCGGCTCACAAACACAGGCTGTTGTTGTCGTTTGTATGTGTCCAGATAAATATTTTTGAAGAACACCGAGGTCGCACTTGGCTTTTGTCAAAGTGAATTAATTTGGAAGCTAACTTGCACAGCAGGTGCACACAGACTTTTGTTTCCATTTCTTTCTTTCTTTTTTTTATCAGTGGAGAAAAAGATTTCCAAGAAGAAAGGACTGGAAGGATTTAAGTTTCAGGACTCTGACAATTCCTATCACTCTACAATAACCTTCTAAGGTCCTGGTTTTTTCTAGTTATACAGAGAGAAAGTGGCGCTTCCTTTCCTATTATAACATGAGATGTTACAGACTTGCAGAAAACTCCAGGCAAAATTCACTCTGTCTAAACTCTGTAAGACAAAGTTGTTCTATCAGAAATGTCAGATGTGCGCACAGCTGCCACTGCTAATAGTAGGATATCTTCTTCTCCGATTTAGACTATTGAAATTTAGCTCAATATACATTTATTTAATATATTTTCATTTATTTTTAATGTTGCATGTAAACCTTTCCTATTATAAGACTCTGCTGTTTCAAATATTCATGCACCCTTCATTCATATTTGAAATCTAAACACCCATGTGATGCTGATGGAATTGGGATATGGGGCTTCGTGCAGACAGTCCCTCTGCCAGGATTAGTGGTCCTGCAAATGAGGCCCAGGGAGCCACTTTGCCCTGTCAGCAAACAGCAAGAACCACGACTGTAGGCCCCCACCAGACTGGATCTCCAGTGCCCGGACCTTCAACTTACCGGCTTCTAGCACAATGAGACCCCAGTTTCTGTCGCATCAGTCTATGGTGTTTCAGTCTACAGCTGGAAGGGCCTAAGGTGGAACCCTTTCTCTTGAGTACTGGACTGCATAGCCAGACAAAAGGAGACAAATGGACCGACGCACACGAAAGTATTTTAAATCATCTTTCAAACTGATTCTAATTGATTCCAGTTGGAGGTGGTTTTTAATTAGCTGGAAAATAATGAAAACTAAATACCAAAATGGAAAACAATGAATCACTTAAGTAGAAAACAAATGGCATAAACAGGCTGGCTACCACACTCACCAACTCCTCCGCTTAGAGGAAGGTCAGCTGGTGAGCGTTCATTTCTTTCCACAGCCATTTCATTCAAATGGAAGTTCCTGTGGCTTGCAGAGCAGTGGGCCACAGTAGAGGGAAGGTCTAGAGTTAGACCACTTGAGTTTGGTCCTTCCTCGAACACTTCCACAGCAAGCTGGAATGTCTACACTCCACTTACCCCCTGTGTAAACAGGCAGCACAGATTGTATTCACTGGGTAAGGGAGGAACTGTTATTCCCTTGCTCCTTGGCCACAGAGATACATTCTTCTGACTATGTAACTCCTTTCTTAACATCTGCTCAAGCATCAGTCCCGCCAGGACCATTGTCTGGTGTCTCCACAGACCCCACAGCACACATGCCACTCTTTCCTGGGGTCTCCATCGGAGCCCTGGGTAAAGTCACTGCTTTCTTGTCATCCTAGAATTTCCTTCCCAGTGTTTAGAGTAACTGGTGATGTTGTTGTTATTAATTGACTTTATTAGTTTAGTTTACTTGATTACTGTTGCTCTCTCACTTCAGGTTACATTTTAAGTCTGTCTAGTACATATGGCATCACCACCAGTCTTGCCAATGTACTCAAGTTAACAGGTGCCTCAGTATGTATCTGTTGAAAGAACCAGGAAAAAGATGAATAATTACAGCATTTCCCTACTTTAACATTAAATCTTAGTCTACCCAAAATTCAGTGTCCAGCACTCAAAAGAATTTTAACTCAACTGCTTTTATTTATTTATTTATTTTTCAATTATTTCAGATATATTTATAGTTATGATCTACTGTATGTCTTAGAAATAATGTACCACTGCAACAAACCCTGTCTGGAATCGTACTTGTCTTAAGTAACATTTTATCAAGAGTCAAAGGATGAAGTCTGAGACACCTACATACTTGAATGTAACAGTTTCAGACTGCCTGTACCCCAGGTCAGTGGCAGTGTTAACCCTGAGGACATCCACTGTGGCTTTACACAGGCATGGGAGGATTAATGGAGTCGGTCACCAGAGCTTCAACTTGTATTTATGATCTTTTTAAAAGCACTGATGTGCTTAAGAACATGCTTGTGAGGCTTGCACTGGTTTCTTGATCTCACATTCTTCTCCAAGCACCTTCCTTCTCCTTTACAAAGAAAGGCACATTTCTTTCCCCAAATTCATTTTGCATGTATGTGTTTTCTGGGTGTTTAACAACTTTCTGGGAGCCGGAGGAACAATAAAAACATGGTATTCATGAAGCAGTGTACTATAAAAGGATCACTGAAAGGTTAAAGCAACCCTTTCCTGGTTTTTTTCTGTTAAGAGAGAAGAGTCTGTGGGGCATCCAGTGAGATGTTCTGAATTCACGAATGCTTAGGAAGGTAGTGATTTTTTTTAACTTTTATTTTTATTTCATGTGTATGGATGTTTTGTTTTCTTGTGTGTTTGTGTACTGCATGCATGAAGTGATCCCAGAAGCCAGAAGAGGGTGTCAGATCCCCTGGAAGTGAAGTTACAGAGTGTTATGAGCTACTGTGTGGGTGCTGGGAATCAAAGCTGGGTCCTCTAGAAGAACAGTCAGTGATCTCAACTGCTGAGACATCTCTCCAGCCCCAGATGGTGACTTTTTTTTTTTAATTGAAAACAATTTTTTCACACAATATATTCTGATTACAGTTTCCACTGTCCACAACTTCTTCCAGACCCTTTCACCTCCCCACCCACCCAAATCCACACCCTTTTTCTCTACTTCATTAGAAAACAAACAGGCATCTAGAAAAAAAAATAAGAAAACAAACAACCAGAACAGGATTTTAAAAAACAAGCTTAAAAAACAGCACAGGATACATGTATAGACACAGACACCATAATATATAAGCAAAAGACCTGTAAGGTCTAAAACAAACAAACAAACAAACAAACAAAAAAAAAACCAAACAAAACAAACAAACTACCCAGACAAAGTATATGAAACAAAAACAAAACAAAAAACAAGAATAAAACCCTCCAAGATGATGGGAATTTTTATGTGGTAGTCCTGACTCTTCTCACTGTGAAAGAATGCATGGCTCTGGGAGAAAGTCCCATGAAAGCAAGTCAGAGACCAGAGTAAGAAATCATCTGTGGTGGTTTATCCAGGTGATGTATGCTGGAGTTTCTTGACTGAACCACTGATCTGCCCACCTAAATATGCAACCATCCATATCACCTTATCAGTGAGCTGGTGGGAAACACCAGTGTGGCAAGGAATTCGGCATCTGCGCCTTTTCACTGTTCTTAGGAATGAGACAGGGCTTGGCAAACAATCTTATTCTCATCTCTCTCAGTTCACAGCGCTTTACATATACCACGTGACCAAGAGGAGGTGGAGGAAAACTGGTTACCTTAATGAAATAAATGCATAGCTCAGAACACCTTTGGAATAAAAGGAACTCACATTACACAAATGTTTTACAGTTTCCTCAAAATCTGTTCAGACATGAGAGAAACATTTTCATTAACCTTTGTCAAAAGATGAGTAGAGAGCGGAGAGATGGTTTAATTGGCAAAGCCTCTGCTGAGCAAGTATGAGCCCCTGGATCTGTGGCATCCATGTAAAAGGAGAGTCAGGCTGGGGAGAGGGGTGGGGTCCTGGGGGTCACTGGCCAGCCAGTCTAGGAAACAGAGCTCCAGGCTCGGGAAGAGACCCTGCCTCAAAAACAAGGTGGTGAGTAATTGAGGAAGACATGTAAGAATTGACCTCTGGCCTCCACATACATGTACACACACTACACATAAACACACACACACACACACACACACACACACACACACACACACGTACACGTACACACGCGCACGCGCATGCACAAGAGAGAGAGGGAGGGAGGGAGGGAGGGAGGAGAATCCTTATTTTCCAAACTGCCACTTTAAAACTATTCCTCTATTTCTTGATTTATTCCTGCTGAGTACCTGTCACATATTAACAGATACATTTAGCAGGGTTACCCTGTGTATTCTACTATAAACAATCCCCTTAAAAAAAAATTAAAAAATTAGAAATTTTCTGAGCCTTACATTAGCTAATGGTTCAATAACTTTTCTCTTCTTGCCATTAATATCCATCACAGCAATAAAAGGGGAAAACCGTATGATTGTGCCAGCAGAAGCAGAAGGGGCATCCCATCCCATCAGTATGTATTCATAGGGGCTCCATTAATCTGATGAGGATTATCTACCTGCCCCTCCCTTCCCTGAAAAAATGAAACAAAGCACAGACCACAGCTCTACACACCACATCAATGTGAAATACTAAAGCCTTCTCCTCCGCCGCCAAGACAGGGAGGACACAAGATGCCTGGCGGCACATTTCCTCATCCCAGCATAGGAGGTTCTAGCCAGTGCAATGAGAAAACCAGCTCAATGACTTGAGGACTGGTAAAGACAAAAGCTACTGTTCAAAGAGGACAGACATCACTGTATCTCTAAGTACAAACCATCACAATTGGACAAAATTAGAGTCGGTAAGCCAGTGTAGCATTATGCACTAAATGTCTTGATTTTCAGGTTGATGCTCTCAGCCCCACTGTGACAGCATTTGGAGGAAGGCCTTTGGGAAGTCATTAGGTAACGATGGTGAGGCCTCCTGGGATGAATGTCCTTTTAAAAACAGGAAAGAGATCCTCTCCCAATGAGCATATACCAAGGAAGGGCCACGTTAGCCCTGAGTAGGAAGGCAGCAACCTTGGAGCTGGGAAGAGAATCAGACTGTTAGGGCAAGAGATCTTAAACCTTCCAGGTGAAGGGCTGGGCAAAGATGCACACACACCCTGTTGAAGCCGCTCGGTCTGTGGTGCTTGTTACAGCAGTAACAGCCAACTAAGACACTCTGCAATATTGCTGTTATCAAACTAGCATATAAAAACCAACCAAGGAAAATTTAAAGGATTTATATCATAACAGTATAAGCATTAATATATAGTTGTATGATAAAGCATGCAGAAAAACTTACATTAAAACATTAAAACAGCAAAAATAACTGAAGAAAACCCTTTAAACAGAAGATCATACCTCACCAACTGGAATGCTCAAAATTTAAGTTTTATGTTAGTGGCTACATATGAGTTCAACAACAAAACCACAGACAATTTTGTTTTGAGTTCCTTTTTTTTGGGTAGAAATCGATGATTCATAAAGGCGTATTAATGGGTTAAAATGCTGCTAAGGTATCAGATCTCAAGATTTACTTATGTAGTTAAGAATGTGGCATTAAGAGATCAATAAATAAAAGAGTCCATAGAAGAGCTGGTGCTGCAGGCTCCAACCTGGAGACAGTGTGGAGGCAGAAGACCTTCTTCTCGGGAGATGTCTCTTCTCTTAAAACACCCCACAATTAGAAGAGCCTCACTTCACCCCATTATGGAGGGCATTCTGCTTCAGCAGAGTCTACTGACTTCAGCGTTAATAATGTCTTTAAAATATCTTTGCAGCAAGGTCTACACCAGTTTTTAACCGAAATTCGAGGTCACATGGCCTTGCCAAGCTGATATGTAAGGCTAAAAGGCATCACATTTATGTTAAGCAAAGATTTAAAACATAAGACTAAAAAAAGTACTAATCATTTAAAAAAAATGGTAAGTTGAATTTCGTTGTAAAAGCCTCCTTGTCTTTAAAAGAAAGTACTAAGAAAATGAAAAAACAAACAAAAACAAACCATAGATTAGAAATCCTATCTGGTTTTTACAAAACTTCTTTATAATTCAGGACTAAAAAAAAAAATTCAAATATTGGGCAAGACTTAAATAAACATGGATGTGGGCAAGGATAAAACCAACTGTTGAAGTCTCTAGTCCTTTGGCGAGCACACACTGAAAAGTACCAGGAGCTCTCAGTGCCTGCCTGTTAGAGAACTGAAAACCCATCCCTGCCGAGACACCATGCACTGCCGCTCAGCACATGGCAGGCTGCTGTGTTAGTGGGGTGTAGTGAGACAGCCATGCAGAAGAGGTTCTGCAGGTGGAAGGTCTGAAGGGTTTACAACACAAACATACACAAAAAGACAAGTATGTGAGGTGTGTTTATTGATTAGTTCTAGACAGCAATTGAGCAATGTCCATCTATTCCTATATTATATGCTGTATAGTACATACAGTTGCGTGTATGCATATTCAGTTAAAAGAAGAAGAAAATGGTTTGTCAGTTTCTGATATATTTAAAACATATATCTCACTCAACTCAATAGAAAATGAATGTCCATACAAAAACCCGAACAAATTATTGATAGCACTATTAGTCACAACCGACCCAAACTGGTAATGACTCAAATGTCCATCAACTAGTTACTATGTAAATTGTGACAGTCCATCTGTCCTGTGACAATCACTACTCGATGATTGGAAGGAACCACCCACATGACATATGAATAAATCCCACATGCACTGACAGAAGCTTGATGCAAAGGATGACTACTGTGTCGTGTGACTTAGGACATTCTGGGAAGGGCTATAGCATAGGGACAGAACTCTGAACAGGGATGCCAGAGGCTGGGAGACCAGGCAGGGAGGGCAGAAGGACAGAAGACTCCACAGTGTGACCCTGGTTATACAACTAGATCCATCTGTCAAACCCACACAGTATTTAACACCTACTAATGGAGACTCCCATCATATGCAAATTAAACCTCATAAACTTAATTCCAAAATAATGGCCCTAAAAGCCTAAAATTGTTTTAAAAATTACAGGAGAATAAAATTTAATATAAGAAGAATAATAGAAATGTGAGTTCAACTAAGAATATAAAACTTCATATTTCTGAATTGTTCTTACAGCTTTCCTACATTTTCCAAGAAAAAATAGAGTATTAAATCACTATGGGGTTTGGATTCCACTAGATAAACATAAAACTTGATACTTCATTTTAAAAGTCAGTATTTGTACTATACTGAAAGTATATTTAAACCTACTTTGAAAAGTTTTAGTTATCCATGTAAAAATACCTGTGGAAGTACACAATGTATAAGACTCCTTCCCAGCGAATACGAAGACGGTTCTTCCCAGGCACAGCTCCCAGACCTAAGCCAATGCTGCCTTTCAGTGTGGCTAGACTCTGCACTCCAGTATCTTGGACAGACAGACAAACAGGTAGGCAGGCAGGCAGGGTTCCATCAGCCAAAAGCAATCTGCCTACCACACAAATGTGCTCTTATAAATACTCCCCACTGTCTGTGAGTGTCCCAAGGTGGAAGACTGTGACAGATCACCCAAGCTGAAGTCCTACACAGAACACTTACTGCCAGGGCAGGAGCACTCTGCTGAATGACTGAATCCACCTTCCCAGGAAACTAAATAGACATGGAATTACCATCCAGTGAAGCTGTCTACAGCAGTGAAAAGGAACGAACTATAAGAGCTACATGCATGCCTATGGAATAATCTCAAAATGGAATGCCGAGTGAGAAAAGACAAGGTTCCATTTTATACAA
The DNA here is from genome assembly GCF_049852395.1 of Peromyscus maniculatus bairdii. Classification (NCBI taxonomy): domain Eukaryota; kingdom Metazoa; phylum Chordata; class Mammalia; order Rodentia; family Cricetidae; genus Peromyscus; species Peromyscus maniculatus. Next base: position 71,112,427 of record NC_134865.1, read on the forward strand.
AGCAGTACCATATATGTCACATCTAAATACACACCAAAGAAGACAATGGGGTTTGTGAAGGAAGACCAGTACAGAAACACTAAAACATCTATAAGATGGATAACTATGACAATATGAACCACACATTTTCTGTGCAAAGAGGAGAAAGAGTCCAAAAAGAAGACAAGGATTTATAAATTTGTGTGAAGATCAGTTTACTCCTTTCTAGTCTCAATCCCAGGAAAATCATCGACTCAGATGAATAAACATCATATCTCCTTTCTAACATCAACCAGCCTGTTTTTCTACAGCTTCAGACATTAACTCAACAATATCTTAACGACGGTGTACTTTTTGCTCACCGGGGCACTCAGAGGCCATCACTAGATGGCAGGCAAGTGTGCTCCTCCCGTGCATCTTTATCGTCAAGAATGAGAGGCAGACAACAAAGCAAAAGAGCCTCTCTAGGATGGGTGAGTGTGACTGACGACAGAAAACTGGGCAGCAGAGAACTGCTGGGGTTGGGAGTCGGGTGGAGGCACTGGACGGGGAAGGTGACAGGCTGTGTACCTAGGAAACTACAAGTGTAGACATCCTAAGGGAATAAATAACAGGCAGCCGTGTCTCACCTAGACACACATGACATGTACATCACAAGTACACAATATATACACGAGCTCACTAAGCCTACACAGGTAGGGGGACATTCACCACCTTGCACTAGTTTGACATTTGAGAATTGCTTTTTAAAAGTTAAAACCAGAAACAACTTTTTCTACTTAAGGCCACACAGTATGGAGTAGCTAAGTAAAATCGGTACTCGGGTATTTTATGGAAGCGAAAGAAAAGGGAAAGGAAAATAATAAAATAGCAAGGACTCCTTAAGGAATCTACTGAAAGTCATCAGAAAAAAATCAGTCTTCTCTAACATATGTACCCACCATTTAGAAAAGACAACAGACTGTAAATAGATCCGTGGGAGCAGGTGTTAGGGAATAAAGAAAGCAAACAGGCAGGGATCAAAAAAGCAGGTGACTATGAACGGGAAAATATTATTACTGCAAGACATTAAACATCTGTATCATATTTCAGCACATGTGTTAACGCTCCAACTTTTCTTGAAGCCATAATGTATTTTCTTGGGAACGGATACACTACAGAGTGGATCCTTTCACTTCAATGAGGGAAAAAAGACCCAAACATTCATGGAGCGGCGAGCTTCTCCTTAGAAGTTACATCCCAGATGGTGTGGGAACATGAAACACTAGACTCCCTGAAGTCACTGTCCTATGCAGTGGGGTAAAAGACTCAACCAACGTAAAATTAGAATCGCAAGGAAGGATATGAAATAGAAAATGCTCAAGCTGGGGACTAAATGTTCATCTCTCTCCAAAAGTCCTACTTTGAAAGCCGACCACTGGAGTGACAGCATTGAAGGAAGGCAGACCTTTGCGAGGCCACTAGGTCAATGGGCTTCTGAGTGCCCAGAAGGGGCTGCAGACAGCAGAGTTCTCTCCTTCATCCACGTAAGGACCTATGCTGAAAGGTGGGCCTTCTGTACGTCCAGGAACTGCAGACTCTTGCTCTTATCTGCAGCCTTCAGAGGGTGAAAAAGCAACTTCTGCTGTTGATATACTACTCAGTTTACAGCAAATATTGGGGGCTTATTTTTGAGACCTGGTTTCATATACACCAGCATAGCCTCAAATGCACTGTGTGGCCAAGGATGACCTTGAACTCCCAATCTCTGAATGGTGGGATTACAGGGATGAGTCACCGTGCTCATTTTTACGAGGTGCTGGGGATTGAACTCGGGGCTTTGTGCACATAGAGCAAGCACTCTATCAACTGAGCTACATCCTTATCCCAGTTTATGGCATTTTTGATTCAGTAGCCTAAATATATAAAGATAGCAGATTTTATCTTCTTGTGATAAACCATGGTGCCAGAATAGCCTCTCTGTGCAATTATAAGGGCTACATTGGCTATATTTCAGAGAGAAACCAGAAGGAAATACAGATCAGACAACTATTCTGTAGGAAAACAAACGCTGACTCTCTAACCTAGAAACACGAAGGCTGAGAAAAGCCTCTGAGATCAGGCAGTGTTTGCATAGGATAATGAGGATGATTTTCCAAATCTGAAAATTAATAGCCATGAAACAACACCGAAGATTAAAAGAGGCTAAAGGAAGTCAATTTTCGCTAATCATTTTTTGTACAAATGTATAAAGCATATTATCCACGAGGTGAGACAACTCGAAAATAATTCTTTACAAAACCAATAAAGCATTTGATAAAGTAACGGGTTCTGAAGCCAGACTGAGTTTTAATCCTGTTTTACTTTTTGTTAGTTGTCAAACCTTGGCTGCGTTTTTTCAGTCTCTCTGGGCCTCAGTTCATTTACGATCTGGCTGTCTTGAAGACTAGAGAAAAGCAAAGGGCCTGGCCAGTGCTTGGCATGTGGCCCAGGCTTTGGGAACTTTAGCCCTCTTTCTGGTTTGTTTTTATTTTACATCATCATCATCATCATCATCATCATCATCATCATCATCATCATCATGGATGCCTACTTGTTTGCTATGAGAGGAAAAAAAAGAAAAGGTGTGGACTTGGGTGTGTGGGGAAGTGGGGAAGATCTGGGAGGAGATGGGGAGGGGAACCATATTTAGAATATATTATATGAAAAAAAATCTATTTTCAATTAAAAAAAGGTTTACCCCTTATCCATGTGTACAAGGGCTGCCTATTAGGCCCTACTACCACCCTGCTCACAAGACTGGCTTTGAATGACATATGGGAATTTGGCTTTGAGGGAGGTTTCCCACCACTCACTCACAATGCCTTTTACAGTCTGTGCAAACTGGGTCTGTGTTGAAGACTTGCTTTTCTTCTGAGAGGCTAGAATGGTGGTACATGATACTAGACATACAATTCCTTCAGGGTGGCCCATAATACAAACCCTGGGCACCGAGTCCCCAGGGGGCTGCTCTTAGCAACATGCCAGAATGTTGTCATAACTTGATGCTAGGGAACTAAGCGGCCCCTACCTCGTGAGCCCTCCCTTCCCTCTGCTGATCGTGGGTGGTATCCTTGGACCACAGTAGATCATGAGGATGATCATGTGCTGGGTCCTGGGAATCCTCCTAACTAATCACCAAGAGTTGGTGGTTTGGGAAACCCATCAATCCACCTGGACACAGAAAACCAACCACTTTGCATTGGCTATAACAGTAGTTACATAAAGTGTTACCTAAGTCACAGGAGGTGGTTCTTATGTATAACTTGATGACACAAACATTCCATGATGGCACATGTTGTTTATAAGAAACAGCAATGGCAATGCAGTCCAATGACACACTCACTAAGTTATATTCTGCTTTTATTTTATAGAAATGAAGTTTTAGCTTACATCTTCTAAATAATATGCAACATAAGCACACTAAGTGGCCAAAACTATCTGTTTTTCTTCAGATCCTTCAAATCGCAATTAAAAAGTACAACTCAAGTAAAAGCCAGAGTTATTGAACTTCAGAAATGCATCCTCGATGTAATATATTTTCTACATTTCTTAGATGTAAAGGACTATTAGATATATGGAAAATTGGAAAAGATTAGTCTGCTCAAATCAGTATTTGAAAATTAGAATTTTTGAAAAAAAAAAGCATTGATGAAAAAGTAGTAATTGTGTGGCTTTCTGGTTTTGGATATTCAGATAAATTCACCGAAAAAACCCCAAAAACTTCAGGCTAAAATACTCAATCAAAAGCACTTAAAAGCCCTAGGAGTCAAAAAACAGTGGGCATGACTGGGCCAAATTCTCAGAGCAGATGGATCCCAAAAGGGTTAGCACTCTCGTGTTAGTCCATTCTGCACTGGAGGCACTGGCCTGTACCATGAGTGTGACCTTTGGTTTGGTTCAGATCCAGGACTGGCCTACATGGAGTATTTTATAGGACAGACTTCCCACATTGAACTGAAACCTAAAGGGTTACATGAAAGTTTCCCTGTTGCTGAGGAGAGTAAGGAAACTCTAAAACAAGATGCCTCATCCCTAGGAGGCGGCGTCGGGTGACCTTGTGAGGCTGGTACTCAGAACCCAAGCAAACCTAAAGGCACCCACACTGGCTGCTCACCTGTGTTAGCACAGTACTGTTCTGATAGTCTCTCCACTCATCGTGCGAAACGAGTCACTCTGAGGGGAGTCCTTCATCCTGAGCCCTTGGAAATCTCCCTAAGTGACTTGCCAGGAGAAGCAAGATGTAAAGATACAGGTAAGCCACAAGTCACATGGCAAGGTATAGATTTATAGAAATAGGTTAATTTAAGATGTAAGATCTAGCTAGCAAGAAGCCTGAGCCATTAGGCCATACAGTTTGTAATTAATATAAGCCTCTGTGTGTTTATTTGGGTCTGAGCGGCTGCAGGCCTGGGTGGGACTGGAGAAAACTTCAGCTACACAAAAGAAACAGACCGAAGTAGACTTCATGTAGCATTTCTACATTTAAAAACAAATAGCTTCAAATGCTTAAGGATGAAGAAACCATAAAATGTGACGTTAGTAAAAACTTTTGTAATTTTAATTCTCTTAAAAACACTGCAGAATCTGATGGTGCTGCAGACCTATAATCTCCACACTTGGAATGCAGGGACAGAAGGACACTAAATTTAAAGCTACACATGTATACGCATGCGCGCGCGCGGGGGCACACACACACACACACACACACGAAATAAAATTTTTTTTCTGTTGTCATTCATTTTATTAAAACTATGCAAAAATTAAGTTTCATCTAGTCTAGCAATCAGCATTTTAACCAAGAGAAAGCATTAAACTTTGTTATTTGCTTTTTTTCTATCTGTTGAGATATCTTTTCTTTAATCTGTTAACATCAATTCATTAATATCATTTCACCATTTAAGTTTTTCTGTAGAAATCTAATTGGCCACACTATTAACTTTTTATATTTAGTAATACTTATTCTATTACTATTTACTTAGGATGTGTGTGTGTGTGCTCACTCGCGCGCGTGCGCGCGCGCTTTGTGTGTGTGTGTGTGTGTGTGTGTGTATGTATTTGTGCATGCATGTCTATGTCAGTCAACAAGATGGAGCCATACTTTTCTTTCTTTTTTGTTCTTGTTTGTTTTGATAAAAGGGTTATAATGGCCTCATATATAGTGAATTAGTGAATTCTCTTCTTTATTTTATGAAACCTTTATTTTGATATAAAATATTATCTTGAAAATTTTATAACTTTTGAATTGTAAGCACCGGAAACTGTTTGCTTTTAAAATGCATAATTTTCTGCTTTTTTAAGAACTAATTTCCTTCATAGTATCTCAAATTCTGTGTACATGTGTGTTTGTGCCACCATTTGAGTGTGGAGGTCAGAGGATAAGTTGGGAGTTGGTTCTCTTCTCCCAAATGGGTTCTGAGGATTGAACTCAGGTCAGACTTGGTAGAAATTGTCTTTACCCCTCATAAAGATACATTATCTTCTGGCCACAGATAACATTTTTGACATATCTATAGCAGTGATAAAATGTTTAAAGCTTTCCCCAGGTTTCAGAACAAGACATTACTATCACTGATAGGTCTAGACCAGTGGTTCTCAACCTTCCAAGTGCCGCAACCATTTAATACAGTTCCTCATGTTGTGGCTGCTTCTTCATAAATGTAATTTTGCTCCTGTTATGAATCATAAGGTAAATATGTGATATGCAGAATATCTGTTATGTAAGATATCTAATATGCAACCCCAAAAGGGGTCATGACCCACAGGTTAAGAACCATTGGTCTAGACAGTGCAATAAGTCAAGAAAAAAGAAATATAATACATAAGGATTAGTAATGAAGAACAAAAATAGTTACTAGTGGGGCCAGAGAGATGGCTCAGCAGTTATGAGCACTGGCTGCTCTTCCAGAGGACCCAGGCTCCACTCCCAGCACCCATGTGGCAGCTCACAATACTCTGCAACTCCAGTTCCAGGGAATGTGACTCCCTCGTCCGGCCTCCTTGGGCACCACAGGCATGTGGCACACAGACATACATGCAGACAAAATATCCATATGCATAAAATAAAAAATAAATATTTTCAAAAAAGAAAATAGTTACTATTCTATACTGGCATTATATTTGAAGAAATAATTTCAGTGCTCTACAGGTAAACTAACAAGGCTGTTAGATATAAGATCAATATACAAAATCAATTTTACTTTTATGTAAAATTACAAGTAATTTTAAAAGCATTAATTTCTAAATGCTACCATTTTACAACAACCAAAATATAACATGGAGGAATTAAAGCCAACAAAAGGAGGAAAATCCTGTCCTGAATAAGGAGTTACAACTAAAAGCACAGACTCAATTCCTAGGTACCTTGGGTTAAAATCCTGCTTCTGCTGCTTCCTCATTGTTTGACTTCCAGTGAGTCAATTATCCTTTCTGTACCTCAGTTTCCTATATGTGGTGTCTAATAATAATGGATCCTCCCAACTAGCTTGCTGTAACGACTGGATGTAAAAGGGGAGAACATGGCTGGCACATAGGGAAAACTGTGTGAAAGCCACAGCGACTGTGAAGGTGATGGAGCTTGTGGGGGGGGGCAACTGTAAAGGCATCTCAAAGGGCTTTATGACACCAAATTAAATGGACAACACGCCAACTGATAAGAGAGGAAGACAGCATCACTAAGATGCCGATTCTCTAGAAATTGATTATCAATGCAATAGTAATGAAAATATGAATCCAGTGTTAGGGTCGGGCTTTGTCTTTTGAGTTCTTCACAAGTTATCTCGAGTTTATGTGGAAATACAAAGAACTGAAAGTAACCAACAAACCACTAGTGGAAAACTAAGGAGGGAGACTTGCCACACTGACAGGAAGATCCTACCCGGACAGTAATAATGGTGTGGGGAGGGATTAAATGACAAATGGAACAGAACAGAAAACACGGGAACAGAGGCAGAAAGGCGGGATAGCAGACAAAAGATGGATTGCCTGTTTTCTCAATAAAAAGAATGGAAAACATTGTTCATTCACATGGAAAAAAGTAAAGTCAGATTTCTATGTACTGTCTTGTAATCTGAAACCAATCCAAGAACAGTTAAGGCCAAAATTTTAAATTTTATTAAAAATATAGGTAACATCTCCCTGGCGTCTAAAAAAACACAGCACTCCACCCATGGGACAGATTCAGACATTCAGCCCTAATTTTACTTATATCTCAAAGGATTTCTGAAGATGGTGGAAAGACAAGTCAGGAACTAGGAGAAAATATCTGCTAAGCAAAAACAATCTGCAGCACGGATGTATGTAAATGCATTTTATATATATACATAACATGTTCATGTCCACAGAAAGCCAACGAGTAAGGGCTGTGGCTAGGTTCTTCCATAGAAGAGATCCGTGTAGCTAGAGTTTTCCTGCTTTGCCCACAGTCAGGACAAATCTTTGTCACCAGCCAGTCCCACAGCCGCTCAGACCCAACCAAGTAAACACAGAGACTTATACTGCTTACAAACTGTATGGCCGTGGCAGGCTTCTTGCTAACTGTTCTTATATCTTAAATTAATCCATTTCTATAAATCTATACCTTGCCACGTGACTTGTGGCTTACTGGTGTCTTCACATGCGGCTTGTCATGGTGGTGGCTGGCAGTTTCTCTGCCTCAGCCTTCTGCTTCCCAGAACTCTCCTCTCTCCTTGTCCCACCTACTTCCTGCCTGGCCACTGGCCAATCAGTGTTTTATTTATTGACCAATCAGAGCAATTTGACATACAGACCATCCCACAGCAGATCCGTAAGCACGTGGAGCTACGAGGGAGAACGCCATGGCTGGGGAAAGGAAACCAAGTCCACCTGATCGGACACCCACTTGATGGGAGAGAACAGGGAGTTCTGATGTTACTGAGAGGGTGTGGGTCGGCAGAATCTCAAAAGCTACTGTTGGAAGTGCAGACTGGGTGTCAATGACTGGAAATGGCATTTGCTCCTGTAATAGCTGAACAAGCACGTAACTCACAACACAACAAGTTTACACCTAAGTATACATCTAATAGTGATGCTTGCAGGTGTGTACCAGGATGAGATATTCATATAGTATTATTGGTTCTTGCACAAGCAAACAAAACTGGAAGAAAATAGTAAACATCTATCAACCTAAGAAAAGACAAATGGTGATACATTTATATGTTGAGGTGCTAAATACATTAAAAATGGTTAAATTATATATAAAACGAAGATAAGTACTGGGAACATCGAGTGAAAAAAGGGGCAGCTGACAAGACTACATATGTTTGTTCTTTTAATAAAGTTTTAAAACCAGGAAGGTTAAACGTCAGGAAAATACACAGGTATATGTGTACAGTCATGTATACATGGCTGCCATCACACATCACAGGAGTAATAAATATTCAGTTCAGGGGAGTGGTTCCTGTGCAGGAAGGCAGGGGACAGGATGGAGGGGTATGCGGGTGTATGTGTGTTAATGGTCTTCTTATTTTAGTTCCTGGGTTAAATATGCTAATTTTATTGTTAACTTCACTCACTTAAATACAAACAGTCATGCGTGGAACATTATATTTAAAAATTAACCACACACATTTACAAATTTACATGTAGTTGCAATCTGATTCAAAGTGTTGCACCATAGTTTTAATGTATGCAAACTGTTAGTGTGCCACTCTGGAATAATTTATCATAACATTTAACTTATTTATACAACCTGTTGGAAAGACTAGCATGTAAATACAGTTGAATATAAAGAAAGGAGGCAGTATACATTATTTCCATAATGCTAATTTAAGAAAGTATCACAAACAGTTCCTTTAGTACTAAGAACAAAATCATTACATAAACCAAATGCCAAATGCACTCAAAGCTACCAGTAAAAAATAATCCAACTACAGTAATTTACCCCAGCTTTAAGGAGACAGAATTAAACAATGATTCTGCAATCTATTACAATGGAAAACCCATTGTGTGTTGGAGGCTGAGGGGCACTTGTGTCCTAATCCTTCAAAGTATGTTTTGTGGTTTAGTTTCTGTCAACTTGACACAAACCTAGACATATTTGGGTAGAGGGTTCTCAACTGAAGAATTTTCTCCATCAAATTGCCTATGGGCATGTATGGGGGGGCATTTTCTTGATTAGTGGTTGATGTGGAAGGGCCATCTACTCTGGTCCTGGGTGGCATAAGAAAACAAACTGAACAAGCAGCATTCCTCTGTGGTCTCTGGTTCAGTTCCTGCCCTGCCTCGACTTTCCTGAATGATGGACTGTGATCAGGACATGTAAGCCAAATAAGCCCTTTCTTCCTAAGTCGCTTTTGGTCATGGTCGTTATCACAGTCATCGAAAGCAAATTAGAATACATGTGATCTCCAATGGATCATTTAATCTCACACGCATAAAATAAGAGGTATTATAGCATGTTCTTTAAGGTTCTTTTTATTGGTGAAGGTCTATGAATCTAAATGAAAAATCTTAAGAACAATTAGTAAAATTGTGGCACAGTCTCCTCCTATAAATCCCATCACATGCAGTTCAGTGCTGAAGTGGACTTAGATATGATAATGTTCACAAGCTCTGAGGAGAGAATGAAGTGGCCGTACAGCACGCCTTACTCCACTTAGAGAGGCTGTAACAAAATGTTTGAGGCCAGGGAACTTATTAAGAGGTTTATCTGGTTCATGGTTCAAGTGGATATAGGGTCCAAAGAGCATGGCACTGGCATCCTAGTGAGGGATGCCTGGTGGCATTATAACATGACAAATCAGAAAGGAAAATAGCTATAGGCAGAAGAGGCCAGCCTAAAACAACCTGCTCTTTCAAGAATGAATTCACATCTGTGAGACCCAATCCATTTTAAATGAACAGCATTAATTCATTCATGAGAGTGATGCCTCCATGGTTTGACCAGCTTCCATTAGGCCTCACCTCTTAATGGTCCCACCACCTAAACAACCCCGCACTGAAGAACAGCTTTCAGTGAATGAACCTGTGTGGGTCAATCCATATTCCAATAGATCACAGCACAGTACTGCCATGGGACTGGTTAACTGGGAAAAGGTGTGTTGCATGGTGCCCAAAGAGCAGACAGACTTGCTTTTTGGTTGGAAGTATTCTGTGAATCAGCCTTTTCATGGAATATTATTAAGACAGAAACTATCATTTAGGTATCAAGACATAAATCCTATAATGTAAAAGAATATGAACTTGGTGTAAAGCTTGTAGAAGCATTGCTCAAATGGGCTAATGTAGGGGAAATGATCAGTAATTGTTCAAAGATAATGTAAGTGCTTCAACATGCAGAAAATCCTAAGGTGGCTTCTATTGGTACATTCAAGTGGTACTACACACACTTGACGTAATCCTAGAGTCTGAACATGTCAAATAGTCTTGTGCTTCCTTTCTTTTCCCCAGGTTCTCTCTAACATATCTTAGATAAATATCAAAAGGCATCCTCCCTCCCCCAAAATGTGAGTCAGGACACTAACAACTGATGACTTATACGCCTCATAAATTAAAAAAAAAAAATTACCACCCAGAACACACAGAGAATCTCTACAAACCAATATAAAATATATAGCTTGTGCTGAGTGTAGCAGTCCATTCCTACAAGCTCAGTACATGGGAAGCAAGAGGATCAGGAGCATCCTGGGCAATAACAGTGAGTTGAGGCTAGTCATAAGAGGAGACATGATAAATTGTATTGGTTAGCAAGGAAAATTAAAATTACAATATGACAATAAAGAATGTCCCTTCACATACACGAGAGTGGTAAACACACTCAGTAACACGTACTGGTGAGGAGGAGGAAAGAACCCCCACCGCACTGTTGGTGGGAATGTCAACTGGTACAGCCACTTGGGAAACGAGTCGAGACACTGATGCGCACAGGCTATGACTCTGCCTTCTACTCCCCAATACACAACCCGAAGACTCTCTATCATGTGAGAACAAGGAGAAACTTATCAGGACAGTTACTGCAACAGGGCTTGTAGCAAGAAACAAGTCCTCTGATAGAAGAAAAAAATGTAGATACACTGGGGAAACTTTCCTTCCCTTGTTTTTGTATGTCTGTGTAGGAGGATGTGTTTTGAAGACGTTTCTGCCCACATCTCTGCCTCTTGACTCACTCCTCCTGAACAAGGGACTCTCTTAATTGGTCTCCCTTTCTTTTCCCCAGAAGCATCCTTAGAGCAGGTAGAGGCACAGATGTGCCAGCAGGGCAGGCCTTCCTGAGGGGAGTCCCGGGCACACACAGCCTGCCACTGCAGAGGGAATCTCAATCGGAGCTAACAGAAAGAATGCACTCGCCAATGAACTGGATGTTTCATCTGCTCCTGGCCTCTATTTCTTACTTGACAGGGGAGGGTAAAAGAGGCTGCTGGCTATTGTGTTCTCGCGAGTCCCAAAACAACACCATTAATCAGAAAGAATGAAAGAAAGATGCATATGTTGATGCAGATAAAGTCCTAAAAGTATAAGCGAAAAATCAATGAACACTTACTAAGTTAAAACTAAGTGACACGATACCACATATTATTTAAGATGCACACGTTTTGTCATAAAACATAAAGGCACACAAGAGTGACTGTAAAAAGTTCAAAGTACAGTTTGGCTCTGAGACAGAGGAATGGAAATGCAATCAGGCAGGGCTACCCAGGGGGCCTCAGCCACAAAAGAAATGGGTGTTACGTTTCTAAACCCAAGAGGGCTATACGTGGGCTGTTCTGTGACTGAAATCATTCGTGTGTACATGCGTACACATTTACAGTCCACATATGCAGTTCTGATAAATAAGAAACACAGTGGAAAAAGCTTTGAGAGCTGCTCAAAATACCCTGCCCTGCCAGAGACAGGCTTTGTCAGCTCTTTCCAGAACCGTCTGGAAAACTGGGATTGGCCACGCCTGGAAAGAGATACTAAATGTGGGCACTAGCTCATACAGTTTCATTCTAGACAGAGGGACAATCTACTGAACCAAAGAACTAGGGAATTAGAGAACAGCAAAGCTAGAAGGGGTGGAATTACCATCAGCAAGAAAAGGCAGCTGACCGTATCTCTGCCATAACAAAACCTAATGACCATGTTTGTTCTCTTTCAACATGAAGGTCTCTATTCATTTCTCTATAGGAAGATTCAACGACTGTTCTTGATACCACAGTTCAATAACATACAAATCACAGGAAAGATGAACTCACTGGAAACGTCAAGTGAGTATATTTTGTTTGGTTTTTTGTTTGTTTGTTTGTTTGTTTTCGGGATAGGGTTTCTCTGTGTAGTTTTGGTGTGTGAGTATATTTTGACTATATATGTATGGTTTGAAGACACACGCAAAGGAAACAGTCTATTATTTCCTGATTCTTCAGTGTAAAAATCCAACCCCCTTGAGTTACAATAATCATAACAGCCCAAAGCTTGTACAGCTCCTTTTAAAAGAATGTGTATTTTTATGCTTTCATACATTTTGTTAAATTGTTAATCTAAAAAACTTCTATTCTTTTACCCTAAAGAAATATTCAAATAATTCAATTTTTGGCCTGATGCATACATAGGACTCACAACTATTTCTCCATGTTCTATATTCACAGAAACAAATGAAGATTATGTTAGCATGAATTACTGACATCTGGATTAAGTATCTGGCCCTTAGTAGCGTGTTGTGATTTGCAATCTTGGGATAAATTAGCTCATAGAAAGGGTAGATGCTCTGTGATTGAAATTAGAGATAGAATCCAGAAAAGCTGCTTTACACAAAAGCCTATCACAATTTCGGCTACCTGTAGAGCGCAGAAGCCCCGAGTGAATGTCTGCTGGTGACACGGGCACAACCACATGGAGGACTCCAAAGCTCAGCCCCACAGGAGAGGCAAAGCTTTAACCGGGCGAGGTTCAGAAGGATGGCAGCGCTTTCTTCAGAGCCCCAGTGGGAATGAGAGATCAGTGTGTGCAAAGACTAGCCAGTGCAGCATCCTGTTCCCAGATGTTTACAACCTGAGACTGCTCACCTACAGAGACCTCCTACTGAGACCAGCCAACCCCTTCCCCTGTGCGGACACAAGAAATACACTGAGCTTTCAGCTTGGGGCAGTAGCAGACCCCAACCTGATCCCAGCTTTCCTGTATGTCTGTGTGTCTGTCTTTCTTCATTCCCTTGTTACCCCTAGTTAGGGTTCCAGGACCCAAGCTGTGCACAAGTCCAAGTAGTTGTCTTTTGTTTACAGCAGCCCAGGGAATGCATGGGCTTCTCGTGGCTTCTAGTATGTACCCAGAGAGTAGGCGTTGAACTGAACTTAAACAGAGTTGTGTGTATCTCTCATGATGTATGTGTGTGTGTGTGTATAAACTTGGAGGCGTGGCTGTCTATGTATGCACATGCACGTGGAGGCCAGAGGGCCTCGTCAGGTGTTTCCTCAATCACTCTCTGCCTAATTTTCGGAGATGGGTATCTCACTGAACCTGGAGTTAACTCAGTTGGTTAGACCCGCTGGCCAGCGAGCCCCAAGGATCAACGTCCCTAGTGCTGAGATTACAGGTACACATGACCATGCCTGAGAATTCACATACGTACTGCGATCCGACCTCAGGCCCTCATGCTTTTGGCAAGTACTACGTCAACTGAGACATCTTCTCAGCCCTTTAAAAGATACTCAGAAAAAGCGCTGGAAGGTGTTGGGGATTCAGCATTGCAACCTACCCACATGGTTCTACTGGGAATGCTAGAACCCCTGCACACCTGAGGACGGCCAGGTTCTGTCTTTTGCTGCCTTTGCAAGGCAGAGAAACATGCAGAGAAAGCACAATAGGAACACACAACCTGATGCTGGACAGTGACACGGTACAATACCATCTGTGATTCAGTTCAGATGATAACGCGGATTACGCAGGGCAGCAGGCGTGAGGAACACATCATCTCACCCACGTCTACCTTTTGGATTTCACTTAGCCTTGGCTGCAGTCCGCGGCAGTCTAACCAGTCTGGCTTTCTTGACTCTCTCCGTCCTGCCAAGCACAGACCACTTTAGAGCCTCTGCCGCTGCGCTTCCTCCCTCCGAATGGCTCTTCTTCTAGCTGGCAGGTGGTTTTCCGTCATTGAAGTCTCAGTTTAACTGTCACTTGTCACAGAGGCCGTCTCTAACTTCCAGATCTAAAACCACCTCCTCTTGCCATCATTTGCTGTTTTATTCCCCTTACAGTGTTTCAACTCCACCTGAAAATGTTATTGTACATAGTTGTCGCCTGTCTTCTCAGAGGGAAGCTACGAGCTCCCGGAGATGAGGGGCCTGTTTGTCTGGATGGCATCTAACAGCACCCAGAAAGGCACCTGGCACACCGCAGGCGCTCGGTAACCATTTCCTGACCGAATTTGTGAGAATACATTGGCCCAACCTAAAATCCCTTCATCTCAAGGCTTCTAAGACTAAAATGAATGCCTTTTTCTGTTTTATCATCTTCAAATTTTTAAAACAGAAATGGGAAAAAGTCAAACACCTGTGAACACATGACTTTTAATACTTAGACACCAGAGATCTGACATCACCAAGAACACCCAGGGTGAATGCTGCCATTTGGTTTGTATACTTTAATCATACTGATCTGACCCATTAAAAACTAAAAATAAATCCTTCCACTATTTTTATGCTAGGCACTACTGTCATTATAGTCTATTACTAAAGCCATTACATTATTTTTCTACCCAAATTACCTTGTACTTTTTAGCAATGATATTAACTATCTGCTATATCCCTGGCATTCCCGTTGCAGGAGAGAGGGTAATAAGTGAAGCATAATGTGAACATGTTACTGAATGAAATTCTTATACAATGAGCTTCCTTGCCTCGGCTGGAAAAAGAAAACACTGCACATTAGGCCCGTGATTAGGAGTAAAAGCCCCACCACCACCAAAATGCAACAAATATGTTATATGGAGTCGGGCTCTTATACATGTTTACCAGAATTTGAATAACTGTTTTACACATTTAAAGTGGAAAGCTATCCCTTCAAAAATGAACTCAAGATTCATTCAAATACAAATTTACTGGCACAGTTTCAAAATCTAACTACAGTGAGATATTTTGTCTAGGTTAAATTTAAATCTCCTCATTCTTCAGGCTTACCTGTTATAACTAATAGGT
The DNA here is from genome assembly GCF_049852395.1 of Peromyscus maniculatus bairdii. NCBI lineage: Eukaryota > Metazoa > Chordata > Mammalia > Rodentia > Cricetidae > Peromyscus > Peromyscus maniculatus. The sequence goes on from NC_134865.1 coordinate 71,127,552, forward strand.
TTTAAGATAATGAACAGCTACAGACTATAAAAAAAAAAAAAAAAAGCCTACTCTTATAAAACCAAAGATCATTTTGTATGATATGTGGTTTCATTTTTAAGACTTCATGTACTTGAAAAAATTATATACTCCTGGAAGAGATGATCATTTTCCATGAGAGAAAATGCTCCTGGGACAAAGGCTTAGCACAAAAGTGAAGTGTATACACTGTCAAGTAAAAGCTGGTTTTCCACCTAGCAAACACAGAGCTGCTTCCCACACAATGGTAGGAGGGAAATGGGTGGCCAGGGTGAGGGTAGAGGAAGCCCAGGTGTTCACACACCAAGTACACAAAAGTGCGAGGTTTTGGAAAACAAATCTGTGAAATATCTGCATTTTAAGAAAAAAAAAAAATCAATGTGAGCTTTAGCTAATGCCCAAGAAACTATGAGATGAGAAGACTGTCTGGCAGTAGGGTATGAAAATAATCAGAAAATATTTTTTTGCTGTTAAATAAATATATTTTATTTGTTTGTTTGTTTGGTGTATGTGACAGAGAGAGACAGAGAATATTTGGGCATGTGTACTGATGAGTGCATGGAGATATATCAAAGGATAACGTTAGGTATTGGTCCTTGACCTCCATCTTGTTCTCAACAGGATCTCTTGTTTTCCTGCCATGTGAGCCTCTGGGGATTCTTCTGTCTCCATCTCATCACTCCCTGGAGGAACATTGCATTACAAATGACTATGCTTCACATTCAGCTTATTATGTGGGTCCTAGGGATTTGAACTCAGGTCCTCACTGTTGTGGACAGAGGTCACTTAAAACACAAGGAAATGAAACTTACAAAGCTCAGGAAGCTCCTGAAAGAAGGCTCACAAGGCTCTGCCCCCAGGCTCTAGCTGCTGGAGCAAAGAAACATTCTGACCGGCTGAGCTGCCTGTAAATGGCACACGAAGCTCCAGGGATGGAGCTCCTGTGAGTTGTCACTCGTAGTCAGAATTTCCTGTTGACCTTTGAGATGATGTTATGGAAGCACAGAAATTTGAAATGCATCCCAATCTGGGTTAAAGTAGCACCCCAGACCATATCCACTACACGCACACAGTGCGATAAGATTAAAACCTCAAGGGCAGATGAGGCAGATGGTCCAGCTACAGATGGGATCCTCAGTGGTGTGCTTGGGGGTATTTCCCTCAAACACTGCTAGATTTAATGATACATTACTTTTTGTTACAGTTCTTGGTCCAAGTAGCTTACAGGGAGTAGAGGGTTCCATTCTACCTCTTCATGGAAGGAGAGATATCACTGTGAAGTGGAATCTGGACCAGGACGGGAGGAGTCCTTGCTGGGCAATAAGCTACTACAGTAGCCTGTGTAGGCGTGAGGTTGTAGGTGTCAGACCTGGAGACACGGGTCTCAGAAGGACAACTGGTGGATCACTGGGGTTTCCTAACCCAAAGAGCTCAAACAATGAGATGAAGAAAGTGACCGTGACAATTCCCGCCCTCACACAGGCATGCAGAGGCGTGAAGACACACCGTGGAGGCAGCTGGCAATGCCACAGATGGCAGGGGGATCTGTCCAGCTCTGTCTACCAATGAGACAGATGGGATCCACAAAGAGGACACAGCAATACCAGGCAAATGCCTTATGCTTAGTGCCAAACAACAGGAGGGAGACATCTCAAAAGTGTGTGACAGCGCAACACTAATGTGTCTAAGCTCAGCTTTATCTTTTTCCTTTTGGTATTATTTTTTTTAAAAGATTAAAGCACAACAAATTTGCTTAGCCAGACGTTTATATGCTAAACTATCATTTAGAAGGCCCAAAGGCCCAGTACAAATTACTTGTTTTAAAAAATCAATTTGTTTCCTAATTTATTTCTTTATAATATTTATTCTTTGACAATTTCATACATGTACACCAAGTATTTTGATCATACCCACTGTGGTGGTTTGAATGAAGATGCCCCCCACCCCCACCCATAGGTTTACAGGGAGTGGCATTATTTGAAAAGATTAGGACATTTGGCCTTGTTAGAGTAGATGTAGACTTGTTGGAGGAAGTGTGTCACTAGGTGTGGGCTTTAGAGGTTTCAGAAGCTCAAGCCAGGCCCAGTGTCTCTCTCTCTCTTGCTGCTGCTATGGATCTGAATGTAAAAATCTCAGCTACCTTCCCAGTACCATATCTGCTGCTTCCCACCTTGATGACAATGATATTGGAGATACCAGAGCCATGGGATACCTACAAAGGAGAGCTGCTACCCAGGAGAGGAACTAGCCAATGAGAAAGAAGTGTGTTGCAGTCAACAAACTCTGAACTAAACCTCTGAACCTATAAGCAAGATCCATTAAATGTTTTCCTTCTAAGAGTTGCCATGGTCATGGTGTCTCTTCATAGTAGTAAAAATCCTAAGATAGAAGTCAGTGCATCTTCTTTTTTCTTGCTTTCTGCCTTTGTACAAAAACTTCTTCCTGAGGCTCAATTGAAGAGTTATGGATTGGCAGCTTCAGCAGAGATTTCCAGACAGCCTCATATTGACTATGTTGTGTGGTTATTTGTGGCCACATTCATGCAGATCTATGCAGGGACTGGGGTATTGCTGTGATAGGTCTGGATGTGCTTTTGTTTGGAGGAATGTAGACTCTGGGACTTTGGATTAGAAAATGAATTGAATGCTTTAAGTGGGGTTTAATGGGCGATACTAGTAGAAACATGGAAGACAGTGGTACTGAGGGTGATTTGAATTGTGGGGGCCTGGTTCAAGAAGTTTCAGAGGAGAAGAATATTAGTATGTGGCCTAGAGACCATTCTTGTGATATTTTGGCAAAGAATGTGGCTGCTTTCTGCCTTTGTCTAAAAACTTCTTCCTGGGGCTCAATTGAAGAGTTATGAATTGACAGCTTCAGCAGAGATTTCCAGACAGCCTCATATTGACTATGTTGTGTGGTTATTTGTGGCCACATTCATGCAGATCCATGCAAGGAAAGATACAAAATGTGCGGTTTGAGGAGAAAAGCAGCACCAGGAAGTATAAGGCGTCAAGTCCAGTGCTCAAGGAGATAAAAAGTTTAGAGGAAAACCTGATGCTAAATGGAATAAAGTAAGTGGTAATCTCAGGGCAAGACCCAATTCAGCTAAACTTCCAATTAATGAAAAGGAATTAGAGAAAATTTAGGATCATGTGTAGTAAGTGGAACATGCCTTTAATCCCAACACTCAGAAGGCACAGGATGGCAGATCTCTGAGTTCAACGTCAGCCTGGTCTACAGAACCAGTTACAGGACAGCCAAGCTTAGGCAGTGGAGGAAACCATCAAAAGCAGAAAGCTGGTGAAAATGTTCCAGTCCCAGAAAGCAGCAGAACTTGGCAGCTTCAACCACATAGTTCTGGCTTTAGAGTCAAGGATACAAGAAAGGGGTTATAGCTCCCCCCATGACTAAGGAAAGCCACTGAGGCCAGGCATATGTCAGGGGTGTCCCTGCATGGAGGCCTAGAGAGGCCATTGCATGAAGCTGTGAAGGTAAAGCCTGGATTGCTTGGAGACCCCAAGATGTTGGAGATGCCAGAGCCATGGGATATCTACCAAGGAAAGCTGCTACCAGGGAGAGGAGCCAGTCAATGAGAAAGAAGTGTGTTGCAGTCAACAAAGCTGAAAGGAGTTGGAGATCTGAAGAGCACTTTGACATCAGACATGGAGATCAGAGTTTGGAGTTTAACCCAGCCGGTTTTTGGTCTTTCTTTGGTCCAGAATTTCCTTGCTATGCTCCTTTCCCTGCATTTTGGACTGGTAATGTATATTCTGTGCCATTGTATGTTGGAAGTATGTGATCTGCTTTTTGATTTTGATTTTATAGAGGATTACAGCTAAGAGATTGCCATTCGTCTCAGAAGAGAATTTGAACTTTGGACTTTTAAACAGTGTGGATACCGAGACAGACTATGGGGACTTTTGAAGGTGGCCTAAATGCTTTTTGCATTGTGCTATGGCTACAAGCCTATGAGTGTGAGGGAGTGGAATGTGGTTGTTTGAATGAAAATGTCCCCCATAGGTTTACAGGGAGTGGTATTATTTCAAAGAACTGGGACATGTGACCATGTTAGAGTAGGTGTGGCCTTGTTGGAGGAAGTGTGTCACTGGGGGTGGGCTTTGAAGGTTCAGAAACTCAAACCAGGCCCAGTTGGCTCACTCTCTCTTCCTGCTGCCTGCAGATCCAGATGTAAAACTCTCAGCACCTTCTCCAGCACCTTGTCTGCCTGTGCACAGCCATGCTTCTTGTCATGATAATGGACTAAACCTCTGAATCTGTAAGCAAGCCCCAATTAAATGTTTTCTTCACAAGAGCTGCTTTAGTCATGGTGTCTCTTCACAGCAAAAGAAACCCCAACTAGGACACCCACCCTCCAGTTCCTCCCATGCCTTCAACCTCACTTCCCCTCTTCTATTTTCAGATTGAAAATCCCATTGTAAGCTCAGTTTTCTTATCTGTAAGACAGAAATCACAAAAATAGTGTCCAATTCATTAGACTCTCATGAGAATTAGATGAAATAATGACAAAGCCTGCTATTCATGAAAGTCTTTAAAAAACGGCAGGCAACTTTTGCTACCATCTTTACTGAGTTTATCTTTCGACAAATGGCCTGATCATTCTTTTTCTGTCATTTTGCCTCATCAGTGCCTGGTGTGCCTTTATCAGGTTTACTTTTAGTTCAACACAACTGAGATCATTTGAAACAGTCTATTGCAATGGCAGACCTTATAAATTTTCTACAGCATTTGAGTCGAGGAAATTTATAACCTGGGGGAAGCTCAGATTCTATGACAAATTCATTATTGCAACTCATTAAAACTAGCATGTCAGCTGACCCATCTGGATTAGAATTGAACATTTCATGACTATGGTTCCTTTCCTTAATGGTTCGTAAGAAGCATTACCTAGCATGGACTTCTTGACATTGAAAAATTAAGAGAGAGAAGTAGTGTGCATGATTTAATAATAGCTTGCAACATGTTAAGAATTCTTTTTGAGATGGAGGGGTTTGTTTTGCTTGTGTAGAGTATAAGAAAGTACGACTAAAGAGCACAAAACTTTATGGTAAAAACTATAGCCAATGTATGGATATTACAAAGAAAGAGGCTGAGCCAGGTGGTGGCACACACTTTTAATTCCAGCATTTGGGAGGCAGAGGCAGGTGGATCTCTGTGAGTTCGAGGCCAGCCTGGTCTATAGAGCAAGTTCCTGGGCTGTTACAAAGAGAAACCCTGTCTCTAAACATAAAAAAAAAAAAAGGCCTAGCGGTGGTGGCGCACCGCTTTAATCCCAGTACTTGGGAGGCAGAGCCAGGCGGATCTCTGTGAGTTCGAGGCCAGCCTGGACTACCAAGTGAGTTCCAGGAAAAGGCGCAAAGCTACACAGAGAAACCCTGTCTCAAAAAACAAAACAAAACAAAAAGACTGACTGAATGAAAGTAAACCTGAAGGAAGTCTCAGAATTTAACACTTTTAACATTGCAATTATTCATAATTCTGGGCAATAAAACAAATGTTCACTGTGTACAGAGTAGGTGGTTAATAAACACTTCTTTAAAGTGCTGAAATGGATGAAACCAGATGACTAGGTGTTTGTTTTATTTCTTGCCGTTAGATGATGTAGTCACTCTTGCTTTACTGAGTTTCACTTTACTCAAGCCCTTCGTGTGTGTGTGTGTGTGTGTGTGTGTGTGTGTGTGTGTGGTATGGTGTGCATGTGTGTGGGCAGATGTGTTTGTATGCATGCAGGTGGAAGGCCAAGGTTGATTCTGGTAATCATCCTCGATCATTTTCCCATCTCTCTTTATTGTGGTAGGGTCTCCATCAATCAAAGCTTGCCCATACAGCAGTCTTGCAGGCTAGCTTGCTCTGGGATTAACTTCCAAGTCCAGAGTTGCTGGCTGAAAAAGGCAGTATGGTATGGTGGCTAAGAAGTTGGACTCCCGAGCAAAACCTTACCGGTTCAAATCCCACCTCTGCAATGTATCAGCTGATTAGAGTTACAGGCTGGCTACCATGGTTACCAGACATTCATGTGGGTTCTGGGGATCTGAACCCTGGTCCTCATTCATGCATGGATAGTGCTTTACTTACTACGCCATCCCTTCAGCCCTATATTGTGGGTTTGTTTGTTTTTTGTTTTTTTGCAAACTGAATGTGGCGATCTTGCATACAGCAAGTCTACTGGTGTCATTTTCCCAAGCATGTACTCCATGTCATGTTTGGTAACTATCACAGTATTTCAAACTTTATAATTAATTTTATATCTGTTATGGTGGTTTAGGACCTTTGGTCTTTGATAGTGCAATTAAAAGCGTTTTGGAGTACCACAAACTATGTCTATACAGGATGGCAACTTAATATCGTGTGTTTTGATTGCTTCACTGACTAGCCACTCCTCCATCTCTGTCCCTCTCCTCAGGCCTTGCTATTCTCTTGAGACACGACAGTAATGGAATACGGCAGATTAATAAGTCTACAACAGCATCTAAGAAATAGGAAATGGGTCTTACGTCTCACTTTAGATCAAAAGCTCAAAGTGCTTAAGGTTAGTGATGAAGGGTATGTCAAAAGCCAACCCCAGCCAAACGACAACAGCCTCTGTGCCAGTTAGCCAACTGTGAATACAAAGGGAAGGCTCTTGAAAGAAATTAAAAGTGAGACTTCGGTAAACATAGGGATGACAAGAAAGCAAGACAGCTTTGCCGCTGATATAGAAGAAGCAGGTCTGGATGGTGGATCAAATCAGCCACAATATTCCTTCAAGCGAAAATCGAATCCAGAGCAAGGCCCGATCACCTCAATTCTGTGAAGGCTGAGAGAAGGGAGACGGGGCAGAAGAGAGGTTTGAGGCAGGGGTTTGTTCCTGAAGTAAGTAGCCATCTCTGTATGAAAGTACAGGTGTCCCGGCGGGTGCTGATGTGACACCGTGGCAAAGAATCCAGTCCATGCAGCTGAACTCACTGATGAAGGCAGCTACAATGAATAACAGACTCTCAGTGTAGACCAACAACAGCCGTCCGCTGGAAGATGATGGCATCTAGAGCTTTCCTAACCGAGAAGTCAAAGCGTCAAAGCAGCTCTCCCAGCTAGGACGAGGCAGGTGGTGACTTTACATTTCAGCCAATACTCATTTGCTGTTTGCAAAATCCCAAGCCCTTCAGAACGACAGACATTCTACTCTGCCTGCGCTCTGTACATGGAGTAGCAACGGCAGTACCCCTGTTTACAACATGCTTTAGTCAATAGCTTCAGCCTACTGTTGAGACCTACTGCTTAGAAAAAAAAAAGATTTCAAAATATTGCTACCCTTTGATAAAGTACCTGGTCACCCAAGAACTCTGACAGAGAGGTACAATGAGATTAGTGTTGTTACACTTGCTAATACAACATCCATTATGCAGCCCCTGGGATCGGGGACAACTCTCATTTTCAAGTCTTATTATTTAAGAAACAAAGAGATTACAGCTGTCCCAGGCAGCAATTCCTCTGATGGACTTATACAAATCAAACTGAAAACCCTCTGGAAAAGATTCACCATCCTAGATGACACTGAAAACCTTTGGAAATCCTGGAAAGAGAGCAAATATCAATATTGGAGTTTGGAAGGAGTTGCTTTCCACCCTCATGGAAGATGATGAAGAGTTCAAGACTTCATTGGAAGAAATAACTATAGTTGGGGTGGAAATAGAAACAGTTAGAATTTGAAGCAGAGCCTGAAGATGTGAATGGATAACTTTTGCAACCTTATGATAAAACTTGACTTTCATATGTGAACAAAGAAAACTGGTTTCCAGAAGCAGCTGAGCTGAGCTCATGGGCTCTGGACTTAGGGAGCCTGCATGGGACCGACCTAGTCCCCCTGAATGTGGATGACAGTTTTGTAGCTTGGTCTGACTGTGAGGCTCCTAGCAGTGAGATCATGACCTGTCCCCATTAGGTGGCTTTTGGGAACATGCTTCCCAGCCTTGATGCAGCGGGAGGGAGGAGCTTGGTCCTACCTCAACTTGATGTGCCATGCTTTGTTCAAGCCCATGGGAGGTCTGCCCCTTTCTGAATGGAGGAGGAGTGGGTGGGGAGGGAGGGAGGTGGAAGGGGGAGAGGGAATTGGAGGAGAGGAGGGAGGGGAAACTGTGGACAGTGTGTAAAATAAATGAAAAAAATTAATTAATTTAAAAAAAGAAAAAGAGCCGGGCGGTGGTGGCGCACGCCTTTAATCCCAGCACTCGGGAGGCAGAGGCAGGTGGATCTCTGTGAGTTCGAGGCCAGCCTGGGCTACCAAGTGAGTCCCAGGAAAGGCGCAAAGCTACACAGAGAAACCCTGTCTCGAAAAATCAAAAAAAAAAAAAAAAAAAAAGAAAAAGAAAGGTGGTTTCTGGAGATGGCATCTGCTGGTACAGACGCTCTGAACACTGCTAAGATGACATCACTGGGTTCAGACTGTGACAGAAGCTTAGGCCATAAGCAGTAGCAGGCTCTGAGAGGACTGACTTCAGTTCAGAAGGAAGTTCTCCTATGGGTAGAACACTACCAAACAGAGAAACCGTCCGTGTAAGGAAGAGGCAATTAATGCAGTAAGCGTCGCTGCTGTCTTTTTTGAAGGAATCGCTAGAGCCACCCAACATTCAGGCACCACCACCTTGATCAGTTGACAGCCGCTGACGCCGAGGTCAGCCAAGCCATCGGGGCTTACTGAAGACTCGGATGAAGTAATGAAGTACTTTGAAATTAAGGTTCTAAGCATTGTTGTTAGAGACATAAGGCATGCCCAACAGATGATGACGGCACAGGATGAGCATGGCTTTCCCATGTGCTGGTAAAACATCTTGCTGCTTGCTTTATGGTAGTATTTGGTCTGAAACTGCACTCACAACAGCTCCAAAGCATGACTGCAACTGATTCTTTAGAATGTAAACAAGCAAAAGGCAGAGACCCTGCGAATTAAAGTTCCGCTCTTTAAAGCGAGAAGTCCTTCAGAAGAGACAAAGTTGCGGAGGGCGTGGCTGTGGAGGTAACAGATTTATCCATGTCGGTTCCCTGCTTTTATGGGAGCCTAGCTTTTGAGACCTGACCAAAATCCCTGTGCATATCCTATCACGGAGAAGAAAGTTACAGAGAAACTCGAGGCAGTCGATTCTGTGATTGGTCTGAAGGGCTAACAAAGGCTGATTAACAGTAGGTGGATTCTGAGAAATGTGGACTTCAATTATTTAAGATAAAAATGTTTCCCCTTATGATGTTTAAACATACCATGACAAATCTGATACTAATTTTTTTTGCCATTAATAGTCACATTTTTATAGTATTGTGATAGGAGGGTTTTGATATTTTTATCAAAAGATTTTATGACCAAATTGTCAGAAATTGGGGCATTTTATAGAAAGAAGGTACAATTCAGCTCATAGATTCATAACCTTAGTCTGTGAGAAGGGATATGGCTGTAGATTATATAGCTCTAGTTTTTGCTAGGAAAATTTATATGCTGTCAAGATCTTTATTCTATTGAAATTGAACTGGAAAAGACCCTTAAATCTGTGGACTGTAATAGAGCTGATTGATAAAGAGATTCAAAATCCCTTTTCAAGGTTACACTTGGGGAAGGTGGTGAAGACCTTCTCTTGCCTGATGGGAATTTCCATTCAGAGTCTGATTGTTGGGCCAAAGACAAACTCTATCAGCTAATGAGATCTTAGCCAGGTCACCTAGCCTCTCTGTACCTTAGTCTCCTCACATGTAAACCAGAAGTTGTCACAGTACCACCTCACACTTCTGTTGTGAGGAAATAAACTGATACAAATAAAATGTTTAAACAGGAATTGGCTTCTAGTAAGCACTTGATATGTGTCAGTTATTTTTTATTATTTCCCGATAGCTACTTACGGTAAAAGCCCTCCAGTTGGGCAAAGTGTGATACACCAGCACCTCTCCGTTATTTAGACTGGAGAGAAGGAGTGGATCTTTCCAGATGAATACTCATGTGACTATGATCAGTCTTTGGACTTTCTTCTACGTCCTCCTGCAGCTGCCCTAGGCTAAACTATAGACACCTTAATGAAAACAATGAGAAGTGAATGTCTACTGTAGACCAGGTATTGTGTTTACATATGCAGTTCCCTTACATTCTTCCAAATGACTCTCTCAGTATCTACATTTTATAGATGAGGAGATTGAGGCATGGGGAGGTTAAGTAACTTGCCTAAATCTATAAGCAAGTTCAACTCGCCTTATTTTAGTCCAGCTTCTCAAGTTTGTTGCTCTATGTGGACATGCAATATAGATGGCCAGTAAAGTACCTGGAATATTTTCAACTGCAGCAGAAAGAAGGGGACTAGGAAATTCCGTCAGGTTCAGGCCTAAGCAGAAGTGGCCAACCATGTAAAGTGTGCTGAATGTCAAAGTCAAAAGAGATTTTTGAACTCTGCCTAGATCCAGGCTGGCACCAAAATCCTAGTGGATCTAAGCTGGAAGGCAAGGCAACGAGTTCTTTGGAATGGTTAAAGGAAGGTGCAGTGGGTGGTCTCGGCAATATATTCATTTTAGAGCAAGCCCATAGCTTGACCATGGAGAGGTCTGGTCTTCAAGACAGGAAACTAGGCAAGGAGAGCTAAAGTTTGGGACAAGTTCTCATTCTAATCAGGTAAATGAGCTGTTCTCACCACATCTGAAAACATTCTCCACGCCAGACACAAAGGCCACGTTGCTCTCTAGTCTGATCATTTTATTTCACCACTTAAAACGTGTAAATGGCTTTCCAGTGTCCTCAAGATAAAGGTCGGATGTCTTGACAGCTCTTAGAATGCCCTTCATGGTCTAGCTCCTGTCTACCTCTCCAGTCTGATTATTCTACATTCATCTTTTGTCCCATCTATACAAACAGGAACAAGTGCATTCCAGGGCAGACTAGCTACATCAAAATCTTAGTAGTTATACGTGCTACCCTGCTGACCTCTACTCAGAATACATGCCTGTGGTGATACATTGTGTCCCCCAAAATATTGTGTAGCTTAATAAGCTAATAAAGCTTATCTGAGGATCAGAGGAAAAAGCCAGCCACTATATTAAACAGAGAAGTCAGGCAGTGGTAACACAAGCCTTTAATCCTACCATTTGAAAGGCAGAGATCCATCCAGATCTCTGTGAGTTCAAGGCCACACTGGGAACAGAGCCAGGCGTGGTGGCACATGCCTTGAATTCCAACATTAGTTAACCATAAATGTCTGGAGGTCTGTACAGCTAGACAGGAAGTGACAGAGCTGGGCAGAAAGAGGAAGTGATATAGCTGGGCGGAGAGAGGAAGTAATATGGCAGGGATAGAAAAGCATTTAAGTGTGGGTATACAGGAAGGAGGTCTCTTTGGAGACAGGGCTGGTAAGGTGAGGTTGGTGTGGCTTTTCCTATTGCTCTGATCTCTCAGGTTTTAACCCCAGTATGTGGCTCCGGGTTTTTTATTAATAAGATCTTTTAAGATTCGTGTTACACATGCCCACCCACCTCCAAATCAGGTAATTCCATCCTGCAGGTCTCCCACTGCCCAGAACTTCCTCTGAAGCCAACCTTGCTGTCCTCTCCTGCAGTTGGCCTGCCTGGGAGGAATGAGTATATTACGAAGAGACACTTGACAAGACAGCTGCACCCCTCTCTTTGGCTACCAGACTATTAAAACTGGACCCCAAGAGATTAGAATTTCCCTCAGAACCTTCTATTGAGAGAATCAGAAAGGTAACCTATTTGTCTCCTGAGGAAAGGTTTATAACTTGTTAGACGACCTTGCAGGAGAGTTGTGGAGCTGAGACAGTGGTGGGTGGAGCCACACATCTAAAAGTCTCATCAAAGAAGACAATGATGGAGTGGGGGGTGTGGAAACCTGGCTTGCTGGTACCCAGGCTGTGACCAGTCTTCATTCAGCATCCTTACCGTCAGTGGTCTGAAGTTACCATTCAGGATTACCTACCCTGGGACACTAACTACCTATATATATCTCCTCAATGGAGAGTCTCTGGAGGGCAGGAAAGTGTCTGTCTTGTTTCCTTTCATACAGCGCCAGTGTCTGTGGTGGAGGAGATGTTAACAAACACTTTGTTTCCAAAACAAAGGAAAATAAAAGCCTGAGAGTAGAGGAGCATGGGGCGAAGACCTCCCTTTATGGTGACCGAGGGACACACAAAAGACAGAGTACATGTTGGCTACATTACTGGAGTGAAGAACGCATGGACGACGAAGGCTCGTAGGAGCATCTGGAAATGCCTACAGAGGGTTTAAATTTCAGTCACCGACTTGTGTAGCCACAAAATAACAGGTGTCTGTAAAAGTACCCGAGTTACTTAAAACAGCGCAAACCACCAGAAGACACGCAGGTGGGGCTCATTTTTGTCTGTGGGACCAGTGGTGAAGTGTCTGGGATATGAAGACAAAGTGTGGGGGCCGACAGAGCAGGTGGGGCAAAGGGCTCCGGAGGATACTGGCTACCTCTGGAGAACTGGCAAGGCTACCAATTAGATGCCAGGGAAGAGGCCAGGCTTACCAGCACGCGCCTTTCATCCCAGGTCTCAGGAGGCAGAGGCAGGTGGATCTCTTAGAGTTCTGGGACAGCCAGGACCACATAGGGAGACCCTCTCGATCAGAGAGAGAGAGAGAAAGGTAGCACTAAAGACCTCTCTCAACAAAGAAAACCAGGAGCACGTGGTACAATATTAAAAAGTGGTAAAGGGCAAATTAAAAAATACAGGCTGTTTTGTTTTCATCATACACAAAGCTGCATCCTGATTAGACTTGGGGGTGGGGGGAGACAAACTGATCCAAGACTACTTATTTTGTTATAGCATAAAGTAAACAACCTTTTGGTGTTACTATGAAGCAAGCTGGTAAAATAAATAGAAATGAAGTCCAAGGGGTTTAAACATGAAAATTTGGGGAGAAAAGAACTGCACAAAGCAAAACAGACAAAAGACAAGCCTAACCAAACAAAAGCTAAATCAAATAAATAGGAACTGCCGTGTGCCCTGGAGGGCTGCCAAGGAGCGTGAATTTCAACAAAGAATGCTCTGCCACCATTTCAGGAAAGATGAAGCCAAGGGTCTTCAGCCACTGCTGGAGAGGGGGTGGTGGAGGAACAAAGGCAGCAAAGCTATTTCAGGCTCTGTGGACAATGCTAGAACTTTCCCCAAGACCCGAGTGGGCAAGCTACTCCTTCCAGTGCCATGGCCCCTTGTAAGAATCAAATCCGTGAGGCTGAGACACAACTCAGCAGTGAAGAGCACTGGCTGTCCTTGTGGAGGACCTGTGTTTGGTTGCCAGCACCCACACACCAGTTACACATGCCTGCAACTCTAGTTCCAGGGAGAATCTGATGCCCTCTTCTGGCCTGTGCAGGCACTACAACACATATGGTTCACAGATTTACATATGGGCAAAAACATACACATAACATAAAAACACTTAAAAAAAGAGAGAGAGAGAATACAAACATACCATGCCTGCATAAGATCAAGCTAGGCAAGATTCCAGCATAAGGAGGGGTGGTGGTCAGGAAATTCCGACCTTGACTGCGGAGTTACTGGCAATCGCTGGCTGCCGATGGTGGAGGAGTCAGTTTTCTTTAGGATGAACCCTGAGAGGCTGCCCCATGCTCCAGCACAGGGTCCTAGATCTATGCACACACAGGCAGCAGTAAGTGGAGTCGGTGGGTTAGGAGAGAGAGAAAACACATGACACAGGGAGGGGACAGTGGTAGAGGGGATAGGGGAAGAACTGGAGTCTGTAGGAAACAAATTGTAACAGTCATTTTCAGTGTGAGGTATGCTAGGAGTCCACCAAAGAGTTACAGAGGAGCAGGAGTCACTGGAGCCCTCCCTCCCTCCCCCCTCCCTCCCCCCTTCTCCCTCCCTCCCCCACTCCCTCCCTCCCTCCCTCCCTCCCTCTCTCCCTCCAGCTGGTGGCTGTGCCTGCCTGTCTTAGAACTCTGAGAGCTGGAGTATCACAGGCCGTCTGCTATGTGACTAATCCCATGATGAGGAAAGGGGCTCAGGCCCCAAATTATCCATTAGCTAAGGCTTTGTGTCCTACACCAATAGAATGAGGGATTTGGGAAGAGGGCTATGCTAGACTGTGAATCACTCAAGTCTTGGCTTATGGAAAAAAGAGGGCAGGAATCCTCACAGTCGTGGACTTCAAACAAAACACTGCTCTGTGTCAAATCAGCACGACAGCCATTTTTGCCCCCCCCCCTTTTTTTTTCCTACACTGGCATCTCCTTCTGCAGAATGGTATATTAAAAACTGGTTTCTTTTCACTGGTCTCTTGAATGTTATAATAGAGTGAGGAATGTATTTCCCATAAGGGGAGGGTATAGAAGGTAAGCTTGAACAAAACACATTCTATGTATGCATAAAAATTTCAAACAAGCCCCCCTCCCGGCCCCCCCAAAAAAATTTCACCCAGGTCATGGGTGAGGATTTTGCATCAAAGATTCCCTTGAACAGCTTCTCTTCTGGATTTAGTGAGCATTACTGTACATAACATTCAGAAGAAACATGTCCAGATAGACCAAGTAAAGCAAAGCACTGGCAATCAGCCTGTGGAGGTAGAGGCCAGGAACAGTTCTATATCTTTGGGGTAGAGCTGAAGCAGATGGACTGAGTCTTGCTCCTCAGGCTTTGGCTGTTGGTAGTCATAGCAATAGCAGCCACACCGTCAAGACGACAGTCCCTGCCAATTGAGCACTTAGCCTGTGCTAGACAAGAGCTGAGCCCTTTGTCTGCATTATCCCCAACAATGCATTGCTTAGCTTTATAGCTACTCACTCTGTGGATGAGAAACTAAGGCAAGTCAAGGCTCTTTTCAAAGGTCTCACAGCTAATAAGCAATGGACCAGGGATTTAGAGCTAGTTACTTCAGAACACGCTCTTTTAACCAACAGAATGTCCAAAGCCTCAACAAAAGGCAGGGGATAAGCAACACACATTTATTAGTAGGTACAGTATCTACTTTGAACTAGATGAAATACAGCTAGAATAAAAATATCTTATATAAAAGCATTAGAAAGTCTAGCTTGCATGGTGACGCAAGCTGTACTCTCAGCACTTAGTGAGCAGAAGCAAGAGGATCTTAGGAGCTCCAGGGTAGCCTGGGCTACATAATGAGATCTTGTCTCAAGCAAAAGATGAAAAAGAAGAGAAGGAAGAGCAACGAAAATTCCTTTACTTGCGCTATGATGGATTCTTGAACTTGACGAGCCTGTAAGGGAAACGGACCCCTACTCTTTCAGGTCTGCCACGTCTACCCAGCAAACACTGGGGCTGCTCAGACAACTCAAGAGACTAGAGAAACAGAAGCTGCTTATCTGTTCTCCAGGAGCTTTTTATGGGGGGGGGGGAGGAACATCACTCAAAACGTGAACTTATTTAGGTGGGAACTCTGGGGGCCTCCGAATGTGACGTTCCTTCAGCTTCCCCTGGCTTTTTCCTCAAAGGTTTGCATTGCTTGCCTTATTGAAATGTCTGTACATTAATACGAGCTTTTCTTTTTTACATGACCTATTTTTCGAATGGGACTGAGAGGGGAAATTACAAATGCATGTTTAAAGCCACACGAATATTTAAATTCTCCCTATTTCTGTCATGCATTTTTTAGTGCTTTCTGTGTGCGATGAAAGGTAAAAACTTGTATGCATGATTAATTGTAATGATGGAAGAATGCTCGGCAGTTGCTTAAGAAACGAGAACAACAAAGGAATAAACTACTGCAGACATCACCAGGACTGGAATGACACTACTCTGTGTACTCCATTTCCATGGCAACTAGCAATGGGAAGATGAATGTTTCCTAGTCACTCTGCTCTTGCAGTTCACGTCTATAAATCAAACTTGCATAAAGAACACAAGATTTCTGCTTCGGACTGTACTCAGAGTGGGTTTATTTTCCTGTTACTGTATAATTATGGAAAAGCAGCAGAAAACAATGAGGTCATTTTTAGTGGGGAACAAACTCAGAAATTACTAATATACCTGCGGCATACGATGCTATTCATCTAGCAAGAACAAGAAGCAGGCGAGCCAGCCGGCAAATGAAAGCCTGTCTGCTTCATGGGGACAGCCAGCCGCTCCCAGGCTCTGGCTGAGAACAGCACATAGGAGCCTGGTGTGCCCTGCCTCCCCTAGCTGGGCTTCTCCAATACAGGAGCTCCCTAATTACCTGCCTCAGGAGCAGTCCGAGTTTGCATTGTGGTAATTGTGCAGGAAGGCACTCCATATTTAGTATGGAAGTTTACTGAGGTGGAACAATACACAGTTGTTTTTATTTATACTGAAAATGGTTCACTGTGTGGAAGTCAGGATGCAAAAATAATGCAGTGTTGTGGAATTGGAAGTCAGTTGATCCCAGTTAGGATCCAGGTCTACGTGACCTTGGGTAGACATAAACGTTAGTTCAGCCTCCATTTTCTGAGCTGTGAAATAAGATGGTGTATATGATCCAACTCCAAGGTGCTGTAATGGCCAAATCTCAAAGAACTGAATCTATCACAACAAAGATATTAGCTGTGCTATTCCTAAAAAGAGTGTGCCTGACTCGTGTGTTTTTAACGTCTCTATTGGCAAAAGCACCAGACTGGTGGTGTTTCACGATTATTATTCGACAGCAGGCTTCTGATTTGCTTCAACTTTCCAAACTAGAATGCAGAAAATTTACTACAACTATCTGTTCAATGAAATGACAAATATCCTATGACCTACTTTTATAAACTTATAATAAATGTTTCAGTCTAGGCAACGGGACTACCTATTGATCTCCACCTGGTGGAAACATCTTGCAGCTTCTTTAAGTTTTTCTGTGGTGACTGAAGTTTGAACCCAAGACTTCATGCATGCCAGCCAAGCACCCTGCCACTGAGCTACAATCCCAGCCCTGCACCCTGCTTCTTCAGGCCCACAGACTCAGATGTGTGCAGATTCTCCTGGAGTTCATCTGTGTAAGCCCAAGGCCCAGAAATGTGCGATAAAATCCTGTGGAACAAAGAACTGGGCAGATGAACCAACTCTTAGTGCCCCTTGGGCTATAGTAAATGGGCACTTCTTCCTCCAGCCTTAAACAGCTTCACATAGGCATACAAACATCCCCGTGGTGGACAGATAACTGTCTGGAACCAAGATTAAAAAAAACCATGTTAGTGTCTTTTGGGGTAAATTTCTCTAACAGTTTTATGGAACTTTTTGACATTAAAAAAAAAAAATCACTTCTCAGGTGTGGAGCATGAGGCGTCCCTGGACATGAGGAAGGCCTCCTGTTCTTTGCTAAGTCCTCAGGGTTTGCAAGTGGTACCAACGGAACCGAGTCTCTGCATCCAGTCACGGAGGCATTAATGTGGACAACAGCAAAGGTGTAGCAGCCCTCACGCTCCTGATCTCAGGGAATGTTTATTTATGCCGCCTCTGGGGAAGGCCTGCCATAAAGCAGTTGAGGAAGTGCCGGGCGGTAAGGAACTGTGCAGGAAATTCCAAGCGGGGTCAGCCTAGGCAACACACTATTGCTCTATCTGGACCCTTATCAGAGCTTTAAGCAAGGGCTTAAAGGACTAAACAGATAAACCTCACCCTCAAAAAGAGCAAGGTGTCTGCTGTCACCAGAATACATCCACAGAAGAAAAAAAAAAAAAACAACCTAGTAGTAACAGCACAAGTCAGCATTTGTAAATCTAAATTTGGCACAGAAACATGACCAGGAACACCACTCCACTTCTCCAGCATCCATTACTGGCCACACCCCTCTCCTCCAGATGAGCGGGCTCAAAAGGCAGGATGGAGTTAGATGTTACACAACCCTGTAATTTCCCATACGTGGGCATTAACACAGGCCAATTATATCTACGCAGAAACTTACTACAAATGTACTCTGCTGGCCATCCGAGAAATTTGATCCATTCCTTAACCCTAGGGAATACATAATTTGGGCATACACATTTTATGCTAAATTTTCAAAGCCTAATAAAGTAACATTTATTAAGAAAAGCTCCAGGTTTAACTGCTTCTCTCTCTCTCTCTCTCTCTCTCTCTCTCTCTCTCTCTCTCTCTCTCTCTCTTCTCTCTCTCTGTTTTAAATCAAGAGTACTTAGCACCACCAACTGGACAAAGAGATCTACTACATCTACTAAATGTGTTGAACACTCAATTTGTTTTGCTCCTTGAGAATAGATCAGACATTTATTTCACATTTAATTTATGATAAAGTAATCTATTTCACTCATCAAATAACATTAAAAATGCCTCTTTTTGTCAGCCAAATTAGTGATTACTCACACTGGCTTTTTCACATAAGGAGGCATATTTTGGTTAGCTGAAGTCATTAGAGAAAACCAAATTTACCTAATAGAGCTAATTTGATTTACTCTATAAACTCAGACTCAAAAGCAAGGACCGAGGGCTGCAATAAAAATTAGAGACTAAAAAATGGAAAATCTGATGGAACTACATACCACGATAGTCTACAGTTTTACAGCAGACATCAGTTTAGTTGGAAGTAAAAATGACTGAGGATGGAATTCACATTTAAATATTTTTTGAACTTGTCCACGATTCTTGATTTAACATGTGATTATATGCTGTCATTGATCTTACCTTCCTGGTTAAGGAAACATGTCTGGCAATGGGTGCCAAACATAGAGAGTCCAGGTGAGCCTTTAGGGCAAAGATACAATCTCTACATTACAAATCAACCTAAGAAACAACCATCCCCAAAGAAGTAAATCCAACTTATCCCCCAAACGAACAGATTTGTGGACACTTGCCTCCTAAACAAAGCACATCTAGTCATTTGTGGTCATGACAAATTTGTATCCTGAAGAATGAGTAACAACAGCAATATGAAAAATCTAGTCACTGAAGACTTCTCTACTAGACAATGGACAGACAGACAAACAGAGGTTGCAAACGTGTAGTTGGCCTCTATGTAAAACTGTGAGATTGAAAGCCCATAAGAAGACAAGTGGGAGCTGGGTAAGAGCACCTGTTTGTGCAAACATGGGGTCCAAATCTGAATACCTGACACCCAGGTAAAAAAGCTGGGTGTGGCTGCATGTGCCTATGACCCCAGCATTTGGGGGTAGAAAAAAAGTGGATCCTGGGAGATTGTCAGACAGCCAGACTAGCCAAAAAGGAGAACTTCTGGTTCATAGAGCCAGCCTTCCTAAAGAGAATAAAATGGAGAGGAATAAAGACGCTTGATGTCCCCCTCTGCACACACACACACACATCCATTCACCACCCCCCACACATCCGCATTCACACACTCCCCACACACACTCATGCACCACATGCACTCACACTCATGCACCCTACATTCATCACACACACTCATATTCTTACATCCCACACACGACACATACACACTCACATTCATGCATCCCACACACATCACACATACACACACTCACATTCATGCATCCCATACATCACAGACACTCACATTCTTGTAACACACACACACACACACACACACACACACACACACACACACACACACACACTCAATGGAAATGAATGAATAAGACAATTGGTAATAAGAAAATACAAAATCAAAGGCCAATAGCTGCTCTCTCCAACTTAACAAGTGAGTTTGACACGCAAACCCTGAACAAGCAAACTTCCTCTCTTTCTAGTTTTATTTTTCTTTTTGTTCACGTCATTTATTCACCCTGTTATATATTCACTAAATGCTCTCTCCAGTGAGGACAGATATATCCCTCGAGGAGGCAGCGTGAGTGAGCTGCTTCCTCTGCCCTTCCTTTTCTTCAGTGAGTGCTGGTGTGTCCTCTCCAAGGCTTCTATGTGAAGGCAGGAGTCGGTTATACGCATCTTAAAGAAGAGAGTTAAGAAAAGTATTGTGCCAACTCCCTCTTCTGCCCACCCATCCAGTCATACATGTGCTGCACAGACATATGCAGGCAATGCACCCACATACATAAAATTAAAAACATAATAATTACAATTTAAAAAATCTTTTTTAAAAAGGAAAAGCATTTTGTAAGTTTTGTTTTCATCTCTATATATCCTGTAGTGTGACCCTGAAATAATACTTAAGTTTGTATAGATAGACTTTTTTTTCTGAGGTACAATCACAAAAACTGTATGTTTATGGTATACACTATGCTGCATTGATGTATTCCTTGTAACAATTTCCACACTTAAGCTAGTTAATATCCTCATCGTCTGATACAGCTGCTTGGTGTTTGTATGTGCTTTATGAGTACTTAAGAACTATGAAAAAAGACAGTACTTCTAATTACAGTTACCATGTGGCACATTAGATCACTAGGATGTATCCACTGTATTAACTACAAGTTGTCCTTTTAATCAATAGCCCCCTCCCCATTACCTGGACTCTGGCAGCCATGGTGTGTTCTACCATTTCTGTCAATCTGACGATTTTGAGACCTCACAGGTGAGTAGTACTATGTAATATCTGTCCTTCTTTGCCTGGTGTATTTCCTTTAGTATAATGTTCTGAAAACTGCGGCACATGGCAGACTTCCTTTTCTCTTAAGGAATAGCATTCCACTTTACATGTGTGTGTATGTGCCTATATGGCATAAAGATATGTATCTATAGTTACACACATAATCATTTTTATCCATCTATGCACTGATGGGTACATAGGCTGTCTCATATCTTGGCTATTGTGAGTAAGACTGTCTGAACATGGGACTGCAGATTTTTTAATTTTTTAAAATTTTAATTGAAATATATCACTTTCCCTTTTCTCCCTCCAACTCTTCCCATGCTCTCCTTCAAATTGATGTACTCTTTTTCTTTGATTATAATTGTTACATATGTGTGTGTGTGTGTGTGTGTGTGTGTGTGTGTGTGTGCGTATACACATGATACCCCACACACACAATCAATGGAAATAAATGAATAAGACAATTGGTAATAGGAAAATATAATACACACACACACACACACACACACACACACACACACACACACAAGTAAATATATAAATACAACTGCTGAGTCCATTTAGTCTTGCTTGTGTGTGTATGATTCAGGTCTGACCATTTTGTATTACATAACCAATTCTGGTGCTCATTCCTTGGAGAGAGTAATTAGTAGCAGTCATTAGTTGCCTATAGCTCTTTGTCTAGGGGTGGACCCCATGAGATTTCCCCTTCTGTATTAGCATGTCTATTGGTGTTGATATTTTAACTGTGAATTATCTATTCCTCCATTATTTTCAGACTGGTATTACTAAATCAAGAAATACATTTTTGAGATATAACAAAAGTACTTGACCATTAATGGAAGAGCAATATGCTATATAAAATAAAATTTCTGCTTTATTTATCAGTTTCCCATGACTTTTATTTCCTTTGACCAATAGATAAAGTAACTGAGAACTAACTAGAGTTTGTCTTGAACTAGCAAGAAAGGAGTCTAGCAAATGGGCTGATATTACAGTTGACATGGAGGACTTTCAGAAGGACTCGGGAGTTGATATACAGATGGCGTAGGATGAAAGGGAGCCATGGTCACTGCCCATGGCTTTACACAGTGTTAAGAAATCTGGAGAAGAGGGAAAATCAAAAACAGGGTCCTTAGGCTGAAAGCCATGGGAAGCTGACAGTAAACCCCCAAAAGGACAGAGACAACTGGGAAGAAAGGGAAGAGGAAAAGCAGCTTTCTAGGCTGGGGGAACTGGGTGGGTGTGCAGCAGGGAGAGAAGTTATAACAGGGGAGGCAATGGTTGCTGGAGAATGACGTCTCCTATCAGAATGGGGGGATGAGACAAGCACAGAGGAGAACTAGTGAAAACCGAAGAGAAGAAAGAAGGAGAGACGAGAGATTGTAACTGTCCTTCCTTAAAAAACAACAAAGGACCACAGAAAAGACTGGAGGGGAAGAAGGGTGGCCACGGAACCTAGGCAGAGTCTGAGACGCTCTCCACAGGCAGAAGCCAGGACTACATCATTATGGCATGGTAGGAAGAACTGTAACCATCAGAGAAGAAGCTATTAGAGAGGGCTGACTTGGGATAGAGGGTTACACCAAGAATACTGTGTCTTGGAGGAAGAATGTGGCCACAGGAACAGAAGGGGTCAACAATTTGCCAATGCTGTAGCAAGGAATTGAAGACAGTTGAGTTCAAGTGCTTCTGGACAGTCGTGGGATATGGCATTGACCTGAAGTACCACACATCAGACTGTGGTTGGGAAAAGAACGTGTTCTCCAACTACCCGGACTCGGAGGAGTTAACTAAGGGCAGAAGAAGGCTTTGGCTAATCCAAACTTAACTTTGGTGAAATAAAGATTATAGTCTGTACATGAATGTGAATGTGACCCCTGCATGGGTCACACAGGGGTCAATGCAGACTGGGGTGGGGGTAAGCAAAATGATCCAGGAAGATGGTTCAGCAGAGTTCATACTGGATGAGACACACACACAAATTAATTGATCATAGGATGGGTGCTGTGTTTGGGGGAGGGGCAGATGTACCAGAGAATGAAGGCAAATGGACAGTAAACTCAGTCCGCAGACTGACAAAACCCGCAGACCGACAAAAACCAAGTAGATGTACCAGAGCCACTTAACAGCTTAGGACCCACGGCAGAGACCAGAACCAACGGTGGGCCTAAGTGAAAACAAGGGGGAAAAAAGTAATAATAATCCTGGGGATTATCAGCTGCTGAGAAGAATGAGAGGTGAGTGTGGAAGACACAGCATGGGGAAATGAAGGATGAGGGAGGCAACGGGATGCATGTCTGGCCACCAGAGACCTCTTCTGAGGCTGCGCAATTCCAAGTTCCCCAAGTGAGGAGGACAGACGTGAGCGATGAGGAGATGAGACGAGAGAGACGGCAAAGGTTGTGAGAACACAGTGCAACTGTGCTGGCACCTGAGGTTGTCTCAGGGCCCAGGAGAACTCAAATCTTCAATGAGCCATCCGTCGAAGTCAAGGGAAAGAGCATGCAGGACAGGGCTCCCCACCAAGGCTACAGAGGACTTCGTTCCAGTTCTTTCTGATTTTCTCTAGCAGCTGGCTTCAAACAAGAAGGGGAAGAGGACAGAGAATGCAAGCAAGGTAGAAATTAGCAGCCACAATGTTGAACTCACTGCAACTGAATAAAAAAGTCCTCTAATGAATCCAAGGACAACCCTGCCTTCTGAAGACAGTTAGGTTAGCATACTCCCCCAGTCAAAAGTATACCTTCATTCCAGTTTTACATACTTGATTTTTTTTCTTTTTTTTTTTTTTACAATGTATTTAGCAGATCTTTTGGTATTGTGCTATAATTCCCCAGGAAAGATGTGTAACGCACGCATTCCTATGAAAGCAACCTGAACTTGAATGCTTGCAGGTTTTCGTTTGATAAAGTGCTGTTTCAGCTTCCTTTGTGTGTATTTTTGTAAACAGTGCCTTTTGTTTATGTGGCAGATAATCAAATGAAATCTCAACAATCAAAACCACACCTCACCAATTCACAGGAACAGGGAAGAGCTACATAATTATGCAACCGGTTTATCAAGAACACTTTTTGGGCAATGTGCCTGCCTTGCTCACGTTGTGGGGCTACAAAGGCATAGCCCTGCCTGCAGAATGTTGATACTGCAAAAGGAAAGTGATTGAGAGCATAAGCTGCAGAGTCAGCCTGCCTGAGTCTGAACCTTGGTTCCACTACTAACCAGCAGGTGGTCTGGAGCAAATCCTTTGACCTCTCCAAGACACTTCCTCATTTGTTAAGCAGGCATAGACAGCATAGCCCATGAGCTTCCACACAGTGCCTGGCACAGAGCAGACCCTCAGGTAACAGCAGTTACAGTTACTGATTATGCGAACAGGGCATAAAGGATGGGGTTGGGGATTTAGCTCAGTGGTAGAGCGCTTGCCTAGCAAGCACAAGGCCCTGGGTTCAGTTCTCAGCTCCGACAAAAAAAGAGAGAGAGAGAGAGAAAATGAAGGATGTTTTGTGGGCTGGAGCAGCAAGGGAGACCATTTAGGTAAGTAGATAGGAAGATGGGAGGGGAAAAGAGCAGTGAACCCGGCATGCGCAAAAATGTGGGAAGACAGAAAAGATAGGATCAACATACGGTGAGAGGACTGGAATGGTATTTAACCTGGGAAATGTAGGAGAAGGTGCCAAAAAGGCATTCCAGTTTCTGTTCGTCTGTCAGCTTTGCACGTTAAGCTAAAGAATCTAGATTTTTCTATGGCAAGCAATGAGAAGCTATTGAAGTAAGAAAGTAACATTAAAATGTAATGATAATTTACTCTCATTAGTCTAAATTTAACTAGAAAGGTAGACAGTGATTTCCAAAGTTTAATATGAATATCAATCATGAAGGGATCACATTAAAGTAAATACAAGTGATTCAGTGGGGTTGAGATTAGCATTGCCAATAAGCCCCTGCGCTGATACCTGTCTCCAGAGCTCACTGCAAAATAAGGGTCTATTTATTCAATGGAGTTTAATGGAAAAGAATGGCTGTGTAAGAGGAAGGTAGACAAGATGTCAGAACTTCAGGGAGCAAACTCATAGGTGTCTATGTCATTGATAAAAACCTAGTCCTGGAAACCTTCAATCTGGTTTTAGGATAGCAATTTCGATATATTTTTTAAATTCTGAACCTATTTTTCCATAACATTAAAACACAATTTTGAGGCAGAGGGAGAAGAATGGCTTTGAGTTCAAGGCCAGCTTAGCCTACAAAGCATGTGACAGGCCAATTCGGGCTGCAGAATAAAACTCTATCTTGAAAAAAAAAAAAAAAGAAGTAAAATAGTGTAATTTTAAATATCTCATAAAATATAAAGTTCTTTTCTCAAATGCACACTTTTTTATTTCACAAATACAACACACAATATGATTAAAATCCTCCCCCACACCAAAGTTCACTATCTACCACAAAGGGAAAAAACAAGAAATTGATTCCTTTGGCTATAAAGGAAAGAGGCATGAATACATTCATGATGTGTGGCTATTAATAATACCAAGGTTGACTGAACGGGTTAGCAACATTTGGTCACAGAAAGAAACCATGTAGTAGTCGCTTATATGACAGTTGAATTAATGACAGTTATATGACATATATAAGTCATCTCTTATATGACAGATGTGCTATTCAGCCACATATGTAGATGATGAGCTTGGAGACAGTGGCCCAAACACTTGCTACAGTGACATCTCAAAACTAAACCTAGGATTGGACGGCTGTCAAGCCCAGTAATTTCCTCTTGAGAACGGTCTTTGTTACACTGACAGACCACATCTGTATTCATACTGTGGAGGCTTCTCAATATCTGTGGTACACAGAGAAAATAAAAGTCTGCCACGCCACTCTCCATGATAAATAACTCCACCGTGCATTTCTGAGTCAGAAGAAGCCTGGCAGCGGCCCCCTTACTGTGGAAACAAAGAGAGTCCAACTAAAAAGGTTCAGTGATATGTGGGACGGCAGGTCAGTGGTAGAGCTGGGACTAGAGCTCCTGTCTGATTCCTAACTAGGGGCTCCACTGAACCCCATGACCCTTCCACAGCACCGGCATCACACTTGCAGAGTAAAGCAAGCTAGCAAGTGACAAGGATGTGCAATGAAGCCCCCATGCTCTGCATAAGCCATGCATTTCTTACATAGCCAATTGTAGTAAAGAACTGAGCAGTGAGCTGTGTGGAGTGTGGTCATAAATATTCTCCCATGCCGGCTCATGCTAAGCACATGTGCTAATGCAAGGAAGAATGTGTGTATACAAATAACTATGTAAAACCACCAAGACAAAGATGTTCACAGAGGGTTAGGAGTTTAAAGCAGGAAGTTCAGACAATTTCCTTGTTAGGGGATGGAAAACATATGGACAGAGTATTGGGTAAAAACCAGCTTTCAAGACAGGAAATACCTTACTCTCTTGGCCTTAAAAGATGGGTAGAATTTGTATCTGCATGGTTTTTAGCATGAGGAGAAAATAGAGAATCTAGGAATCCGAAATGTGAAAGTGATTACATACTCATTCCTCTCAAATCATGTACCTTTGATTATAGGAAATTAGTTAGGTAAACTCAAGAAATCAACCCCACATGACAAAGCTATCACTCTTCTCTACTCATTTCCCATCCAGTCCCTGAACTCTGTTTAAATTCCTGTGTCACCAGTTCTAAACTTCATAGTGACAGAATGACGTTCTTCCAGTAGAACGAAATGATTTCTGTCAATGTGGCCTCAAAAAAAAAAAAAAAACTGGTAATAAAAACAACTAGCATAGAACTATTTATGTAGATGGATTTTGTACTTTTCAATTATGATTGATATATAATAATCATATATATTTATGGGGAATGGCATCTCAGAAATCTACTTGTTTGGGCAGGACACATAGATAGAGCTAGTGACTTCTGCCTATGTGTGGCTATGAAGAATGAGAAAATGATTTCAAGTCCTTTACATTTTCCTATATAGAAGCATGCAAATAACTACAGATAAACAACTGCACTCACCAAAGTAGGCACTGACTATAAGAACTCTCATCTTACCCAGGTCACATGACTATTCTTGAGTCACATTCTGACATACAAAGTAAAGCCAGGCAAACAAGTCTACTAGAGATGGCTCAAGAAAATGATACGCAACAAACTGGTTGCTCACTGAAGGGCAGGTACTGTGGGATGTCTTTCTGTACACTGTGAATATGTGTTGCTCCCATTGGTTGATAAATGAAGCTGCATTGGCCTATGGCAGGGCAGCATGGAGCCAGGTGGGAAAATCCAAGAGAGACAGTGAGAGGAGAAAAGGAGAGTGGGGGCAGATGCTGAACTACCGTCCTAGGAGCAACATGTAATGGGAAGCAGGTAAAGCCACGGAACACGTGGCGATGCACAGATTAATTGTTATGGGTTGAGTTAAGTTATACAAGTTAGCTAGCAAGAAGCCTGAGCCATAGGCTATATAGTTCACAATTAATATTAAGCCTATGAGTGATTATTTTATAAGTGGCTGCAGGACTGCGGGGCCAGGTAGGACCAGAGAAACTTACAGCTACAGGCATGGTGGCAGCCAAAGAACACGGTGAGGAATAGTATTTCCAGAGATGCCCATGACCTGGAGAAACAAACGCTGTCTTAAGTCACCATTCTGTAGGCCCAGTGACTCTGAAAGACGCTTCCTCCAGTAAAACAGAGGTATCTGTTGGCTCATTTTACCCCAGCTCAGGACAATCATCCCATCTGTTACAGCTGGGACATGAGGCATATATCACATTTTTTTTTGCCAAGAGAATATGCATCACTCCCTTTTAAAATTTCATTCCTAAACTTCAACCTCCTACCAACACTCAGACATTGGTCATGTATTATTTAATAAGTCATGATGTTCTTATTTTCAAATAATTTTTAATGTCCCTCAGAAGAGAGCTAAATGGTCTATGTATGTACTTTGAACTTCCTCCAAGTAATATGAAGGGGATTCTTACATCAAAAATATCATTTATGACTTGACTGTCGCCATGCATGGCTGGAGGACACTTTGGTGGCTGTGTTTCCACCCTACGCTGGTCTGTAGCAATCCGGATGTGCACTCGGGATCCTTGTCAAGACATTGGCCTTTTGAACACACACTTTTCATTTAATGGCTGGGAAGAGGAGGAGGAGGCTTGCCAGAGCTCTTTACCAGTTGGCAGGTGGTGGGAAGATACAAATACCAACACTTACAATAGGGTGGAGAAGAGTCTAGATGGGGTGAAGTAAACATAGACACACAAGAGAAAATGTTCACTCCCTGATGACAGCTGAGACTAGAAAGTAAACTAAACCTCCCCTCCCCCCAATAAAGCAGAGAGAGGCGGTCCAGAGGTTAATTCATGAAAATCACATGCAGGAGGAGAAGGAGGAAAAGAAGGCTGCATGCGGCCATCAGGCTCTAGTCCTAACTTTAAAGTGCTTCCTCCCAGTTGGTGAGAAATAAACCATGAAGAAAACTAGAAATGAGAATTTTTACTGGCACTGGGTGTTTCAAATTAGGGCCAAATAGACCAACAATCATTTACTAACCGCAATGCATAAGGCAATATGCCAGTGACCAAAAACGATGGGAGATAAATCCATAAACTCAAAGAGCTTGAAGTACTTTATGGAGATAATCAGAAACACTGCATGTTTGTTTAGCACATAATTGATGAATGTATAACCATAAATCCTATCCAAGTTTGAAGAAAGGAGACACGACCGTTCAACGCAGGAATGGACAGGGTCTACTGGGCAGTGCTAGAGAAGACAGTTCAAATCTGGGCCGGTCGGGAGCAGGGCAAGTCCGCACCAGGCAAGGGAAACAGAATGAACATCATACAATCAACAGCATAAACATCATGCCAGGGAGACAGGAATTCAAGACAAGTGAAAGACAAGCCTGGAAAGGAACCAGATGTTGGGAAGGGGGCCAGATGTTGGAGGGCTAGGTTAAAGAGTTTTAACTGTACTCAGTAGACTCACTAAAAAAATTTTGAACATAAAAAAGATAGTACTGTAAAGTTTCCAGTAGGTTCGATTAGTGTTAAAGAGGAAACATGATGCTTGTTTTGATCACTAAGTGTCTGGAGCAGCCTGTGAGGCGACATAAACTCCACAGTAACATACAATGCTAGTCAACTTGTAACATCTCTTGCACTTATGTTACTTTTTACTCTGTGTGTGTGTGTGTGTGTGTGTGTGTGTGTGTGTGTGTGTGTGAGAGAGAGAGAGAGAGAGAGAGAGAGAGAGAGAGAGAGAGAGAGAGAGATATCAAGAAAAGAATTAACTAAGAACTTCTGAATACAGCATTATCTAGGATACAGCCTCAGTGACTTTAATACATGAACACACAAATCATGACTACTACCTCTAAGACAAAAGAAAAGTTGCCACGTTTCAAATATTGAAAGCAGTCGCTCCACCCCGACATGCACATTTCTGTTTGTTTGGAAACATAGTTTCATGTCATCCAGGCTTGGTGAGAACTCATTATCTGACTGAGGCAAGCATTGAACTCTTGAACCTCCTGTGTTGGTTTCCAAAATGCTAAGATTATAGGTGAGCGTCGCCATATCCTGCCTAACAATAAAATCTCTAAAATTACTGTTTCCCCAATAAAGCAATCCCCTCTCTACAACAAGACTGAAAATACACATGAACGGCATAGAGGAGATATTGTAAAATAACAGGACAGCAGAGTAACAAAAAAGGCAGGAAGTATCATCAGATACAGCTCAACAAAGAAATAGAAGAGGAAAACAAAACCAAATCACAAAGTAAAAAGCCACAGTGGCCAGGTCACACATGAAAATAGACATTACAGGAAACGTTCTAAGATGACTCGGCTGTTAAGAGTACACACTGTTCTTGCACAGGACCTGAATTCAACACTGCACCAATGTCAGGTAGTCCACAACTGCCTGTAACTCCAGCTCCAGGGAATCTAATGCCTTCTTCTGGCCTCTGTAGAAAAATGCACTCACATACACAAACCCTCACGGACAGACATGCCTACAAATGATTAAAAATTAAAATAAAAAACTTTAAAAGGGACTTCCAACATAAGAATAAACCAGTGACCGGGTGGCGGTGGTGCATGCCTTTAATCCCAGTACCCAAGAGGCAGAGCCAGGCGGATCTCTGTGAGTTCCAGGCCAGCCTGGTCTACAGAGTGATATCTAGGACAGGCACCAAAACTACATAGAAGAGAAACCCTGTCTTGAAAAAACAAAAAAACAAGCAAACAGAAAAAGAATAAAAAGAATAAACCAGCATTTCAAAGAAAAAGAGGTTGACTATAAAATTTTAGTATTGACCCACTATATAATTTTATTCAGGTACAATGTTCCAGGTAAGTATTTCTGAATATAAAAGGCAATAGGAAATGTGGTTCATGCAATCCTTAGAAGCAAAAGCTATGGAACATGATTCAGAGGTGAGCTTTGAATCCATCTGATTGTAGGACTAAAATCAGATGGATTTGAGTAAGACAGTAAAGAAAGAGGAATAGCTACAGAACAGTCAGAATATGACTTTTAGAAATAAATACATCTGTTGAAAATCATATTGCTTTTACTTGTGCTACAACAACCACTAGACATCAACAAAATGGCCAACTATTCACCAACGTTATAAAAATACTGTTTTATTTTGCAGCACTCTGAAGTAATTATGGACATGCTGGTGCTCTTATCAAGCTAAAGTAAAGGAAGTCTTTGATGCATCACGTCCACACAGGTGTTGCTGCTGTTATTTGCTTATTTGGTTTTACAGTTGTAGTCTGATTTGGTTTGCAGAATGAGAGCATAACAAGGGTGGTCACTTCTAAAACTGACTACTCTTGATCTCTAGAGATTTCTCCAGGAAGAACCTGACGGCCATTAGATCGAAAAATTAATCTCCCCCCCACCCCCCAAGTCATCAAACCACAAGGAACTCTGGTCCTGTTTAAATTCCTCCACCTTCTCTGGCCTCTCAGAGAGGGAGCCTGGCCTTGGAACCAAAACAGCACTGTACATCGTGAAGAGCTCCAGCAGCTCATTTTTGTTTTCCTGTGCCTGAAAACCACGTGCACCACTGGCATGGGTATGCTTTTGCTTACTGGGTGTCAGACACCTTTACCTCTTTGGTCTCTTTCAATCTACACAAACAGGAAATACTTTTCTTTCCCCTTTGAGTCCAGTAATTGCTTATATTTATATTCTTTTGTGTCTAGTTCATAGATCATGGTGTTGATAGAATAAACTAATTTTTAGAAGATCTCATTGTGTGTGTGTGTGTGTGTGTGTGTGTGTGTGTGTGTGTACATGTGTTGAGGTTCTCTTGGAAGCCAGGGCAGTGTCAGATCCTCCAGAACTGAAGTCACAGGTGGCTGTGACTCACCCAATGTGTGTGCTGTCTTGGCAAGAACAGCAAATGACCTTAGCTGCTGAGCCATTCCCCCAGCCCAATATAATGGACTTAAACAAGGCACACTCAACCAACTAAAATGCTTTGGCTATATATTATGGTGATCTCTAAACTGTTTTGAGCGTACAACATTAGTAAACAGCACACAACTTAATAGCACAAAATCCACAATAGAAATACATGTATTTACAGCCTATATGCACACATGCTACTATATTAACAATTATGTAATTATGAAAATATAATAGAAAATAGCTAAGTAATTTAACATGTGGATTTTATTAGTAGTGGCAAATAACTGTTATCACTAGAAATTATTCATAACATTTAATAACAATGCAATTTAATTTACTTTATTATTTTGGAACATCTTGACTTAATCCTTTCTGACTGAGCAATTTAAAGTTTAATTTGAGACTTGGCTTTAGGAGCTGTCATAGACACCTCATTAAATTATACAGCTCTAAAT
Source organism: Peromyscus maniculatus bairdii (assembly GCF_049852395.1). Classification (NCBI taxonomy): domain Eukaryota; kingdom Metazoa; phylum Chordata; class Mammalia; order Rodentia; family Cricetidae; genus Peromyscus; species Peromyscus maniculatus. The sequence continues at coordinate 71,158,923 of NC_134865.1, forward strand.
GAGACCAGGTGAGCATGGCCTTGATGCCTTCAGCTTTTAGTTCCACCCACTGATGATGAAAAGGTTTAACCAGTTTGAATTTGTTCAATTAATATTGTTTTGCTACTGTTGACTGAAACCCGGAAATATTTATCTTTCTTGATATCACAGGTAGATTTTGAAAACGTATTAAGGTTTTGGGACTTGTTTTACAAAAATAAATTTTAATTTATTCTCTGACAATTTTATTCATGTACCTTGTAAGGTATTTTGATTGTAGTCATTCCCCATCTCCCTCTGTTTCCCCTCCCCATGCCCTCTGGAATCCTTCTGCCTCCCAGCACACCCCCTTCTTACTCTCATGACGTTTTTTTAATGACTTACTGAGTCTAAGAATGTACACGTGCATGGATGTGGGGTTAATTACCAGTGGCTACACTCCTTCAGATAGATGTCTGGCCAGCGTGGACAACCTAGTGAGGTCCTGCCTACAAGAAAACCTACAGAGTGAGCTGGGTACGTTATCACTCAGTGATAGGGTACCTGTGTAGCATGCAAGAGGTCCTGGGTTTGAGGCCCAGTACCAGGAAAAAAAATATGTTTTTCTTCAAAATTCTCTACAAGGTAGCATCTACTATAACCATGTATCAAACACTTAAAGGTCAGCAAATTTGGGCAACTCCTTTATATATATTTCTCTCTATACATGGAAATAAATGCCAATTTTTAATTCCTCTCAAAATCTACCACTGAAAGGTAGAAATACATTGATATTCACTGTTCATCTCAACATAAACAGATGCTAATATACATTTAAGAACCTGCTTTTACAAAATCACCTACATTCTCCGCATTCACTTTGTATGCATCAGGATACATGTTCTCCTTCAATAGCCTGCTCAATGGCTTGCTTGTGAGCGAGGCAGCAAATGAATTTCATATATGTCACTGTTAATGATAATGCGCACAATCCTTATTCAAATAACCTGCTTGATAATTTCTATTGAGCAGGGCTGGCTTCCGGCCAGATTCCATTCAATTACTTTTCTCCCAAAAGGGAAAATCTGCCAGATGTCCCCCAATATCCATTCCCTCTCTTTCTTCTTCAGTATCAGAACCTCTACTAAGCAGGCACAGGATTGTCCAAAGCCTCTCTCTCCCCTGCAGACACAAGCAGCCTTGAACCTAAGTGTTGGTCACTGGGGCTTAAGGGGTTGATAGAGAACCTCGAAAGAAGATTCAGGGCTTCTGTCCTTTCCTCTCAACTGCTCGTAATTCAGATCATATAGCTGCAATTTCAACAGCCATCCCAGCGAACGAAAAAGCCAGGGGTTAAAGCCACCAGAGAAACAACATGGGGAACCCAGCTCCCTCATAACTATGACGTTATCATTCAGGCCTGTGTTTGCCTATGTTTATTGGAGAGAAATACATAAATACCTCTTGTGATCTTTCAGTATTTGGGGTTTTCTGGATGTTGCTAGTAATGAAAGTCTATTTAATGTACTGGTGACAGTGGATGATGGGCTCGAGCTAGGGATCAGAGAAGAGGCAGCGGGGCCACTCTCTCAGGTCTGCACATGCTGATGCTAGTGCCACTGACATGACAGTCTGCAGGTTCCTGACACGGACTGCTTTCAGGCTACTTGCTCGTTTTGAAGAGAGGCACTTAAGGTGTAAACCATAAGTGAACCAATAGCGGCCGCTTAGGAAGCGGGTGAATGAGGGGCCGCCATGGTGCCTCCAGCTCTTCTCTCCACTGTGTCAAATATCAATAAAGCTTTATTGTGACACATAAACTCACAAGGTTCTCCTTTTCTCTCCTTATAAGTCCCTGTCAAAGAGGTAGCTAGACTCACAACTAACGACGGATTTCTCTCCTGGACCATAAAACTAGGTTTTAAGAGGTAAATGTCCAAAAGTGAAAAGTCAGCATAAATGGGGGCTCCCTGTTAAACTAAAAATTCTTGAGAGCAAACGGTAAATACAAGGGTAGGCGGTGGATGCAGCGATCTTAGCGTGGTACCTGAACACCTCCAGCACTGTCCTCGCGGGTAGCTTGGGAGCCACTCGACTGAATGCCCTGTTGAAATCTTCTAGAGTTAAAAATCCACGATCTATACAAAAACAAAATATTAAACATTCACTTAATCCTATAATAGGAATTCATTCATAACAGTTATGGGAAGTTAAATTTTAATATATTATTAAAATTAGAAGAAGCAGCAGCAGTAATTTACAGCTGATCTTACACAGGTCATTACACACCCAGTGAACACGTCTCCCTGGAGGAATTTCAGAACGTGGTGGTGATACCCTGTCCTAGATAAGCTGGAAGGCCACCGCCAGCCTTGCACTTTCTGGGTCTCTAAGTCCTAGGAAAAGGATTGCAGAGGCCAGACTGGAATGATGCACTAGGTTTCAAGTCTTTGTGATCTGCCAAAACCTTCCAGTCTTCCAAGTTCACTGTGTTCAGCTTGGCATTAGACCTATGACAGATGACTATTTAGGGGAAAATACAACCATAGCCAGCGTATGAATCTTGGAAGCCACACCTAGTGTGGAAAATGACTTTTCCAGTCAGGTATGCATGAAAGCGAGAGTCGCAGAAGTGTCTTCCACATGTCCATGGGTGGCTTGTGGCCTATATCCCCATATGGCCAGTCTTCTGGCTATCACTACTACAACATAGGTATATAAATAGAAACATAGGTGTATATTTCTATATATACAACATAGGTATATATAGAAAAGCACACAAATCCAATTACATGACGGTAACTATTTCATCCAGGGTGTATGCCAGGAACTAAGCATCCCGAAGTAGGAAAGGATCCCCACCAACACCTGTGGCCACAGCCAATGAGTGTGGTAGTGATCTTCCAAGAATAACTGCGCCACTGGGGATCTATTCCCACTCCCAATTCCTCAGCAGCAATTCTTACATGCAAACACTTTAAAGACACTTACAGTGCATGTCGAAAGCTGTGAAGATGTGCCTTATCTCACTGCGATAGAGCTGTGCCTCCTTCTTTCTCTTTACGACATTTAAAAACCCCTCAAGTGATATACCTACAAGATGTGGGGGGGAGAAAAACAATTTGCCAGAGATGACTGCATTCCTCTTCAAGAAGAAATAAGCCAGACATGAACAGTGATAAATATCACAAATAATCTGAGTTTTATCTTTCACAAAGGGTATTTACTTATAAACACAGTCCGAAAGACATTGTGTTACACCACACGCTAAGCAAGTCCAACCTCAGCAATCAACAGCGAACACCAGAGATACACAGGCTGATTGAGCTTCTCAAGGATCCGTGACCTTGAAAAAGTGGAACACTCTCCTTCTGATGGATGGATTCAAAAGGCAGGCATGGAACCGCTTATTAAAGAACGTTGCCTAATTTTCCCTCCACTAAGCTGCTTTAGTACTTTTCTTTCCTAGCCAGATGTCATTTCAGCAGGTTGTGTTTCCCCCGACTGGGAGATGGGGTCAGAGAAGTAGTTTCTCAAAAGTCAACACCAATTGTATGCCACAGATAAAGGTGGAAAGAATATTACATAAACAATAGGGCTGGCACCATCCCCAGCCCTGGATACACCCCACAACGTGTTCACGGCCTCAGGCTCAGCTTCCTGCGACTCTCATAATAAAAGAGCCCAGCGTGATGATATGAGGTTGGGTACTGTGCTTACAATGTCTATTAAAATGAATTCTAATGTGATCTTTGTAGCAGGTTTAAGGAGCAGAGCCAAGAATTTAGACATTTTAGTGAACTGAGCCTGAAATATGTAGAAAGAGCAGTTCATTTGCATAATGTAGGATTTCCATTAAAAAGTTATCACTTTGTTTTAAAAATAGCCCCAAACTATGTAAGTATGTGTAACTCTTATCGTTTGGGCGACATAACTAATAATATTGAGCCATATGCCTTTTCCAAAATAGCTTTAAGAGTTTACAATGCTAAAGCAATTTTCTTGGGGCTGGAGAGACAGCTAAGTGGTTAAGAGCACTGACTGCTCTTCCAGAGGACCTGGGTTCAAATTCCCAGCACCCACATGGCAGCTCACAATTGTCTATAACTCCAGCTCCAGGGGACCTGTAGTGGGTAGCTGTTCCACCTATGACCTTGAAGTACCTGCCCATGGGAAGTGGCTGCTGAGGACCCTCGAGACCTAGGATGTACATACGAAGCTCTCTCTTTGCTCCCTCATGGTTTTGATGCTGGGGCAGACCAGGCAGATTGCAGGCAGAAGAATAGTGTGGGACTGTGCCTCACCCTTCCAGGATCCTATAAAAAATTCCTCTATTTTGTCTTGTGAGTTTTCTTTCCCAAATAAATTCCTTTGCCCTTAAAGCAGACTCTGTGGCATTCTCACATTATCTGGTGCCCAACGTGGGGCACAAACCCTCGCCCCTGGGATTAAGAGTCTCATGTTCTACCGACTGAGCTAGCCAGTCGATACCAGCATCCGAAATCATGAGGGAGCAAAGAAAGAGAGCCACAGATGTGCATCCCAGATCTTAAGGGTCTCCAGTGGCCATGCCCCGGCGGGTACTTCAAGGTCATAGGTGGAACAGTTAGTTACCCACTACAGAGACCCAACGCCCATGGCAAAAACACCAACGCACATTAAAATAAACAAACAAACAAACAAACAAACAAATAAATTTCTTAATTTTATTTTTTTCTTATTTGAGATTAATGACTTACAAGCTTTAAAAAAAATCCATGTAGCTTTACGCTTCTAAATGATTATTTTACAATTTTTAAAGACCCACTATGCGCCAGCCACTGTAATAAATGCTGGAGGGGGAAGGTGAGGAAGAGTGTGATTCCAGTTCCAAGGGAACACAGCGTACTATGGGAGGTGGCCATTGCGCAGTTGGACTGCGAGAGCAGGCATCCCTGAAAACTGGCATGAGCGATGGCGGGGAGAAGCCTGGAAGGTTGTGTGAGAGGCACCCAGGAGTCCCTGTAGCACAGACTGGAGGAGGGGGCTCTTAGAGGGGGAGATTCTTAAGCTAAGACCTACACCATGGAGATACAGAAGGAGAAGAGGAGTGGTCCAGACAGTGGAACAGCACATGCCAAGGCCGCGGGGCAGGACACGAAAGGCTACGCAACCAGACTGGGTTCAGGGAGAGAGGAAGAAATACAACACAGAGTTGGCGAAGGGCACAGGGGCCGGGACTCTCAGCCCCTGGGGATTGCAGTAAATAACCGAGGCGGCAAGAGGAAGTCGGGAAAGGGTTTTCATTGCGAAAGGATATGCTCTGATTTAGACCTGGGAAAGGTATTTCGGGTTATTGTTTCTGTGAAAAAGGACTGGGGGTAAAAGCAACCGTATAAAAGGAGAGTGGGGTTAGGAGGCGGGAGCCCTGTGTGCACCGGCAGTGGGAGGGGCGGGGCGGCAGGCCGTGCTTTGGAACAGAAATGACACAACTCGAGGAGGAGGAGTTCGACATGGCGGGTGCAATGTCAAGTACAACACCGAGGTTCTGGATTGAGTACTCAGTGGTCTGAGGTGTCAGTTAAAGGCATGAAAAGGCCCAGGGGAAAAGCAGGACCAGGGGACAGATGAAGTGCTGTGGCTTAAATGTGTTAACTGTATGACATTTTGGAGACAGCTGAGAGGAAAAATGACTGGGAGGCAGCTGGCCTTACTCTTTAGGGAGCAGGCATTATCTCCGCGCTACAATGTCCGGCAGGTATTCAATAAATACAGCCATCCATGTCCACTGGGGTTCGTGGAGGATGGGGATTCCCCCAGAAGGTATCAAAACTGGAGGATGCAAAACTCCCTTAGACTAAATGATGTAGTGCCTGAGTATAACCCTACACAAATGACTTGTAGTAGCGAATGTAACATAATCGCTATGTATATAACTGGACTGCCTTGCTTAGACAACAATGATGAAGAAAAGGTCCACATGCATTCAGCTCAGAAGTGGTTTTTCTTTTCAAATACTTTCCATCATAGATGGCTGAAGTGCAGCAACTCTGGATACAGACGGTAGACTGTACTGCACTGAATTTGCATATGCAGTTTTTCCTCCTGTAGTTGCTAAGGACAGAGATTGATGCAGCTCCATTCCCATCTAATCACCCCGTGACCAGAGAACATATTTTAAAATGCTAGCTGAGGTTGAAATTGAAGTCTAGCCATGCATGTACCCAAAGATCATATCCATAACTTTAGTTTCATGAACTCCAAAAGCTAATAAATTAAATCATGTCTAGAGTTGTTGAGATTCCTGAATAATTTATTCATAGGTGGTGTGCATTCTGTAAGATCCATCAGATTCCTATCCCAGCCCACGGTCCAGCCCCTTCTAGCAAGCATCCTGGTGCTTCCTGCATCCACAGGCTCTTTGTGCAACCTGTACGACCCATCAGCATCCTACCCCAGCCCAAGATCCAGCCCCTCTAGCAAGCATCCTGATACTTCTGCATCCATAGGCTCTTTGCACCTAGTGCCCTGACACACGTAAATACATTGCCTGAAAGCACCTATTGCTTTACTTCTCCTAGTGAATTTTTAATCACACATCTTCCAGATACAACTGAAGCATTTCCTCCACTTTAAAGGTCTCTGATGTCTCTCAGCTGAATTCCTTTACTGTGACCAAAAGCCCAGAGGTCACAACACACTCAAGGAAAGGCTTGGGTCCCTATGGCAGTGGCCTGACTGACTGTCTAGCTGAGAGATGCTAGGGAAAAGGAATATGTGCTGTTTAAAAGTTCATCCCCGGTGTTTAGCACGAAGCCTGTGTGCAAGAGCATTCATTACATGCTTTCTGGGTAAGTAACATGTACTGACTAAATTAGAATGATCATGGAGATATCATTTCCAATTCTCAACAAAAAACAAAACATTAAGATGTGTGTTTTGAATCATCTTTAACTCCAAAAAATAACAGCAAAAAGTAAGTCATATTTATTTACATGGCCAGTAAAATGAACCATCACTTTAGGGAAAAAACAGAATTCAGAGAGAAAGAAAACATACTCCGATCACTGCAGCTCACTCAGAGAAATGAGGGGCGGAGTTTAGTCGCATGGTTCCCTGTGTGATTCATAAGAAACGGGAGCATATGAATGCTGTTGTCTTCTTAATTACATATTCAGATAACACATCCATAGTTGGAGTTATAAAGTATGCAGGTCATCATTTCACAATTGTATAGTATAAAAAGCAAATGTTCTTTAGTTTTTAATAGGAAAAAATACTTAAATTATATGTTTACTACCACTTAAAATGAAAAACAATCTAATAACTCAAATAACACTATTATGAATAATCATGTCTTTTCATACTCTTTTCCCCACAGAGTCATATTCCTCACATTTTAAACTCAGTGGTGGGTCAGAGGCACAGGGTATACTGTGTAAACACATGATCCCCAGCATGGCCTCAGGCTGTTTTCCAGGGCAGAATACATCCAAAATGCAAGCCTCTTTTCTGACAACTAGGTTTTCATTTAGCGCAGCTTTCCTGCTGCAATACTACAATTGCTTTCCAACGCTAACACTTAATAACTGACTATTCTAAAGCTTTGCAACAAGCACAGTGACGTAAGGGTTGTAGAGCTCGCTGCCTTTTCAATGGCCTAGAAACAGAACTCCTGCTACTGGCTCCACCTGCTGTCGCAATATTCAAACCAAAAATCACCACTTCAAAAAGACTCTCAATAACTCCATTTATGTCCAATTTTATACCCAATGCAATATCTGTGCCCCCCCACACCCTGAAGCAAAAGAGCATGTTCTAGAAAATTCTAAACTCAAACACGATCTTGAGTTCTCTATGTACACTGCTCCACTTAAACAGTTACCTACACACACACACACACACACACACACACACACACACACACACACCCCTCTGGAGTAACAAATCAGGACCACGATACTCCTGACACGAAGGGTTTCAGCGTCTGGATGTTTGTGTTCTCTAACAGGTCTACAGAGGCGTATATAACCTGCCAGTGTACCCAGACTCTACGGGTGTTTTATAAATTTTTTTTTTCTGTTAGCAAGATCTTTTTTAATAACAAGACAGTCCCCACATTTCCTTGTTCAGCAGTGTCACTGGAAGTGGCCTCACAAGATGCCAAACTGAGGCTCACAGCTTAGCGACTGTTAGCTTCCTGCCATACAGACAAATATAAAACAGAGAATCCAAAAGAAGCAGAGGTTTATTTTTGCCTCTGGTTTCAGAGAGTTCAGTGATCCCTGGGTCCTATTACCACAGCTGGAGTGCACGATGGGAGAAAATGTTCTTTCGATAGTATCAGATATATAAAAAGGAGTGCCCCGATATGCCCTTCAAGGGCACACCTAATTTCCTTGGACTAGGCCCTGCCCCCTAAAGGCCCCACCACCACTAAGGAACATCACAAGCTAGTGGCCCAGCTGTGAATACACAGCCTTTGAAGAGCATTATAAAGTCCAATACTTTTTACAAATCCCTCCTGATTCTTAAATCTAGGCATTTTCTACACAACTGGAAAATATGTCCTTCCATTTTATAATCTATCCTGGGCAAAATGATTCCTTTTCATGTTCTATGATGAAGATGTGTATGTATTTTTTACCTCCCGAACTACTTAATATGTGTGATGCAGATATGCCATATAGCAAGAGAACACGAAGGTGATTTTTTTTCCTACTTTTTGAAAAGCTGATTCCTAGGAGGGTAATCAGCTTTCACCACAGGGGTGAATGTATTCAAAAAATCGAATAAAACTATCAAAATTTTTTTTCTTTGAAAGTTCCATTATGTATATCTTTTTGTGGTTCCCAGTTCTAAGCTTCGGGGTCAGTGCACACCGAGAAATCCTCTTGAGAATGAGGCAGTCTGGTGCCTGGCTATCCCAGGGAGCTCAAATTAGAAGCTGTAATAAACCCAGGGAGAGTGGAGGAGAAAATAATAAAAGTGGCAGGTGACTTGGCTGTGAGGCTGGCCCTAGGTCTAGCAAAGAAGGCAAAGTTCATGCTCACTGTTCCGTATATTCATTTTCCCAAGGACTGAAATGCCTAAAACTAAGGGCCTAAAAGGATGAAGTGGCCTTTAAAAAAAAAAAAAAAAAGCATACTGTAAGCCTTTTCTAGCTCGAGGAATAAATAAAATTCAGATTACACGTTTAGGCAGTCATGATTGGGGGTGTGCTGTGTTTGTGTAAAGAGAGAGAAGATGTATGCGACACCAACACGCTGAGTTGTCAGAGCAAGGTGGATGAGTAAACTCAGAGGACTGATATTTTCTTCCAATCGCCTGCAGAAAAGTAGAATAAAGAGAACGGAACCTCTATTACTAGAAGAAATCAAGCTTTTCTGTATGACTGGGAGGGAGACAAGTTAAGAGCAGGTTACAGCAGAATAGAGATCTTATTCCTATGAACAGGGACAGGAATCATTACCTTTTCATTATGCACGTCTCCTGATCATGACGCATCAAAGGTGCTTGGTGCTAAGAGTGCCGAGTCCTGCCCCACTCAGCAATTGAAAACCTCATCCTTCTCTGCAAAGTGGACCTTAACCTCCTTCCCAGCTCTCAGCTGCATGAGGTCAGGGAATGAGGCTGAACAGGGCGTCATTTCCAGTCACATACTACATACTCCTGTTGGTGCAGGAGGTAGCAGGATTCTAACACACTCTGGTTTGGGAAAGATACTTTCCTAATGGCTTGAGACATGACAGGTTAGGGTGTCCAGATCTAAGAGGAGAGTGTTGGGACAGCATTGCTACAAGGAGACAGAGATCTGAGAATAAACACCATGGGGGAAGAGTCTATAAGAGGTGTGGAGGAGAGGGCCTTGGGGAGCAGACAGCCTAGCCTGCCTTCTGCACAGCCAGCTGTGGCGTGGCAGTGATAAACACCCCAGCAAAGCCACGATGATACTCGGAGCTTTTATGGAGAAGTCTGAATCTGTGATGGGTTATGCCTAGCAGAGCAGAGGGATCCACGACAGCTCCAGGAGAGCTGCTGGCAATTCTCTACATGCATTTACTGCAGTCTCCTCTTGGCTCTACCGCTTACCCCAATCCTACCCGTTTTCAGGGTCTGCTTCCAGGAAGGAAGCCTCCTGCCTTCCTGTCTACAGTCTCAGCATCCACCGCTTACCCCAATCCTACCCATTTTCAGGGTCTGCTTCCAGGAAGGAAGCTTCCTGTCTTCCTGTCTACAGTCTCAGCACAACATCCAGCCACAGGGAAGAGGTAATGCGTCTTTCCTATAACTTCCCTAATGAGTCAGCATCTGTCTCCTAATTCTTTCCTGTCCCTACAATGAAGATAGTCGCCATTCTCTAAATGGACAGTGAAATAAACAAATGGATGTAGATATGTGGGTAGCACAACTGCTCTTCAGATTATGATTTCAAGATATAGCACCTTCAGTCTGTGTGTGGCTTCCTACATAGAAAGAACTATGACGCTAAGTAAAACATGGAAGACTTAACTCCAGTTATATCTTGACATTTGTTCTCAAATAGGAGCCTGGTGTCTCGAGACACACACCAGTACAGGACCTGAAAGGCTAGAAAATGGAAATTTAAATTTAGGAAAATATATTTACTCAGCTAACAAATCAGACAAGACAGAAATAGACAAGGCACACAAGCCAACTGACCATTAACCTAATCATCTACAAATTATTTTTCAATTGAACTTACACTGGATAGCATGACTGAGTCAAACAGCCCACAATTACCATGATGATGAATCAATCCCTTTGATTTTCCCATCATTCAAATCCAAAGGTTAAAATTAACTTCCAGGAAGGCTTTTTCTTGTATGAGTATGAAAGTAAAAGGTTATTTTAAAAGAGACTATGATATAAGGAAACAAAACATTCTCAATGTAGTCTTCAAACAAAAGCAAAATTCTGAGGTATTTTGTCCTGCCTCTCACCACCCCTACCTCACCCCAAACCATACTCTATAAAGCACTGGTGGGGTGGGGGGTGGAGATAACTATGTGAGGACTAAGCGAGCATGCTCAGTAGGTTCTTATCTGCAGTGCTTACTTAGCATTCAGAGAGCAAGAGCACCATAAAATTCACATGCTGCTATTCACACCCTAGGTTCACCCTACAATGGCAGCAGATCATCTGGGAGGCCTATATTCAGGGCACACGGTCTTTGACTTTCACAGAGTCATGCTGACATGTCCTGGCATTAAATATGGACCTACCCTTAAGAAAACGTAAGGAGCAGCCACAAAACTCACTGCTGTGTGTACTGAACTGTCTATGGGCTCAGATAGCCACTCAGTAGCCTCTCCCACTGTAAGACAGCACAGAAGTATCCCAGGCCAGGAACTGGCCTGTCTAGGTTTTTCCTGTGTGGACACTGACTGCTGTACTGTTTTTTGTTTTTTGTTTTTTTTGTTTTTTGTTTTTTGTTTTTTTTTTGTTTTGTTTTCTCTCTTTGCTCTGGATGCTTGGATTCAGAACAAAGTCTGAAACCAGTGACTCCTGATATAGAACCTGTTGGTTTGCCATTTATAAACTGACAGCACTCCTGATTTCAACTATCATGTTCCTCAGGGGAGAGAATACCAGCCTCCGTCCTGTTGTGACCATAAACAGGATCCATGGCACTACTGAAAATCAAGGGGGGAGGGGCCTGAGAGAGATGGCTCAGTGGGTAAGAGTGCTGACTGCTCTTCCAGAGGACCCAGGTTCAACTCCCTGCACACACATGGCAGCTCACACTGTCTGTAACTCCAAGATCTGATGCTCTCACACAGACACACATGGAGGCAAAATACCAATGCAAACAAAAAATAAATAACTTAAAAAAAAATCAAAGGAAGGGCTTATAGGTGGCCATGAGAGCAAGGTCACAGATCCCATGGCTTCAGTGTGCTCCTTACTAGCCAGTTTTGGTATTCTAGGTAAATAGACTTAACTACTCTAAGTTTCATATTTTTAATGTCTCAAAGAGGGGAGCGTTTGATAAGATCATAAAGTTGATTAAATATCTACTACAATGTGCCCATCACAGATCTGCACATAATTGTTCAAGAAATGTAGTTATTGTCTATAAAATAGTAAATGATGTAGCACAAGCAAAAGTCTTTTCTAACGAGTTGTACAAATGCCAGGTGTATGTTCTCTTACCTCTTTTCTATATCAGTCTCTTCATCTTAAAATAGGGGACAGGTGAGTGTTTCTAGGTCTCTTCTAGCTCCAGTTTCCTTCACCAATGTAAGAGAAGCTACGAGCAAAGCCCTGAGTGAGGAAACCTGTATACTGATATCGATCTGATCAGCAATCCGTCACTTCCTTACTGACATCAATCTCATTGGTGATCTGTGGCTTCCTTAGCTAGATGGCTTGACTTTTTTCTCAATTCCTTTGTCTTGCCTATACTAGTTGGTTGAAACTTATATCCACTTGCTTGTTGGCTGACAGAAGCAAAATCAATGCTACCTTTTTTGCTATTCATTTGGGGATGCCCCAGGTCCTCAAAAAATGTACTTTTCTTCCAGCTAGCCTATATCTATTCTAATAGCTTTGATTCAACTTTGTGTTTTTATTCATTTTCACAAGAAATTTTTAACAGACAAGATTCATCTTCTAAGAGGACTACAAGCCCTTGGAAAACAGGACCTGGGCATCCAGGTACCGTCCCAAACTGCAAGGTGAGGTGTATCTTCAGAACATTGCCCTTACTTAGGAGCAACTGAGTCAATGTGAACCCAGGACATGTGTCTAGACCTCAACTAGGAAACGCTACAGCCAAAGTACCCTGCATAGACACCTGCCATGGCCTTGACCTGAAGAATAGCTGTGGAGCCAGGTACGGTGATAAAGGTCTATAATGCCAATACTTGAGAGGTGCAGGCAGGAGGCTCAAGAGTTCAGGGTCATCCTTGACTATGTAGAAAGTTTGAGGCTAGCCTGGGCTACATGGCATTGTCTTTAACAACAACAATAGCAACAACAACAACAACAACAACAACAAACCTATGGGTAGCAGAAAGAGAATTCCCAATCACAAATACCCAGAACTTTGGGAACTGGATTATCAAAATAGGTACATTCCAGGAAGCGAAGGCCAACCCTTAACTCCTCCAATGTCAAAACACCATGGAGAGATAGACTGGAGATGGTTCAGAGGTTAACAACCCTTGCTGTCCTTGCAGAGGACACAGGTTCAGCTCTCACCATCCTCATGGTGGCTCACTACCACCCACAGGCACACACATAAAAGCAGGCCAAACACTCATACATATAAAAAGAATAAAATAAAATAAATGGGGAAAACACACTATGGAGAGAGACAGCATAATTGAAGACATTTAATCTCTACATAATCCACTTCTTTCAAGAAAAATACCATGTGGTAAATGTGACCCTTGTGATCTACGGGGAAGGAAATGAGTTGATAGTGTGAAATTGGTTTAGGATTGGCAGTTCTAATAGAAAGAATTCGTGTTAGCAGCAGAGTTCGATGGTTACTTCTCATGGAATAGCTATTTAACTGTTTCTCTTAGATGTTTGTGGCCTGGAGTCACACCAGTCAAGTAAACACAAACCGAAGCTGGATGGGGCGAGTTGGTGCCCTAGCTATAAATCTATTCCTTTAATCCTGAAGAAAGAGATGCTCTGAGAAAAAATAATTTGATATTGATCTCAAGACTGGGAGAAGGAAAAATACTAGAAGCTTGGAGACAAAAGCAGGTCTTCACAGTCAATTTTCAAACAAGACACTAAACACCTACATTTGATCTCAACCTTCCAAACTAATCCTTTCAATGCTACCTCCTGAATTTCTCAGATGTCTAATTTACTTAGTGACCTTTTGAAATACACTTTACAAATTAAATTATGGAAAGAAGTATCCTAATGATTGAGTTGAGAAATGGATGTGAGAGGCATTCTTGTATATTAAATGCAAGGAAGTACACACTGGAGTAAGTCCCCAAGCATATTATTAACATGAGAGGACCCAAAGTCTGTTGTCAGTTCTGAAAAACTCCAGGGGAAGCAACCCTTTGGCCATAATGAATCTGAGAAAACGTACCAGAATAAGGCAGTCTTCATTATACATAGAACTCAGTCGTAGAAGAGGCTGTGCCATGTACTGAGTGTGGAATACTCGTGCCTGCACATTAAAACTGTCCAAAGGAAGCCCCCTGACTACTGCAAATGACGAGCAAGCTGAATGATGCGGCATTCCACCACTAGAAAGTCATCAAGGATGGGGAGTTCATGATCAGAAGTTATCTTCTGCCACAAGTCAAACCTCTCTCAGACATCAGAACTAAGAAAACCAAAAGAAGAGGGCAGTCGAGATGGCATACCACAGACCAGCCATTACTTTATTGCAGAGCACTCACACACACGGAAATGCTTCTGGAATGAAGGTAGAAAACCTTATGCCAGAATTTATCCTTCAATAACACCCACTTTTTGCACTGGGGTGAAATCCTATGAATTTAACTTAAATGGGAACACCTTTTCATGTAGTCATATCTTAATAAATGTGAGAGCATTTATTAGGAGACCTAAGAAAATACTCAATGTAGGAAAAGTTACCCTGAAAATCAACATTTATGTCAAAGAACTTACTACACTGTGGTGGTATTGTGTTCCCCAAAATATTGTGTACCCTAATAAAGTTATCTGGGGTCAGAGAACAGAAAAGCCACTAGATATTTAGGATAGGCAGTGGTAAAACATGCCTTTAATCCTAGCATTCCAGAGGCAGAAATCCATCTGTTCAAGGATACAGCCAAGCATGGTGACTCATGCCTTTAATCCCAGGGAATGGTGGTAGAAAGCAGAAAGGTATATAAGGTGTGAGGACCAGAAACTAGAAGCATTTGGCTGGTTAAGCATTTGGCTAGTTAAGTATTTGGCTGGCTAAGCATTTGGCTGGTTAAGCTTTAAGGCTTCTAGCAGCACAGTTCAGCTGAGAGCCATTCGGATATGAGGACACAGAGGCTTCCAGTCTGAGGAAACAAGACCAGCTGAGAAGTTGGCCAGGTGAGGTTAGCTGTGGCTTGTTCTGTCTCTCTGACCTTCCAGTGTTCACTCCAATACTTGGCTCAGGTTTGATTTTATTATTTAGAACTTTTAAGATTCATGCTACACTACACAGTAAAGAAAATCTGTCTTTCAGAATCCACACCTCCCTGTATACCTCAGAGAACTAAAGAAAGTCAAGCTAATCTCCCAGTTAATTCCTTCAGTTGAGGAAGGAAATTCTTCAGTGTGGGGCTAGAGAAATAGCTCAAGTGGTAGAGTGCTTGCCAAGAATGCAAGAGGCCCTGAGTTCAAATCTCAGCTCTGCATTAAACCAGATATGGTAGGCAATGCCTGATGTCCCAGAACTGGGGAGGTAGAGACATCTTCAGCTGCTTAGAGAGCTTCAGAACAACCTGAGCTGAAGAAAAAACAAACACGTACAATCCAAACTACAACTAAAAATTCTTCATGAAGTTAGATACTTAGTTCAGAATTGGAAAACATAAAAAAGACAGAGACCTATGCAAAGGATGACTGTTAAGGTGCCTTCAGCCACAGTCAGACTTAACAGAGCAGAAAAGTCACAGGACAGAGAAATAGCACACAAAACTACTGAGTAAGGGGAAGAACCCTGCACTAACTATTGGGACTACTGACTATCAGGGGACTCTTGGGACAGAGAAACCCAGTCAGCACTAAAGAAGCAGGAAAGCCTCCCGCCAAAAGACAGAACTCTTTGTAGACTGGAATACAAACACAGAAACCCGAAGAGGAAAAATTTGAGGAAACATTTCACCAAAACATGACAACGTGAACGTCAAAGAAACAGTATTTTGAATATTTTGCAAGTGTGAAAATTTTCAATAGGAAATTAAAAGCATAGGGAAACTATATTAAGTTAGGGATTAGGTAAAACACCTGTTCTTCTGAAAATATTGTTCTAACATCCATACTTCATATAGGGTATATATAAATTTTATTTGTATATGTGATAATATATGAATGAAATATATATACAATTTCACTTGTATATGTGATATATATATAAATGAAATATATATGATATATTAATGAAATATATATAAATAGAAAATACATATATATAAATGAAATATATAAATGTGTTGAGGAGTTAGTTCAGTGGTTAGGAACACTTGCTGCTTTTGCAAAGGACCTGAGTTTGGTTCCCATCACCCACATTGGGCAGTTCACACAAGCCTGTTAATCCAGTTCCAGGGAATTCAGTGCCCTCTTCTGACCTTTGTGGGCACCTGCACACACATGGTGCAGACACATTCAGAAAAGCAGACACATATGCATACAATAAAAACTAAAAAGAAATACATGTGTTTTCCTCTAGGTATCAGGAAGCTGTCTCACCATAGCACAGGGGAGGCGGCTCAACAGTGAAGAGCATTGCTGCTCTTGCCTAAGACCTGGGTTTGACTCCCAGCACCCACATGGTGATGCACAACCATCTGTAACCCTAGCCTCAGGGGACCCAAGCCCCTCTTCTGACCTCCACAGATCCCAGGCACTCACGTGGTGTGCATACTTACATGCAGGCAAAATACCCACATACATAAAATAAAATAAATCTTTAAAAGATATCTTACCATATGATACAGTATATGAAAATATAATTAACAATTAAAAATATCATGGCACTGTGCTTCCTGCAGTATAAAAATAGTATTTGAAGGCTAGGACTATAGTTCCCTGGTCAGCACCTGACTTAGGGTGCATGAGGCCTTGGGGTTCGATCCTTAATATCACAAACAGTAAAGAAGGATTTAGACTTGGCCAGTGAAAAGGTCACTGAGTAAAGAGGCAAGGTTGGCAGTGAGTTTTCAGTCGTCTCTCCATCAGGAATGGTGTCTGCGGAACTGATATTTATTTAAGGTTTGCAGGAATAAGACCTGCAAATGCAAACAAATCTAAGTAACTGAATACAACTATTGAGTATTACTCACTAGATACTACAAGCGTGTACAGAAAATATTTACTTATTTTTCTTCACATATTAAAATTTTTTAAATGTAAAATTTCACAATGTATAAAAGTAGAGAGAAAAAATACACTGAAAGACCAGAGAAACATGACTATGATGTAATAAACGTATAGAAGAAGGACAGCGGAGACTGTAAATACCACCACTTACTATTCTTTCTTTGGTATTTGGTAGCCTTCACTATGAAACCATCCAGGCCTAGATCCTTCTTTACAGGAAGGATTTTCACTAAAAAAAGTCCATTTCTTTAATAGAGACAGCACTGTTCCCATTATCTCTTTCTTCTTGGCTTTCCAGTAGGTTGTCTTTCAAGAAATCTGGCGATTTTGTCTAAGTTGCCAAACTGTTGACATAAAGTTGTATATCCTAGTTATCCTTTAAATAACTATGGGATCTACCTCTGTCATTCATGAGATTAGTAATTTGGGGGCCCCACCTATGTGGGTGAGCTTCTCAGTTTTATTGATTCACTAAAAAATAAATGAAGCAGCTCTTAATGTCTTCGTCTTTCTCTTCTCAGTTTCATTGATTTTCACTTTAATCTTTGTCATTTCTTCCTCCCACTTATTTGGGGCCTCATCTGCATTGCATGTACAAATACATGCACATTTACCCAGACTAGCTGCTCTTTTTGGAGTTAAAAGTGGAAATAGAGGTCACCAGTTTGAGACTGATTTTCTCTTTCGTAAGCCAGAAACTTAGTGCTGCTTCCTATGCACTATTTTCAATGCAGCTCACAAAGATGTGAAATGTTGCCTTTTCAGTCAAAATATCTTCTAACTTTTCCCTTTGAATTTATTTGACCTACAGGTTATTTAGAAACGTGATAGTTTCCAAACAGCTGGGACTTTTCCCAGATACCCCCTGCTATTGATTACAACACAATTCGACCACAAAGAGCAAATATACTGTAAGGTGTAGTGTGCTGTGAAGACTTGTGAAGAACTTGCCCAGCAAGCTCCTGAGTGGAGATCTCTACAGATAACAAGTAGGTCAAGCTGGTGGTCGATGGTGCTGTGAGGTCATCTGCAGCGCCACTGACTGGCGTCTACTTGATCTATTATCCACAGGAATGGAGAAATGCCGACCACCATGGAAGACTTACCGTTTTCCTCCTTCATTTCATCTGTCTTTCCTTTCGTGTATTCAGAATTTTGAATAGTGGTATACATGTTCAAAACTGTGTAGTCTTCTTGATGGACTGATTCCTGTAACTCTGAAATGACTATGTTTATCCTGCATTACTCCTTCTCAGGTCAGCCTACTGTACTTGACCTTCTCTAGCTTTCTTCTCATCTCTGTTAGTACTATAATTTTGTCATCCTCTTAACTGTGCCTTGATATTTAAAATGAACTGTGTGAGAGCCAAGGAGACACCATTACAGGTTGCTCAGTCTTCTGTCAGAGATCAGGCCTCAGTTTCAGTTTCCTGAGACTAAGCAAGCCCTTTCTGAAGGAAAGGCCCATCAATCACCAACGCCCCCACCCCCAACAGCAAGGAAGAGGGGAACTGCATGGCATCAGGCCTGAGCCAGTCCCCACAGTATCTCAAGGCAAAACCAAATAAGGGCAGAGCCTGGAACTTGTCCAGACTTGCCCCCAAATGGAAAAACTGTAGCCCTAGCCAACCCCTGCTAGCCCTAACCAATCAAGAAGATACTAATATGATTGTCATTTCCATAAACCAATCTTAAATAGAATGACCTCTGTAGTGGGTAGCCATTCCAGCTTGGATCTGGAAGTTCCAACCCCCATTGAGACTCTGGCAACTGTCACGCCTACGAGGCGGGGCAAGGGGAGGCGCCTGGGGACCCTAGAGCTGGATGGGCCAGCGCTCTCTCTGTGCGCTCTCTCGGTGCCGGTGCCGGGACGCTGAACGGTGAAGGTGGACTGTGCAGAGCTCTGGAGAACACCGCTGGATTGCGTTACACCTTCCCCAGACCCTGCCACCTACCCATTACTTAATTTGTGAGTTACGCCATTAAATAAATATCCTTTTAACTACGTGGAGTGGCCAAAATAATTTCTCCAATAGACCTCACTGTCTTTAGAATTCCTTCAGGTGTGTATAAAAGGAGGCTGCAAACTTCTCTCAAGGTCGCCATTTTGCCTATATGTCAGATGTGTGGCCCCAAGCATGCTGGAACTCATACTCTCAAGATAATAAATGCTCTTTTTGATGGCATATGTGGATGGTAGTCTTTTGTGGGACTTTTCCAGGACCCTTACAGACTGTGCTTTAAAAATAAAACAGAAAGTGAGGACAACTCTATATTCACTGAAGTTCTCAATATTATCAAAATGTTGCCGAAACATTCCAAACTATAGAGTTCGAACACCAAAAACTAGTTCCTGTAGTAAAAGTGGAAAAGCCATTAAGGACATTATTAGATCAACTGGTAAAAAAATAGAATATAGATGGTAAATTAGATAAAAAGCAATGTACTAGGGGAAGATATAATATAAAGGAACAGATGATAAGGCAAATGGGAAGCTATTAACACTAAATGAATTTGGATAAAGGGGATAAAGCTATTTTCTTACTATTTTTATTTTGTAGCTTTTATATACTTCAAATTTCCTAAAGAAGGGCACAGTTTTGAAAAATCGACCCAGTGTGGTCTGGGTCCTAGCTCCTCATATGAAAGAAGGTTTGCCCACTCGCTAGCTGACTCTATCTGTCTTCCCTTTCTCCTCCTTCATCAGACCATTTTGTTAAGCACAGAAACAACAAACAAAATATCTCCGGACTCATGGCCACTCCCAACTTACTGAAAAACCCATCTGCTCACACTGTCTCACGTTATCACTCCCCTTTATCACTCCCCTGGCTGATGACATCACCAGACACTAATTCTGCTAGCTGGAGTCACACTTGCTTCCAGGTTGCCAACTCCAGTGGCTACTACCCCTCATTCTGCTACCTGACCTGCGAGCAGGTCACTGGCCACTCTCTACTTCCTCTGGCTTTTCAACTAACATTCATGGTTTTCCTTCTGTCATTCTCAAGTCTCCTTTACCCTTTCCACATCCTTTACCTGACCCCATTAAACGGAGTTCCTAAGTTCTCAGTCCACCTATCTCTGTCCAAATAGTTTCATCCCACCCATGATTTTAAAAAAAATCGACATGCTAATATTCCCAATTTTATTTCTTTATCCCAGAGCTCTCCTGAGTTCCATATGCAAACACTTAATGGAGCTGACATATGAATTAAGACTTCTGAAATTAAGACATCCTAAAAAAATGAACTCTTGACCTCCCCCTGGCTTTAAACAGTCAATCATTTCCATTCCTTCTATTTCAGCCTTACTCTTAGTCCTCCAGCTGCTCAGCTCAGCCTCAAAGCCAGACATGGCAGGGTAGGGCATGTGTGTGTTCCCAGCATGCAAGAGGCTGAGACAAGAGATCAAAAGTATGCAGCCACTGCTGCATAATAACAAGACCTAGTCTGTGACAGTTAATCTGAATTGTTAATTCAGAGGGACTAGAGTCACCACAGAAACTCATGTGTCAGTGAGGGAGCATCTGGATTAGCTTAATTGAGGTAGAAAGTCCACCCTAAATGTGGGTGGGGACATTCCTTTGGTTTGGACTTGAGCTGAATAAAGGAGAGGAAGCTGAGTGTAAGCATTCATTGAGCTCTCCTTCCTGGCTGTGGAGGAACTGTGACCAGCCACCGCAAACTCCTTCTGCCACAACTTTCTGCTATGAAGGACTGTACCCTGGAAATGTGGGCCCAAATAAACCTGTTCCTCCTTAAGTTGCTTTTGTCCAGTATTTTAGCACAATAACAAGACAAGTAACGGTCTCAAAACACACACACACACGGCAAAGTAAAATGGAATCATCCTATGGGTATTACATTATAAGTAACATTTTTGTCTTCATGGTTTTGAATGGTTTAACATTTCCTACTATAGACTCATCGTGCTTGTAAATTAACTAAATCAAAATGAAAAGAACTTCTTGATAAGTTCTTTTGACATCCACTAGGATGTCTTCCTTTAATTTATGTTATTATGATAAAATACCCTGACAACAAGCAATCTGGAGGGGGAAAGGTTTAGTGTAGCTCACAATTCCGGGTCCCAGACCATCACGGTGGGGATAGTGCAGTGGCAGACTTGCTGGTCCATGGTCAAGAACACAAAGAAATGGATGCCTGCCTGCCTGGTGCTCAGCTAGCTCTCTCTCCTGTACCATTCAGAGCACAGTGGTGCTGTCCATATTCAGGGCAGGTCTTCCCATCTCCATAACACAATTAAGAAAGATTCCTCATAGCAAGCCCACAGGAGCCAGCCTGATCTCGGCCACTGTCACTGGGACTCTCTTTCCAGGTGGCTCCTGGTTGTGTCGAGCTGACAATTAAAATTAACCACTGCTGTGAAGGAGAAGGTGACTCTGTGCAACCTCACGCCATCATATTGCTAAAAGAAAAAGAGCTGAAGAAAAAAAAAAAAATAAGCCCCAGCTGATGTGAGATATTCACAGAGAAGCAGTCGAGAGTGGCATTAACAGTGACCAGCTACACCATGATGCTCATATGCGCTGAAGTCAGGGGTAGGTAGCTTGAAGGAGTGCTTTCCTTCTCCTGGACATGGGCACGATAATTAACAGTGAGCAGAAGGAAAACTGGGCAGATTGCAGAGATGCAACCAAGGACTGGATATACTGTGGATGAAAAGATGGCCGGAGCCGTGAGGGCTCCATAAAAGGAGGCAGAAGTGGTATAGGAACCTGAATATGCTATCCGACACCTGTGCCATGGAGAGAATAGCTTGAGAAGGAATGATCTCTGCCATTGCCTCAGCCAGTATCAGAGAACATGAGAAGTATACTGAACAGTTGCCCCAGCAGGCATGAGTTAACCTGGCAGCCAGGAAGAGACACCGAGTCACAAAGGTAAATCCAACTAGCCAGGCCTTCCACACCCTTCAGAACCTCAGTGACACAGAATTCCACATGGCAAGTACGATCTCCAAAATACCAGAGATGAGCCAGTAACTAGCAGTGAGGGGTGTGGGGCTCAGACTAAGGAATTCTGGAAGGAGCTTGAGTCCCACACAGCAGGAAGAACACAATGACTTAAACTGTGTGAATAACTGAAATGATCAGCCCTCCGCACATCAGCAGAGACTACCATTAAAAAAAACACTCAAGAGGGGAGGAGAAACCACGTCCATCCAAGTTGGAAGATGACGTACTAGCTGAGGCTACAGTATCTCCTACGGCGTTTTCTCTCTTTTATTTTTAGTTTTATTGGTACTTTTCTACTTCACTTGTTCTAGTTTCCTTTCTGTTGCTATGATTTTTTTTTTTTAAAGTGCTGACAGAAAGAACATTAAGGGAAAAGGGGTCTATTCAGGTTACAAATCCAGGTTATGGTCCATCACTGTGGGAAAAGGCAAGGCCAGAACTCGAAGCAGCCAGTCCCAGGCACAGTCAAGAGCAGAGCGAATGAATGCCTCTGTGCCCCCATGCTCAGCTCACTCTCCACTTCCACGGTCCAGGATTCCCAAACCCAGGGAATGGTGCCACCACAGTGGGCCAGGTCTTCTCACATCAGTACGATCAAGGCAACGCCCCCAGACACGCCCACATGCCCATCTGATTTAGACAATCTCTCACTGAGAATCTCTTCCCAAGGGGTTCTAGATTGTGCCAGGCTGATAACTAAATCCATCATACTTGTTTTGTTTGGCTTACTCCTTGTCTGCACATAACTTCTATGACTCGTCATACAGTTCTTCTGAATATCCTTTCTTTGTCTGTACCTATTCTATAGTTCCTCTACTATTTATCCGCTTCTAACCCATACATTTACACTCTCCCACTTCTATCCCATACATTAACACTTTCCCTCTCTTCACACTTTATTTTGTCATTCCCCCCTTTCCAATTCCCATCTTACTACTTAATTACCAATTCTTGAGCTTTAAAAAAATAGTAAGCACTATTAACAATTAACCTATTTCCCAAACAGTTCCCCAATACTTCTGTTTCTGAACCAAGTTAACACAGAGCCCTGTCAAATCATTATGTCCATCACTGCTTGCTTACAATCATACCTTAAGTAACTAACATCTTAGTATACACAGCAATGTCTGTTACCCTGTACTCCCAGTTTGCGTTTAAGGAGTGACTTCTTAAAACTGACTATGACTGTATTTCTACACTGGGCCTATCCACCTCCACCAGTTGTACTTGCTTCTGAGGACAGTATTCTTCTCTTGAAATAGCATGCAGGTAGTGTCTGGTGCCATGAACACAAAGGGGTTTTAACTACTGAGCTAGACCTCCAGTCCAGTGGAGATATTTGGATGCACTAAATCTGCAGATTGCCTTTGCTAGTACACCCATTTTCACGATGTTGATTCTGCCAACCCATGAGTGTGTGAGATGTTTCTACCTTTGGTTTCATCATCAATTTCTTCAGAGTTTTAAAATTTGTACTGTAGAAGTCTTTTGTTTTCCTGGTTAGGTTTACCCCTGGGTTTTTGGTTGGTTTTTTGGCTTTGAAGCTAGTATGAATGGGATTGCTTTTCCTGATTTCTTTCTGAGCATGTTCATTATGTATTCAGAGGAAAGCTACTAATTCTTGTCTTTACTTTATAGCCTGCTCTTTTGCTGAATGACTGTCATTTTTAAGAGTTTTCTGGTGGAGTCTTTAAGGTCTCTTATTATCTGCAAATCAGCATAATTTGACTTGTCTCTTATTTGTATTCAGTTCTGTCTTTTGTGTTATACCTCTAAGGATTAAATGACCATACTGAATAAGAGTAGAAAATGTGAATATACATCTTTTGGGTACAGACCTAAAGGACTCTAAATTAACATACCACTGTCATACCTACATGTGATGGCTATTCTTGGTTGTCAACTTGACTACATCTGGAGTTAACTAAAATCAAAAAGTGGAGGGCGCACCTGTAAAGGATTTCTGCCTAACTACAAGTAGGAGGATCCACTTCTAATCCAGATCTTAAGGCAGGTGCACACACACACCATTAATCTGGTCTTGAAGTGGGAAGACACATCTTTAATCTGCGCCACACCTTCTGCTGGAAACCTATATAAAGACATGGAACAAGGAAGCTTTTGCTTTTTGCCTGTTTGCCCTCCCTTGCTAGTAAGTCCATTCCTTCACTGGCATTAGTGTCTACTTCTTCAGGATTCCAGTGTATACTGAAGACGAGCTGAGACATCCAGCCTGGTGGACTGAGCAACTTCTAGATTCTTAGACTTTCCATTTACAGTTAGCCATTGTTGGATTAGCTGGACCACAGCCATTAAATCATTCTAATAAATCATATATATATATGAGAAATATTTGTAGCATATATTACTGGTAAATACACTATCCTCCCCCAAAAAAATCTTAAGAGCTTTGGAAAACCAAGGGATAAAAGACCACACATAACCACACAAATTTAGAACAATGGGCAAAAGTCATGAAAATGCTTCCTTAGGATATGATAAACAAATGTCCCTTGATATAGAACATGATGCTCAGCTTCTACAATAAAGTTTTATTCATGACAAGAATAAAATTATGTTGTTAGCTGGAAAATGGGTGCAACTAGAGACCATCCCATTACATGAAATAAGCCAGGCACACACACACACACACACACACACACACACACACACACACACACAAGTGCACAAATGCACGCAGCATAAAAGCAAAAGGAACACTGAGAGAAGGAAAGAGATTAAGGTGAGGCAGACAGAAGTTGAGCTATAGGAAAGGAATGGGAAAGACAATAAATATGGTCAAAGTACATAATTCACTTGAAAGAAATTATCTTTATGAAACCCATCATAATGTATCATAAATCTACACCAATAAGAAAAAAGAAGAAATAGAATCACCACAATGGCAGCAAGGATATGGGAAAAGAGGAACCTTTCATCACTGCTGGTGAGAATGCAAACTGGTGTAGCCACCCTAGAAAGAAGTATAGGTTTCTTAAAACCCGAAACTAGAATTACCATATGACTGAGCTATATAGCTCCTGGGTCCTTCCGGAGATGTTTACACATCCATGTTTACTGCTGCACTATTAGTAATACTTGAGAAATGGAACCAGCCTAGAAAGTCCATCACAAGATGAATGAATAAAGAAAATGTAACACACAATGGAACTTTATTCAGCCATAAAGAAAAAATGAAATCATGGCATTTGCAGAAAATGAATGGAACTGCATGTTAAGTGAAATATGCCAAACTCAGAACAACGAATACTTTCAAATACGGAACTTGGATTTTTAATGTGGGGACGGGGGCTACGTATAGGTCATGAAACTGGAAAGGGGACCATGAAAGGGAATGAAGAAATCTTAAGCACAGAGGAGAGGGAGAGAAAAGAGAAAGTTAAAGAACACATGTAACATAAAAGCAGATGGGGGGCTGTGAGGTGAGGAAGGGAACCAGCCAGAGGCAACAGGGAAAGATGAGGGAGAAGGACAAAATGTACATGAAAGTACTAGACTGAAACCCAGTACTCTGTACACTAAATTAAATTTTTTTTTAATTTAAAGCTCTTCTTGTGAATAATGAGAAGCAAAGACATGTTTAAATACAATGCACAATCTACTTAACTACATTGTTCTTGATTTCAGTTTTGTGAATATCTACTAAAAATATTAACTTTCACATTACCAGAAGTGTTGGGATTTACTGCAGACATCACAGAATCCGCTTCTATCTAGAAAAGAACAAAGATTGAAAGGACATGAAATTTTATCAGATGTTTCAAAGTATAAGTTCTGAATTCCTGGGGAATGGGAAGACATGTATTTTATGGGAAGCCAGCCTTACTGAACTTAGTAGACAATAACCTCACTTGACATCCTGATGGTCATTTTTCTCATTCGTTAACATCCACAACAGATTCAAATCTGCCATGATACCCCCCAAAGCTTTACTCTACTGACCAATAGCTTAATATATGAAATCAATCTGGCTGTCTTACATAGATTATAACCTAAGATATGACCTTTCTGTTTTATAAAAACAAAAAACAAAAAGTAGTTGTTACAATAGCTTTATTCTTCCATTTTCCTGATGTTAAAAGTACCCCAAGCCAGGTGTGGTGGTTCACACCTATAATCTCAGCACTCGTGAGACTGAGGCAGGTAGGAAGGGACTGAAGCCTGTATGGCCACACAGTAAAAGCCTATCAGTAAAAGAAGGTGATAGAATAAAACAGTAATACATGATCAGTGCAGAAACATGAAGACTACAAATTACAGAGAAGACACTTTAAATTCAGTAGATACCACTGTTAATAGTTTGATCTAGTATAGCCTTTTGCTCGTTTTTGCCTAAGCAACACAAAACAGTTGAGAACACACTACATGTGAAGTTCTGGGGCCTGCTTTAAGTAAATATTAACACAGAAGCATTTCCCTCCCATTGGTGACAGGGGCTTTATATGTAAACACTAAGGAAACCGAGCCTTGATGGTAATTGACACTTTTTTTTTTTTTTCTGGTGCCAGTTTTGAATCTTCCACAATCTTGAGTCCCCGCATTTCCCTGGCTTCCTCGTGTCCCTTCCCAATGGTTCCCAGTCCATCCTTGTCATGAATTCCCTGCCTGTCTTTAAATGCAGGCTTCCCCAAAGCTCTTTCCTCGGCATGATGCCTTCCACACCCTGCAGAAGCTTCCTACAGAATGGCATTCAGTCTTGCAATTTGAGCTACCCCTTATAAACTGAGCCCCAAAACTACCTCCAGCCCCCACCCCTCTACCCAAGTGAGGTTCTTATTTAAGAGATGAAACTTCAAAACCCCATACCGTATCTAACAGTCAAATGTACAGGGAACACCTCAATCTCGACTGACTCCCCTGAACCCACTTCCATCTGAGTTCTCTCCTGCTTGGCGATGCCACCGTCCTTCACTGCCAGCCCTACCCAGGCACACACCAGAGCAGAGCTTGTCTTACTGCCACAAAGGGCTCCTAGATGCTTCATAGAATAGTGGTCACAATTCTCCAGTCTAAAGGACTCCTATTATAGCTGCCCACCCACCAGGCCCCTCCTGCCTGTTTATAAAATATCTTCTCTCTCTTGATGTCGCTCAGTTTTCTAAGCTCTACACAAAAATGAAATTGCTTCAAAGCGGAAACTGTGTTTATTCATCTTTACATCCCCAACAACTAGCAAACACTCCTCTTATTAAACAGACTTACTTCATAGACTTCATTCTGCAAACATCAATGTATAAATGACTTACACTTCATAGACTTCATTCTGCAAACATCAGTGTATAAATGACTTACTATATAAGTCCTCTGTGAAATGTTATTGTAGTGTGATGGCTGTTTAAAGTAACAATTCATAGTTAATTCTTCAAAATCACAGTCTCTATGATAGGAATTTTTTATGTGTCTCATTTAATTTGATAACTTACAATCAGTATTTTATTTGTTCAAACATTAAAAATTAAACTCTAGCACTTAATCTAGTATAAAATTTAAAATACAAGAAGGTATACATTGGGGACTGGAGAGATGGCTCAGTGGTTAAGAGCACGGGCTGTTCTTCCAGAGGACCTAGGTTCAATTCCCAGCAACCACATGGCAGCTCACAACTGTCTATAACTCTAGTTCCAGGTGATCTGACACCTTCATACAGACATACATATAAGCAAAACACCAATGTACATAAAATAAAAATAAATAATTTAAAAAAGAAGGTATACATTGAGCATTTCCTCTCTGATAAAAGTTTATTGCATGCATGGGTGGCAGGTGTATAGGTGATTTGCCCTGATCCTGCTTAATTGTTTACTGACCTGTAACGAGATATGTCATTTCCCTAAAAAATTAACTGTGAGGGCCATAGGTTGTCTCAGCAGGTTAAAGCACTTTCTATCAGCCCGGCGGTGGTGGTGCATGCCTTTAATCCCAGCACTCGGGAGGCAGAGGCAGGCAGATCTCTGTGAGTTCGAGGCCAGCCTGGTCTACAAAGTGAGTTCCAGGAAAGGCGCAAAGCTACACAGAGAAACCCTGTCTCAAAAAACCAAAAAAAAAAAAAAAAAAAAAAAAAGCACTTTCTATCATGCCTGGTATCCTGAATTACTCCTGGGACTCACATAGTCAAAGGGAAGAACAGACTCCCATAAGTTGTCCTCTGACCTCCACAAACTCCCCCATATACACCCATCCAAAGAAATAATGTAAGTTTTTAAAAAGACAAAAACAAAACAAAAACAAAAAAACAAGACTGTAAACTCTCAACCCAGTATGCAAAGTAAAAGTTGTCGAACTTCGTCAAGTGTATGTACAGGACCACACTGCTGTACCTGTCATTAAATTCTTCACATTGTCTACAGTTAAAATAAACTCCAAGGGGATAAAAAGCAAAATGAGAGAAGCTATCTTTCCAGGTGAGCCCGGGTTAAATACAGTGCTTTAAAACATTCAGCCTTTCCGGGTCATCTGCCCGGGGACTCCAGTGTGAAAGAACCGTAGGTTAGCTGAGCAGCTGCACTTTAAAGGCAGTCCAGGCTAGCACTCGGAACTCCTAACTGGCCTCTCGGGAGCTGCGCATCTCCAGCTTTCTGAATCCTGCAAGCCGTCTGCAAAACCTATGTGTGTGTGTGGGCGGGGGAGGGGGGACAGAATATATTTACTGTGGAGTTGTGGTGCACTCAAGGGCATGCAAGGGTACAGAAGTGGGGTATCACAGAGTCCCTGGCTACACCCTCTCATGAGAGCAGGAGAGCCCCTAGCTGTCAGTTCTGGGGACAGGGAGGGCATTCTAGGCATAGGAGTGCTGCTGCTTGATGGTTACAGTTTACTCTTTTGAATTTGTACAGTGTCTTAACTCTGATTAGTTCCAGCTCAGCAGCTTAACAAGATGGAGCCGTCTCTAGACTTCGTGCATCAGGCAAACAGAACAGCACAAAGACAGGTAAGCAGGAAACGAGCTACAGAAATAGAAGATTCATCCGGGTTCAGTTGCGGTCTAATTACGGGGAGGTGTACAGCCCTTTCTGGAGAGTAACAGCCACAATGTTTCAAGTGCACCCTCCACTGCCAAAGAAGCAGTGTGGAAAGAAGTTAAGAACCTGAGGAAGTGGGCATGGTAAGAGCCAAGGCTGATTTCTGGGCAAGGCAGTTTCTGCACGCTTGCCTTCACACCAGCGGTGACTACCTGCACAAGCCTGGGCCTGCCAACACTCTGCCAGGGAAGGGGAAGAGGCTCATGGGACCCTACCCTCCCTGAGGATTTATACATCGTTAACAGTTGATATGGGAAAGAGATATTTTCATCAGTGGTGTAGACCCTGGTAAGGTGCCCATGTCCTTGTAAACAAACTCTTACCCATGTTCCCATAATCAACCCTAATGAAACTCACTGGGTCACTGTCTGTCTGTCTGTCTCTGTCAATAAAAAAAAAAAGGACAGGTAATAAAGAAAATTCAAATGTATATATCCTGAGACTTAGATTACCAATTATATTTCTAGAAATTTTGGTGTTTTTATTTGCCATTGTCCTAAAATGTTGTCTCTCTCTGCCTCATGCTCCCAAGCACTGCAATTACATGTCCATGATATATATATATATATATATATATATATATATATATATATTCCACAAAGACAACTTGTGTGTGTGTGTTTAGATGTAAAAGTTGCAGGAACTGAAATTAATTCAAACAACAACAAAAGGTAAATGGACTAAAGAGAATACAACTATTTTTTAAGGTGGTAATGGTGTGTGCTTTGGAGTTGTCGCTAATGCATCATGTTAAATGCATGTTAAAATAAGAGTATGCAACTAATATTTTCAGTAGAAGACTATGACCACACATGTATGTAGAACAATACAGAAGAAACTGATTAAGTGAAACCCTAGTCTAGTGGAAAGAGAAGGGATTTTGTGGACTGTATGAATGTATTACTTTTATCAATTAAAGACAGCCACCTAGAAATTCTACTATATATATGAACTAGTAGGCAGATTCCTATTACACCACCACCCTGCCTCCCAGCCTATCCTCTCTACCATCCCATATTTCTTAGAAATTTTAGGAGATGTTTTGTTGGCTCCGTTGGCATAGATATCTAATTCGTGCCTGAGTTGGGCCTTTGGGGGGAGGGTGTGTGGAATCGGCACTGGAGACATCTTAGGAATGGCTTATAAATCAGCTCATAAATTTGCTCCACAGATATCAGAAAGGAGTCCGGGCCAATTTTCTTTGGACACATTTCTATAGCATTATCTACCCCATCCAAAGAAGGGAGAAAAGAGAGGAAAGACGAGAGAGTAGCAGAAGAAGGGAGAGAGAAAGTTCTAACCTTGGAGGGTTTGTATCCAAACAGCATTACAATCGCAACCTTAAAGTCCTCTCGGCTTAAGTACCCTTTGTTGTCTTCATCACATGCTTTAAATACCTAAGGAATATTAAACATCCACAATTAGCCAGAAACCAGAAACACAAACATCTAAAACTCATTCTGGTTGTGGGGCTTTTAAAATGCAGTTTCATAACCCTAGTTTTAATTCTCAAGCAATATAAACGCTGAGTTAAGATCGTCTCTCTGGCCCCCACCCCCAGAGTTTCAGCGGCTTGATCTCTAGGCTGACAAATCAATTCCTCTAAACCACTGAAATAAACCACGCCAAAGCTCAGTGACCCTGGATTCGGAAGGTGATGCAAAGGGGTGGGTGGGAAGAGAGAAGCTAATGCAGACGGAGGTGTGGCGGGCAGGGAAGTGATCAGTCCTGCAGCTGTGACTTGGTTGTAAGCACAGTTCTTTTCAGAGCCCATTAGAACCTGGCTGAGGGAGACCCAAGAGTGGTGACCGAAGTGGCCCTGGTCAAGCTGAGTCCGAACTCGGGTCGCGCTCCCACACCTACTTCCACCCATTTCCTGCGTTCCGAGGCGGTGGCTTCGCAAGTCCGCGGCCTGGCGCCTGCCTCTGACGGGAACATCGCCACGGACAGCGACACTAACACGGCCCAGACCAACCCAGGCAGCTCCACTTCTCCAGAGGGAGCTCGAACAGCCCACCGCGGCCACGCCCACCACCACTGGGACTCAACTTCACCGCGCAACTCCAACGTCTCCTCCCATTGGCCAGCCTCAGAGCCACTGGCGTTGATTTCGTAGTGTCATTGGTCAAACGCGCTGTTTAACAACAGGGAGGAGCTCCCAAGGCTCGCCCCCAGTGCTTAGTTCCGCCCCTTCTCAGTTTTCTTGACTCCTTGAACGCCGCTGAAGGAGCTTGGGTGACTCTCGATGCTTTTTAAAACATGTTCTGATTGCTTTCAGGCTTTCTACCAAACTTGCAATAAACTCTCTTTGATTATCTTGGCCCACGTCTTTTCTAGACTTTGTAGGAGACACAAAATAATGTGAAGAAAGCACACACGCACACGAGATTAAGTGAAGTCCCAATATTCATTTTTAAATGCACGGCGATCTCAGGGCAGCTACTAGGTTTATTTTCGCCCTCTTGGTAACCCCAGCACTTAGCACAACGAAGACAAACGAAACGATCCGTTAGAATGTTTACACAGAATTAATCAACCTCCGGGAAGCCATGAGGCTGACTCAAGGAATAGCCCAAGCATCCCACAGCAGACATCTTTATACAAGAGGAGGAATGTGCACTAGAACTTCGTTTTCCAGACTGACTTATCCCAGACTCCTCTACCCTTCTGGCAGATCAGTGAGATTGACAAAAACACGCCCGTTTCAAAGGAGAGTCATTCGAGGTGCTGAGCTTTATGGGAACTCATTTAACTTTTTATCCTGCAGCAGATGCTAAAGGCTGAAGCAGCTGCCTTTTACTTCAGATCACCTATCTCCGAAAGCACGCTGCCGTCTTAGCCCTGCGAGCCTGAGACTGCCTAAGAGCAGCCCCAGAAAGAGGGCGTCGTTTGCTAATTAACAACCAGAGAACCAAGCCTGCAGCTTTCTGTTTCTCCCTTCTTAAGGTGTCAACAGGAAAGAGCAGAGAGCGCGAGGAGCTGGCTTCCCAGTAGCGCCCACCCAGCCCTTTTCTAGTCCTGTTGCTCTCCTGAGAATGAGGCGGACTTTAGGGCCCAGCGGCGGGCTTCCGGAAGTGGAAGCCGCCGGCCGACCAGGCAGCGGCGCCAGAGGGTTTGAATCAGGCGCATGCGCGGGCGCGCCGCGGGGCGGGGTCTCGGCGGCGGAGGCCTGGCGGGTCAGGTAGGTGTCTGCGGCTGCGGGCGCCGTCTCGGGGCGGTCTCTGGCGGCGGCGCTAACTCTGCGCCCGCCCTCCTGATGGCGGCGCGCTGGCCTGGGCCATCCGACGTGGTAGTTGGGAGGCCTGCAGGGCTCGGTGCGGACCGCGAGGAGACCGTCGAGGCCGGGGTCCTTGGGCCCCGGATCGTGCGGTCCTTGCCCCTGGAGCGCTCTGCAAAGGCGAGGAGGGGCAGGCGCCCCCCACGGGGCACGCTCGGAACCTCTCTGCTCTGACTTTCCACATACGGGGACGGCCGTGAAATAGGGTGTCTTGAGGGTGAAGTGAGTCTGTCACCCTTGCCATGGTGTCCGGGCAGAGCCGAGCGCCCGGGCAAGTTGACAGCTTCACGATTTGCTTCGCGTACCCCCAAATTACCCACTTCTCCATGGCAATCTCCTTAAGCACCCGGTACCCCAGCTCCTGCGGAAGCGTCTTTATTGCCACGTGCTCACAGAGTTGTACGGAATATACTCATTTCAAAAGGTTAAACTGGCCAAGGCACTCCTCTTGCTAAAACACGGAGTGAGAGTCCCATTGTTTTAAGAATAAAATTTGGCTTTTGACAGCCTTACCTCACTTTCTCCCATCCCTTTCTTTCTGGACCATGCCTATATTAGGGTTAGTACCCTGTTAACACCTCCTGGCCTTTTGCAAGTTGGGTTCCATCTGTCTGCAACGCTGTTCACCTGTCTTAGCCTGCTGATCCTCGGGTCCCACATGCTGCTCCAGAAATGATTCCAAAGAAAGGTTATCCCTGTAAAATGTAATGAGCATCTAATCATCTTGACTTTTAAAATTTTTTTATGTGTTAATTTGTGCCTTTCGCCCTGAAGTTGAACTTGCCTAGGATAGACGCTGTAATTTGTTAACTCTTTATTCTCAGTTCTTAATTTTGCGTGCTACTGGGCTCAGAGGAAGGACCTCCATGAGGAGTTTGGTGCCCGGGTCTCAAAGGTCGGAGGAGCAGTGTAAATGTAGCAGAATTACTCAGGGTCTGCTCAGCTGGGGGTAGAGTTCTGATTGGAGTGCTTTTCTGCATCAACTGTGTGTGTGTGTGTGTGTGTGTGTGTGTGTGTGTGTGTGTGTGTGTGTGTGTGTGTGTGTATGCAATTGTGGAGTGTCATCTTCTTTTGCTCTCTGCCCTATTGTGGTGAGTCAGGGTCTCTCACTGAAAGGGAAGATAACAGTTTCTTCCAGGGTGCCATTGAATTCTTGAGACCTGCTTGTCTCTACCGCAATGTTGGGGTTACAGGTATGCGAATCATGCTGGGCTTTTAGGTGGGGATGGGGTGATGGGGATTGCACACCCACTGAGCCAAATCTCTAACTCTCCATGGACATTTTTTTTAAAGTCCTTAATAAAACCTCTGATGACATTCTGAGTTGCTGTCTAGTGAAAGGATTTTATAAGATTTCTTTTTCATCTTGGTGCAGTGTTTGCCAAATCTCATTGCCTCACCTGCCTCCCTAGTTTTTATCCTCTTTACACATATGCTATTTTTTATTTACACATATGCCATTATTTATTTGAATCCACTACTATGCAAATACTGTCTTTTACAAAGTAGACTTTATGTTGCCATTGTAGCTATAATGGACTCACAAGCTACAGTCTGCTGACAGGGAATCCACAAGTGTTACAGGGGCCCACCACTGTAGTTCAAAAGCGAAATGCAAAGCATTTTTTTTTTTCAACACTACAGCTTTCTCCTTGACTTAAGCAGAAACTGAATTGGAATGGGAAGGGAGGTGCTCTCGCATGTGGTCAGTCAGTGGCAGGTCCCAGGTGTCCCCACTGGAGGAAACACCAATGCTCTGAATCAGGGCTGGGACTGGGGTGGGTAGAGGGGGTGTACCTATATTGTAATTCTCTGTTGACATCACTTACTGCTACTGTGACTTTGGACTTCTGCTCTCCTGGGCACTGCCTGATAAACCACTGAAAGAAAGTCCTTGTCAGACTGGGCCTTGGGAACTTTTAAAAGATTTCAGAAGGAACCTGGTCCTGTATGAGGGAGCAGTAAAATGTGATGCTGACCAGATCCAGTCCTCCAAATTAGAAGTCATTTCCTGCGTGATCTTGACATTTACATCACAGCAGCCCTTCTTCAACAGGCGAAGGACCTTGTTTTCATAATGAGGTTGGTAACCTGGGGGACAAAATGACAAGGTACAATTTCATTAGTATGTCACAAAGGCTATTTGCCTCCAGTGGTAAACAGCCCTCCAGCATAGTTTTGAATGTCAGCCATCTCAAGACTGAAACTATATGTAAAGCCTGAACCACACAATGGATTTTGTTTTCTGAGAAATGTCTTTTTCAAAGATTTTTATTTGTGTTATTTTGCCAACTTGTTCTAGTTATTGGTAGGGATGCCACCCCCAGTGTGGCTCTAGAAAATGTAGACAAGACTAAAAACTTGAGAAATTGTCTAAAGAATTTAGAGTCACTAGAGTCCTCAAGGTTCCAGGATTCAGATTTATTATACAGGCCATGGTCGCTGTATCCACGTGGGGAAGAGATAGATGAGCATCTCTTTGGATTCTGCAAAAGTGGGCTCCTTGCAGCAGCCAGCATGTGAATGATGAAGACCAGCATGGCGGTCTGCAAGGATGACACAGATCAGTGAAATATTTCATGTATTGGGAAGGGGGAAAAGACTGAGGTTTGGGGGTGCACTCCTATAACGCCAGTGCTGCAGCTGGAGGAGCAAGAGGGGGTGTTCAGAGCAAATCTGGACTGCAAGGCAAGACTCTGGGGGAAAAAAAAGCAGACCGCTCCTTTCTCATGCTGGAAGCAGAACCATTTCTCACCCCAATTCTGAGACCTGCTCTTCACTTTAGAATAGAGAATGAATGTAGAGAGAAAGTCCAAGTACTTAGTTTCGTTAATTTTTTTATTTTGAGCAGCGCTTTTTGACTGATTTGGTTTCACTGACTTGGAACTCATCAGGAAGGCTAAACTGGCTAACCACTGACCCCAGAGGATCCATCCAACCCTTGCAATCTGCAGTCTGCCACTGAAGTAGATACTTCTGACAACCCACCCAGATTAAAGGGGGGGGGGAGGGGGCAGAGAGAGATGGCTCAGCAGTTAAGAATATGTACTGCTCCTCAGAGCCTAACTTGGTTCTCAGCATCCATGCAGGGGTAGCTTACCACCACCTATGATTAACGCTAGGGGGATCCACGGCCCTCTTCCAGCCTCCTGCGATACCTATGCCCTTTGTAGACACAGAATTTAAAATAAATTTTTATTGTCTTAGTTTTGAAATAGTCTCGATACTTAGCTTATGCTAGACTCAAATTTACTATATTATCCAGGCTAGCCACAAACTCAAGATCCTTTTGCCTCAGCCTTGAGATTATAGGTGTGAGCCACCACACCAGCCTGAGAACTCTCAATTGAAGATTCTGTTACTAAATTCCTGTCTGAAGGGACCTGGCAGGCCTTGCCCCTCCCCCATTCCCTCTGTTTTTGCTAACCTGTTAGATTACATCCCTAAAGCTAGCCACCCCAGAGTTTTTCCTTATTTGGTCACTTCCTCTTCCTGAAGTCTCAGGATCCAGCTATCAAAGTATTAAAGTCTAACAATCAAAAGCCCCCTTTTGATTACCTTAATTAACATGCCCAATCAAAACAAACCAGCTCTCCTAACAAGGGGCTTTGCCTTTGTAAACCGTTTGCTTAGGGCCTACAGTCTGTCTCCTCTCTATCCAGAGGCAATTCTTTGTCCCTTTGGGACAAATAAAATCTCCTTTGTGCTGAGAAGTTGGTCTTGGGGTGTCTTGTACAGATTGTGGTCCTTTTTCACTTGCTACATTGGTTTAGAATTTAGGGAAGTGAGAAACTCATCCAGAGTTTTTCTTTATGTGGTCCTTTTAAATGTATAGGATTAAGTAGTCCCTTCAGAGCAAATCGGTCTGCTTAAGTAGTTCTGCTCTAGAGTCTAGAATAAAGGGTGTCTGTTAAAATAAAAAAATATACAAGCAAATTCAGAAACCCTACACCTGAGCTCCTTGAAGTAAAGTCTCCTGTTGCAAACTGCCCTGTGCACAGTACACCTATCACAGTTGGGTCGGCTGGGACAAGCTGGTTTCTTAACCCATGTAGATCAGAAACTGTTTAGGAACATACCTAAACAGAGTTCTCAGAGCCTCTAGAAATGAGTTGGACGCCATTGAAACTACCACAAACCTTTTAGAAAGCAGATTCGAGTTCAAAATACATACAGAGCTTAGGGTCATCTATTCCTGAAGGAGCAGGTGACCCCATCCACTCTACAGCCCCCACACTTTGGCTGATAAAGTGGTATTCCGGGCTGTTGAAGTTAAGTGTAACAGTGAGCTATGAAGGCTGTCTCATGCTCTCTATATAAGAGCTCCTTGGAATGTGTTATTTTCAGTAGAAACCTTGTGTGAACCAACGGGAATTAATTGAAGATGGGTAAGGGAGAAATTGTGAAAAGTGATCAATACCTTAAAGTTTTATATGGTTTTTTGCTGGGCGGTGGTG
The DNA here is from genome assembly GCF_049852395.1 of Peromyscus maniculatus bairdii. Classification (NCBI taxonomy): domain Eukaryota; kingdom Metazoa; phylum Chordata; class Mammalia; order Rodentia; family Cricetidae; genus Peromyscus; species Peromyscus maniculatus. The sequence goes on from NC_134865.1 coordinate 71,195,658, forward strand.
GTGCACACCTTTAATCCCAGCACTCAAGAGGCAGAGGCAGGCAGATCCCTGTGAGTTCAAGGCCAGCCTGGTCTTAGAGAGCAAGATCCAGGACAGGTACCAAAACTACACAGGGAAACCCTGTCTTAAAAAAAAAAAAAAACAAAACAAAACAAAAAAAAAAACTATGTTTTTTGTTTTAGCTTAAAATATGCATGTGTATTCACTTGAAAACCTGATGTATAATCAAGTTTTCCTACTTCTGAGATTTGGGGGGTTCTGGGTTTTGTTTTTTTTCTGCTTGTTTTTGTTTTTGAGTTTTTGTTTGTTTTTTAGTTGGTGAGGGTTACAAGTTCCTGGGAGTACTGCCTTTTGTCTTGGTTTACCCTACTCATAATGTATCCTCTTCAGCTGTGAAACAAGCCTTGAAGACGCCCAGACCATAGGAGATGTATTTCTGAATATTTATTTTAGTTTTCCTCAGAGTTCTGTACTAACCTGGCATTGCATGAGGAGGCTGGGGGCGGGGTGTGTGGGGAGAACCCACTTAGCCTTTTACTATTTAACTTGAATGCATTTTGTAGCCTGTGGAGGGGCCCAAAACAGCTTGACCACACAGCAGCCATGACAGACTTAAGGGCCTAGACACAGCTTCTGTGACAGGCTTACTGGCAAGCAACACCCAGATCCAGGAAAAGCTGATACCAGCCAGGGATCTACCCAGGGGTGAGGAAGTACCTAGCGTCCCAAACATTCCAGCCATTAGATAAGGTGGCCAGATGCCCTTGAATCTAGCACACAACCTATTTTTGTTTTACTGATACCCTTAGACAGTTGTCAGCCAGTCAGGGTCCTGAACCCTGGAAATCCCCTTTCCCCAACCTCTGCTATGATAAAAACCCTACCCCATTTGAGCTCAGGGCTCTCTTCTCTCATTGCTGCGTCAGACAGACAGAGAGACCAAGCTCGGAGCTTGAAAGAATAAAAGATCTTTGCTTTTACATGCAGGATTGTGTCTCCACGGTGGTCTTTTGGGGGGTCCCCATGATCTGGGCATAACATAGGCAACTCCGAAAGTCCATAGATCTATATTTTGCTCTTCTGAGAGCAAGAGAGTATAAATTAGACCACCTGTGTGATTTGGAAACTGAAAGTGTTTGGCTTCAGTTCAAGTTCTGGCCTGCAGGTTTCAGTCATTGAGTCGTGGCATGGCCAGTAACATGATGATCTGAAATGAGTTGGGTCCTCATGGTGGTGCCTATAAACTGTACACACACAGGGAAGTGGTCATTCGGCGTTCCTCTCGGAGGCTTGCCTAAGTAGGTCCCTCCCTGGCTTTGGAAATGTAAGACGTAGCTGTTTCTGAAGTCTTGTGGGTTTCTGTACATACGTGAAGATAAATTTGTAAATTCTACTTTTACTTTAAAAATTGGAGTGTGGACCAGCAAGATGGTGTAGTTAGTAAAGGTACTTGCTGCCAAGTTTGACTTGCTGTGTTCAATCTCTGGGACCCACATGGGAGAGAGAGAGAACCGACTCCCTCAAGTTGTTTGCTGACCTCTGTTTGCACCCCTTTCTCTCAACAAATAAATATTTATATTTGAGCCAGGAAGTTGGTTCAGTGGGTAAAGTGCTTGCTACCAAGCCTGATAACCTGAGTCTGATCCCTGGGTTCCGTGTGGTAGGAGAGAACAGACTCCTGCAAGTTGTCCTCTGACTTCCACGTCATGACACAGACACATGCATACCACTCCCCCAACATAGAGCTAGCAATTCCTATACATAATAACAAGTACAGTGATTATTTTTTAATTAATGGCGAGCTTGCCTAGCAAGCACAAGTTCAGTCCCCCCAAAAAACAAAATAAAATGAAAAATGAACATGGTCAGAATTATTCTTGAAAGTTTCTTAAGATGGCCTTAACCTTAAATCCCTTCCTAGGGCGTCTCAGACCAAGGTCTAGCTAGGAAGACAACAGGAAGAAGGTGGCTAGGATGCTTCCTTTAGTCTGTCAGCCCCTCATAAGAGATCCCGGGGCTGGGTAAGTGGCTCAGCCTCTGGTGACAGAAGTGTGCATGTATTGCGGTCTCATCTGACCAGAATTTGAGAGCCGTGAAGTTATGTTGCCAGTTGCCTATTAAGTAGAAAGTAATGCTTCCGTCATTCCTTTTCAGAAGTATAATGTCCCAGGAGAGCAGCTATGGGAGGTGGACGATATCCAGTAGTGACGAAAGCGAGGATGAAAAGTCCAAACTTGACAAGCCATCAACATCCTGTCTCCCCCAGGCAAGGCAGGGGGCAGTGAAGGAGCCCACGTATACCTGCTCAGAGGCCCGCAAGGCTGCGCACAAGAGACAGCTCTCACCTGTGAAATTCAGCCACACAGACTCAGTGGTACCGCCCAAAAAGCCAAAGAGCGATTCCACAGAAGGTCTCGGCTGGTGTCTGTCCAGCAGCGATGATGAACAGCAGCCAGAGACACAGCAGGAACAGCCTAAGCACATGGTGGTTCAAGAGAAAAAACATGTCTCCTCGCCCAACGTGACCACTGCCCAGAAAGCTGTAGATCGCAGCCCTCCTGCCAGCCATAGGCCTCAAAGGGCAGACGATGAGTACGAGACCTCAGGGGAAGGCCAGGACATCTGGGACATGCTGGATAAAGGGAACCCCTTCCAATTTTACCTCACTCGAGTCTCAGGGATTAAGGCCAAGTACAACTCCAAAGCCCTCCACATCAAGGGTAAGGACAAGGGTTCTTAGGAGCTGGTGAGCCCTTTCCCTCTTGGTAAAGCAAGGGGGCCCAGCTTAGAATGGCCTTTAAGAGCCTGTCTTAACAACTGGTGGGGAGGGTTGTTGACCCTGAGTGCATGTGGCAGACAGGTGGGGTTCCAGGGGTCCTTCTCAAGGCCCCTGTAGCTCAGCCCCTAGTAACGCTTGGCACTGTGCTTAGAATTGTTTACTTTTCCAAGTGAAGACTAAACTTGACTGGTAATGCTATTTATTAAGTGCCATAAACTTCACGGTGGCTCCGTATGGTCCCTGGGTCAGCAGCATCAGAATCACCTGGACCTTGGAAATGCCAGTTCTCGGCTCTGTCTTAGGTTCATCAAATCAGACTCTCAGGGGTCAGAACCTGCCACCTATGCTTACTCTAAGCCCCCAGGGATTAACAATGCCTAGTGATGTTTGAGAGCCTAGTTTGGGTTCCTAGGACAAAGAAGCAAAAATGAGTACTGTTGTATGCAGGTGGATGCTTCAGGTATGAGGCAGAGAATGGTCTCTAGTGGTTCTCTGCATTCCACGGAGGAACAGCCAAACATGTGGACTCAAAGGGCACAGATTCCCTTTTCGTCCCTCATTCTCTCTGTGGTTAGGACAGTATGGGATGAGGATTCAGAACAGAGCAGATATGTGAAGTGAGCAGCATGTATTTGTATGGCTGTAGACACAATAAGCATCCTCTCACATTAACGTGTTTTTTGTTTTTTTTGTTTTTTTTTTTTTGGCTAATATTCACAGCACAGAATATTCTCAATGTAGTTTTTCCATATCAAATGCATGGTAGTACCTCTGTTCTCCTGTATGATGTGTAAATGTTGATGGGTTTAATTCCATAGTCGTAAGTCCAACTCCACAAAATTTTGAGCATCTCTTATGTAGGTACCCTGAAGATACATAAGATAGTTTCTGGTGGGTTTGCTTTGTCTGGGAGAGACTGCCATAGGAAGCAGAGGGGTATGGAAAGACTGTTCAATGTAATAAAATAGTAACAACTTGGTGTCAGCATCAAGATTTAAGGAGGAGATGACATCATGAGGGTTTTACATATATTTCAATTATCAGAGCAGCCTAATAAGATGATCAAATGTCCTTGGACATGTGACAGATCTGCAGTTCAGAAAAGTTACATCACTTACCCAAGGTCACAGAGCTGTTAAATGGTAGAGCCACACTTGAATCCAGTTCTTGTATCTAAATCCATGCTGTTTGATGTATCCTCCTAACGCTAGCCATAACTGTAGGTTCTCTAGATCTCATGGAGGACAGGGGCTTCCAGTGGACCCTGGAAGATGGGTGAAGTTTAAAAGCTAGAGGTGCAGATGGGGGCCAGCTGGAAGACTGTGTTGCAGCTTATCTCCTAACTCTGCTGGTCTCAAAATGAGGAGCTTTCCTACGAGTTGTTTTGTTCCTTCAAACACTTCTTAGCCCCACATCTGGCACAATGTCTAGAGGACTGCTAGAGTCACAGAAATGTAGCAGGAATTCAGCTGAATATGGTAAAGCTATACCTGGAGGAATCCAGGGAATTCTTCCAAAGGAGCCCAAGTCTCAAGGAGTATTTGGTGTTATTTGACTTTTAATATATCAGCTGTTTCCTACTATGAATTTTTTGTGTGCTCTCATACCTTCCCCAAGATCTTCTAATAGTGTATATACTTTTGTAGCATCCAAAGCCAAAAGGCAGACAGGACAAAGCATTTCATTCCAACTGCTGAGTCTCTTGAATTAAGGTAAACACCCTTACGGAGACACTGCCTGTCTCCTAAGCCTAGGTGCATAGCTTTGTTTCTTGTGCAAATTAAGCTCAGACTTTCCTTTCTTATACAGCTTTAGTAGTATTTATACCAATATTATAGACGCCACTTCTAGGAATGTAGTTTGAGCACATAAATTCCCTTTTTCTGATATATTAACCAACTTTAGCTCTTAGTTGACCTCCTCCCTTTACCACTCCCCTTTTGGGTTGCAAAAGAAAGCCTGACAGTCACTGCCTGAGGAAAACTCTTATCTGCCTTTATGACCCTGTAAGAATTCAAGCCTGCTGACCTTGCCTTAGCCAGAGCATTGCTATTGCATAGGTATATAACTGTAAACCTCAGAGACTCGGGGGACTAGAGTGGAGAACTGGATGGAGAACTAGAAGGACAAGATGGGATATGAGGAAGAGCTTGATGGGGAAGAACTAGGTGGGTAAGAATGAGATGAGAAAGACCAAGATGGGGCAGAACTAAGATGAAGGAATCAAGATAGCACTTAGAGGGAACAGCAGAAAGATGTAGAGAGAATTGGGCAAGAAAGAAGCTAAATGTGAGAACAGAATAGAAGCGGTGTAGAGAGAGAACTGACTCAGAAGAATAAAGTATATGGACTAAAGAGTTTATTTAGTGAACTATAGTGTACGTAGATTTATTAGTGAACCCCTCAGGTTAATCCACCACCAGTAGCACCTCTTCTGGAACTCTGGGTGAAGGCTGTCGAGGGTCAGGACCCCAGTATCTTTCATTAGAGGACAGGAAGTACCCAGTAACTGTCAAATAAGTGAACTAGCCCACTTCCTTCTCAGAAGCAACTCAGTAGGTACCAGCAACCTAGAGCCAGACATCAAACCTTAACTCCCTGACCTTCCAGCAGTATGGTCACATACAGCCTCCTCCTGATATGATCCTTACCCCAAAAGGCAGAGTAACACCTTACCTCGGTGTAGCTATTAGCTAGAGTTTTCCTGCCTTGCCCACAGTCAGAACAAATCTTTGTCACCCGCCAGTCCCACAGCCGCTCAGACCCAACCAAGTAAACACAGAGACTTATATTGCATACAAACTGTATGGCCGTGGCAGGCTTCTTGCTAACTGTTCTTATAGCTTAAATTAATCCATTTCCATAAATCTATACCTTGCCACGTGGCTGGTGGCTTACCAGCATCTTCACATGCTGCTGCTGGTCATGGCGGCAGCTGGCAGTGTCTCTGACTCAGCCTTCCACTTCCCAGAATTCTTCTCCTCCTTGTCCCGCCTATACTTCCTCCTGCCTGGCCACTGGCCAATCAGTGTTTTATTTATTGACCAATTAGAGCAAAGGATTTGACATACAGACCATCCCACAGCACCTCGGAATCCCCAGGAGGGTTGAGTTCATTTATTGAAAGTGCTGAGAACGATGTCTGTCCCCTAAGAAGTGCTATACCAGTGCAAGATGGTGGTGTAGTTAATGAACCATGCCCTTTCTTTTCTGTCCAAAGTCAGGCTTGAGGGCAACCAAGTGGGATGTCCTCAGAGGTGACCTAGAGTACCAAGGATGTGAGTGTACTGTTTTGGGAAGCCAGTGCTCTCTGGCTACAGGGGAGCACCACTGCGGACTTAGATGGGACAGAAGGAGGTAAAGATTCAGAGGTCCATGGAGAAGAATGGACGTAATTAATGTGCATCAACAGAGTCCAATATTAAGCAGTCATCCAGGACTTAAGTTTTAGATTTTAGTTTTGTATTCTACTTTGTCAAGGAATGTGATAAATATTATGTCGTATAAAGAAATGTTATCTTGAGTTTTACAGAATATTACAACCTAGCCTTGAAGTAGCTTTTCAGTTTACTCTTTTCTTGATTGTCACTGGCTGCTGCTGGAAAGGGTAGTTGTTATAGAGGGTTTTTATCTGAGAATCCATTTGTTTTGTCTTTGTAGATATTTTATCCCCTCTGTTTGGGACCCTTGTCTCTTCAGCTCAGGTGAGTTTATAATAAGTTGCCTTTTCTTTGGGTGAGGAGAGATATGTGACAGGAGATGGGCTTCTCGGTCCTATACAGTGTCCCCTAAGCTGGCTTCTGCCTAGAGCCTGGCCATATTGTGGGATCTATACACAGCAGTCTCTCATGTGGCCCTCATCAACAGAGAGCATGGAGGCCACTCAAAAGGAAACACCTGACTCTTGATCAGGCCACAAGGCCTGGCCAAGAAGTCACTTCATATTCCTCCCTGAAAGAGTCAGGGAGGTACCTCCAACTTCATGGGATGCTGGTGCAGTACCCTGGGATGGGTGGGTGGCATGGTGAAGACCAAATGTTGTTTGAATACTAAACGGTCTTATTAATCTAAACGGTCTTATTAATAAAAAAAAAAAAACCTCGGTACCAGATATTGGTGTAAATGCTGAAAGATCAGAGAGACAAAGGAGCAAGCCACTGCCACGTCTCACCTTGCTGATTCCACGAATCTTCTGACTGAGATCCTCTTAGTACTCACCCAAAAGGCTCCAGCCAAAAAAGCTTCTAGCTGAAAGGGGCGCTTCTGCCGAAAAGTCTTTAGTTCCTGTCTCCTCACGCCTTATATTCCTTTCTCTGCCCAGCCATCGCTTCGTGTCTCAACCTTCCTAGTGCTGGGATTAAAGGTGTGCGCCACCACTGCCTGGCTGGCTCTGTTTCTCTCCTAGTCAGTTTCATGTAGTCCAGGGTGGCTTTGAACTCACAGAGACTCACACTGATCTCTGCCTCCCGAATGCTAGGATTAAAGGTGTGTACCACCACTGCCTGACCTCTATGTTTAATCTAGTGGCTTGTTCTATCCTCTGATCTTCAGGCATATTTTATTAGGGTACACAGTATATCACCACAGCCAAGTCAGGTTTGATTTGCGTAGAAAAATGGATGCTCTGCACTGACTAGGAAGGAGTAGAATTTGTGACGACTTCTGCATGTTCAAGGGTTCTTGCTGCACTGAGCTGGTCCCTTGGTGCTAACAAGTCATCATAACGGTCCAGAAGCTCAAGGACTAGTCAGAAAAAAAGGGTCTTGTTCCTGAAGCGAGCAGAGGTGCCACCTTCCTGTAGGATGTGCTCCTGATCTCTAGATAGAACCAAAGGGGGTGCGTCTGTGCATTCTTTCCCAGCTAGACTTGAGCCCCTGTGCCCAGGACTGGCCAGGCATGAAGAAGAGGCCTCCTCATCAATAAAACGCTCTGGAACTTGCGGTCAGTAGCTACTAATTATGAACAAGTTAGAGTGTACCAGGCTAACTGATAAGTTGTGCTGGAAGGACATGGCCTTTCCTAAAAGTCCTGGGATCTTTGTCTCTGACAGCTCAGGGGAGCTTTGGGAGCGTGGACTGCTAGGAATGATGTAGTAACACCACTGACAAACAGAAATGTTGCCAACGTATGTGCAGATACTATCCTTAGAGCCTATTTGGGGCATTCGGCAGATTCCTTTAACCAAGTGTTCTTGAAGGTGAAATTTGGGGTTACTTTTGCATATCGCTGTCTAACTGACTAGGTTTATGAACACTGTAGCATGTGGTTGCTTTAGAAATCCTTTCAGTTTAGTAATAGTCCTTGTGAACATACATGTGGCTGACTTACTTTTCTTTTCCCCCCCGTCTAGTTTAACTACTGCTTTGATGTGGACTGGCTCGTAAAGCAGTATCCACCAGAATTCAGGTGAGTCGCATGGTTCCAGAGTGCAAATAGTGCAGACTTGCAAAAAGTGCTAGACTTGCACTTCTCAGACTAGCCACCCATCTCTCTGTATTTCACTTGACAGAATTGTAAAAAGAAAACATTTGTTTTGGGAGAACAGCATTTTATTCATTTAGTTAGTTTTGGTGTGTGTGTGTGTGTGTGTGTGTGTGTGTGTGTGTGTGTGTGTGTGTGTAGGCTTGAGTGTTGATCTTCAGGAGCCATCTCCTCTCTTCTTTTATATTTTATTTTATTTTTTGAGACAGGTTCTTTTGCTGACCCAGTGCCAGGGATTTGCCTATATCCACCTCCCCAACTGTGGAATTCAGGTGCACAATGCCATGCCTGGTATCTTTTGCACGGGTTCCGGAATCCACTCATGTCTTCATGTTTACAGTGCAAACCCTTCCCAAATGAGTTACCACCTCTGCTTGAGACCACTTTTCCCCTAGTTAATCACACACATTCTTTTCAGAGACTCAGTGTTTTCCACTTTGCTCTGTCCCGGAAGTAGATAAGGACAAATTCCAACTCAAGTAACAACTTCATGGGCAATGTTAATGTGAAGGAAACAGTCATCTCTGTGTGGTATCTAGATGTGTATGTGTGCCCAGACATGGCCAGCATGCCACACTTGGCTCAGAACATCAGAGCTGTTACTTTCTAATGGTCTGTATGTGCCAACCCAAATGATTCTTCCAGAACTATATCTGGAGTCAAGAAAGGGGGTCATGACCGTCCTTTACCCAAGCTCTCGAGGTACTGTCAGACTTTCGTGCTGCCTCTGGCAACCCTTCAGCCTCCTGTGAGGCAATACAGACCAAGGAAACAGCCATGCATGTTACACAGGGCCATTTGTGTTCGTAACACAGATTTGTGCAATCCTCTAACAGTAAGTAGGATGGAGGAATACACAACAAGAAAGAATGCCAGCTTCATGGAGACCCCCGTGCTTTTAAGGCATCATTGCGGAAACCTCGGGCGTTAGTGTAAAATGTGGAGATTTCCGCAGCAGCTTTGGCACTCAAGGGCTGGTGTTTGGTTGACTGAAAGAACATTCGCTGTAGTTGCATATTAACAGAAAGCTCAAACTAACAGTAGCTTAAATTAAAAAAAAAAAAAATAAAATCTTTGCAGCCTAAACTCCCAGTGGTAGCCGTCTGTGATATAGACAGAGTACCAGGGCTTTTTGTGTGACTCAGCTACCCACCTCTTCTGTCATTCTGTCCCACCGGCCTGGTGTTTGTCTTCAGTCTTCAGAGTTACCTCACAGTCCAGGATGACAGCCTAAGCCCCAGTCCACTTGTCTGTTTTCTAGGTAGCAGAGAAGAGGAGAAGAAAGAGTGGACTCATACTCCTTCCATGCCACTCTGAGCTGGCCTGGCTGGTCCCGAGTCTCTTCTGTTTTGTGGAGCAGAGCTTAGTCACGTGATACTAGCCATCTCTAAGGCTAGATAGGTAGTCTTCTAACTGATCCCACCTTGTCCTACAGGAAATCAGGGTTCTGTTAAGAGAAGCAAGACTGGATGTATGGAAATAACTTGGTGCCTGCCCCCAGCTCTTCTTGGCAGTGTTCCCCAAGTGTTACACTGTTGCTTTCTGGTCTATTGGTGAAATTATTAAGGCCACTCCATGTAGTTAAAAGGGAGGTTTATTTTGCGGGCTAACTTACAAGTGAAGGGATAGGTAACAGGGTCTGGGAAAGGTGTATGTAGCACAGTCCGGCGGTGTTCTTTGGAGAACTCTGCTCGGTCTCGCTCTAGCGTCCAGGGTCCAGGAACCAAGAGAACTGGCCCATTCAGATCTCAGGTCTTCAGGGTCCTCTCTGAGCCCCGCCTTGTAGGCGTGACAGTTACCGAAGCCTCAGTGGGGGTTGGAACTTCCAGATCAAAGCTGCACTGGCTACCCACTACACTGGTTGTTTTCCCTTTGCTTCTCAAGGACCTTGAAATCCAATGTCACCTTTCCACAGTATTGACCAAGTGTGGGCTATAATTCCTTCCGTGCCGCTTATGGATTGAATTGATCTTTGGATTTCTACGCCTCAGTACCTCTGCATGTGACTATATTTATAGGTTGAGTCTTCACAGAAATCATGAGTCAAGTTGAAATGAGCTCACTGGGAGGCCACTAATCCAGCGTGCTGGCACCCTTATAAAAAAGGAAGTAGTTGGACATAGCGACAGAGAGGGTGAAGTCACAAGAATGCCATCTGTAAGCCAAGCAATCCTTGAGGCCCCCAGAAGCCAGAGTGAGGCTGGCCCAGGTTCTTCCTCAGTCCCCTGCCGGAGCCAATCTACCCGCAGCAGGCTGCTAGCACCAGCTCTCAGGCTTATTGCTTCCAGAACTGCAGCGCTCCAGATTTCTGTGGCATAAGCCTCTGGGTTTGGGCACTTTGTTGCAGCAGTCTAGCAGAGTCAAAGGATACAGTCCTCTCTACTCCCTTGTTAGCAGATGCATCTTGGGAAAGTCGTGAAGATACTACAAGAATGACCTAAATGGTGACTTGGAGAAACATCCAGAGTTAGATTGTGGAGCAGTGCAGGTGATGAGGCTGTGCGTCTCACTGTGTCCAAGTGTCGCCCTGCTTCAGGAGTCCACACAACAACCAATATGAAGGCGTGAAGGAGCGCCCCAACATCTGTCCTTAGTGCTTAGTGTTCTGATACTTGACTGGCGTGTGACCCGGGAACACGAGCATTTCTTACATTGCCCTCCGTGCGGTTTGCTGGCTGTCTTGTCTCTTTCTAAGTAGGGAAGCATTAGGAATGCTTGTCTGCACATGTGTCTTCGGTTGTCTGCCAGTCCCGCTAGAGCAAAGCGAGCTAGAGGAAAGCGAGCACGGGCATGAGGAGGTCAGACAACCTCTGAATGGGCATACCTCTGAATGGGTGTACCTCTGAATGGGCGTACCCCTGAATGGGCATACCCCTGAATGGGCATACCCCTGAATGGGCGTACCTCTGAATGGGCGTACCCTGTGGTGCTTTTCCAGTTCAACGTTGCCTTCCGCAGTATAGCATAAGTGCGGCTGCTGTTGTTTATCTTGCTTGGGTGCTTGCTGGAGAAAACTATTTTTCTTGTTTGGGGAGAGTTTACATTGACTTCTAAGGATTAGCTGAACAAGATGAAGTGTCTCTTAAAAGTCTTTTTTCAAGCCAGGTAGAGTGGTTTGTGTCTGCATTCCAGCACTGGGGAGGCTGTAGAAGAGGATTACAGAGTTTGAGACTGGTCTGGGCAAAACATCGAGTTAAGGCCAGCCTGCACTATGTATTAAGACCCTGTCTCAAAATCAGTAAACAGAAAAGGTCTTTTGGATGTGTTCTAAAGAACGTTTTTATAGGCTTTAGAATTTGAAAAATGTGCAGTGTAGTTAGGGCTCTAGCTCACTGACTAACTGCCTGTCAGCAAGTCTGCACCTTGCTGGGGGCTCGGGACTGTTTGCTTTTGTGTCCTGGATCTTGCACAGTACATAGAGCATGTACTAATCCTTGGTAAATAGGCGCAGGGTGAAATATAAAACAATTATTGGTTTAAGGCAAGGAAGAAAGGAAGCATCACTGTGTAGCAAAATTGTCTATTTTTTTTTTTTTTACTAATTTCTTCACATTTCTTTATCTTGTGTGTGCAAGCATGTATGTGTGTGGGTATGCACATGCCGAGATTCACTGGTGATTAGTGGACGAGTTGTAGAAGTTGGTTCTCTCCTTCTCCCATGTGAGTTCCAGGGCATCAAACTGAGGTCATCAGCCCTGTCGTCAAGCACCTTTGCCCTCTGAACCATCTCACCAGCTCATATCTTCAGTCGACTCCATCTGAAACAAGAGCACAGAACCCGCTGTGTGCTCTTTTGAACCAAGGAAGACCAATACTCAAGAACTTTGTAGCGTTGTAACTCGCCTGCATCAGTCACCAGGCTTAGGAACTCGTGAGTGAGCACTGCTATCGTATGCTAGCCACAAAGTCAGAAACGAACGGCAGGGACTAGGCATCCCTCAATGAAGCAGGAAGCCAGCTCGGTGAACAATGCATTTTAACCACCCCTGGTCTCTTTTCAGGAAGAAACCCATCCTGCTCGTGCACGGCGATAAGAGAGAAGCCAAGGCGCACTTGCACGCCCAGGCAAAACCCTACGCAAACGTTTCCCTGTGCCAGGTGAGCTGCTCTGCCTTGACCTCATGCTCGGTCTGCATTTGGTTGAGTCCATCCTTGCCCTCTGGGCAGCGACCCTCCCTTTAGCTTCACCAACAGACACTTGTCTCCTTCTGGCTCAAACACCTCTGAAGTAACTCACTCCGCTAGCAGGGACTCTCATGGTCGCAAAGTTTTTCTTTATCTTGACTTGGAAGTCTCCCTCCTAGTGCCTGCTACATGTTGGTGCAGATTTCCTGCTCTCTGGAACCACACAGAGCGGTTCACATCTTGCTGGCTCACGCAGAGATTCCTGCATCAGAGGTCAGCTGTCCTCTTCCCATGGGCTGTCTCAGGCTGAGCTCTCTCTCCCTTTGTGTTCGGGGCAGCATGCGTCTCCACCCTGGCCAGCTAGCACTCGGTTGTGCTTCTTGTGGCCTAGGTTTCAGCATGGGACAGGTCTCCCGGACACAGTCCAGTGGCTGTGGCTCTCTTTGAATGTAGCTGATGACTGTGCTTCCGTGACACTTCTGACTTCTGTTAGCCACCACCGGCACCTTAATTGTCCTAAATCCCTTTTCACATCAGCCAGAGAAATGGAGAGGCCCATAGATTAAAAGCCTGGTAGGAAACTGAAGGGGGTGCATGAAAGCCCAGCCCAGTGAAGGAAGGGACATGGAGTGATCCCATACTGGAACCAAAGCAGAGTGGAAGATGGGACACCAGAAGCCACTGTCCAGTTTCTCTGTATGTGCCATGATTTCGCCCTATGCTCGGTCACCAGCCTGCAGTGTGACTGGTTAATCTTGGGCTGTTGTTATAGCAGTTCCTTTATACACTACATCTAAAAGGATCTCTTTATTCCGTGTGTTATTTTGAGCAACAGGCAGGCAAAATGGGAAGAAAAGGAATTCAGGGGCTTTTGTTCAAAAAGCTTCCTTTCTGCGGAAAGGGTAGCTGAAGTAGCAGGTAGAACACTCACCATTTTTGCCTCCATCAGCGTGGTTACCACCATCCCTGAAGAACCACAGTGAGACACAGCTACAGTTTTCTCTCCTTGTCCTCGCTGTGGTACAGTGGGCTCAGGGTTTCTGTTCTTGGACTGCGGAGATGGCGTACTGGATAAAAAGTGCTTCCTGCACAAGCATGGGGACCTAAGTGTGATCCCTGCACCGACTTTAAAAGCCAGGGGCTGCATGCACACCTGTAACCCTGGTACTGTGTGGGGTGCAGAGAGCCAGGGGCTGCATGCACACCTGTAACCCTGGTGCTGTGTGGGGTGCAGAGAGCCAGGGGCTGCATGCATGCCTATAACCCTGGTGCTGTGTGGGGTGCAGAGAGCCAGGGGCTGCATGCATGTCTGTAACCTTGGTACTCTGTGGGGTGGAGAAAGGAGGACCTGCCTGCCTAGTTTCAGGCTCAGTGAAAGCCTCTTTCTCAAGAGAAGCAGAAAAGGCAGCACCAGAGGTCCTCCCCTGGCCGCCAAGCACACACATGGGTGTGCACACTGCATGTACCATGCACACATGTGTACACACCAAGATTTCTGCTCTTAAAAGCAGAAGACATGATATCTGGATCCCTTTCTTTGCAATTTTCCTTCTGGGGTCTCTTTTTCTCACTCATAATGTGAGAGTTTCAACTCACATTTGATTACTTTCCGCCCTGCTCTATATAATCTCTATGTTTTGTTTTAAACAGAAAACATTAGGTTACTTTTAAAGACCTCGCAGCATTTTATCTGGTCTAACCCACTGCACATTATGTCACTATGGCTTCAAACCATGTCTTCTTCTGACCTATGGGTGTAGCTCAGTGCTAGAGTGCTTGCCTGGTATCCACAAGGCCCCCGATTCTATCCCCAGTATCACTAAGAAAATCCTCTTCTCTAAAAAGTGTTGGTGGTTCATCTTATGCACAGAGATATCTTTATGCCTTTGTTTAGCAGTTACCTAAAATTCTGTTGTTTGCTTTGATTTCTGCCAACAGAGGAGGTGGACAGTAAACTGACACAGGAATCCTGAAAGCCCATGATAAAAGGTCTTCAGATAGCAGCTACCTAGTACCAGGTTTAGGAGAGCTGCTGCCTAAGAGCAGGACGGCCACTAGAGGGCGTAAGGACACACGCCTCACAAACCTTTGCAAGGAACCTTACTAGAGCGCCTCACGCTAGACACTAGAGTCTAGTGGGAGACACAGGAGACTCATGGCCCCGTCCCGACCTCCTGAAGTGCCTCTCCACCGTGAGTTGTTCTGGCAATAACATTCATCGAGGAATCAACTGGGTATATATTCAGTGCAAGGGGCTGGAAATGGAGGCGAGGTGGTGGCGAAGGGTCCCTCTGTCTGAGTTCTGCCTCAGCTCCACGCCTGTGTATATGAATATGCCTGGGCTACTTTAACAACATTCCTGGATGGAGAACATTTTTCACTTTTAGACTGGGCAGCTTAAATAACGGAGAATTCAGATCCTAGCGCAGGTCACTCGGGGTCCTGATGAAGGTCTCCTCCTCCCTTGTCCTCACAGTATCCCACATAGCAGAGAGAGGTGGGGGGTGGTACACTGGCACTCTGGTATCTACGAGGACACTCATGGCATTGGGTCCCCTCCCCGCTTTCCCATGACTCTCTTTGGCCTTATTTCCCACCTCAAGTCCCTCTCTCTAGCCACTGACCCACTGGGGTTTGGGCTTTGACAGGGTAGTTGGAGGATGGGGATGGCACAAATGTCCATCCCATGATGCTCATTCTGGTCTTGTCACTTCCCATTTGTTCAAATCTAATTTGTCCGCGTATAAAATGGATTGCTAATGGCATTCATTACAGCGTTTGGAAGAGTTGGTGCATTAGCCAAGAAAAGCGCACATTACAGAGTATCCATTGAAGTTGCTCTCAGCTTCGGCTTCGTTGTTTGTGCCTGAAAGCATGTAACGTGTAGCCAAACTAAATTTAGAAGCCAGTTCTCCTAACCACTGTTCTTTTCAGTTAAAAATCAGCCAGTAAAGTGATTTTGTAATTTTAAAGACATGAAGTACAGTTCATAGCTTTCTTCTCTGGCCAAAAAGCACAAGTGCATGCTGGTCTACCCATATCCCCCAAGCTGCACAGACCTGTCAGGAGCACCTGCAAACTGTATGCTACCTACTTGCGTATTCCAGTTGTCCATTTCTGCCCCTACCAGCCAGCCCTTCCATTCATGTGGTGGGGAGAGGGCACTGGGAATGTCCACATGTCTGCATCGCTTACAACAACCAGGCCTCATCCTCCCCCAGCAACTCTAAGTCCCATGCCTGTTTTAAAGAGGCAAAAGCAGAGAATGTAAGTTTTCCCCTAAATCAGGTAAACTGTGAGGCAAGATTCGAGCCCAGGTAGTGTATTCCTAAACTGATCACTCAGATGGTTGTTTATTCCATAACTGTTCTTTCTGGCATATTCTGCTTGACCAGTGTCTTGCTGTGCAGGATGTTAGATAAAATGTTTTCCTCTCACTTACGTGTAAGGATGTCATTCTGGAGTGCAGGGTAGGCTTAACACCATTTGCTTCCAGCTTCTGCTGCCTTTGTATGAAATAGTCTCTTTTCATGTAACATCATGATGTCTTTATGTCGCCACCACATTCAATGCTGATTTTAATAAGTGTTCTTAAAACTTTGTTCACCTTTTTCAGTAGAGGCAAAATACCTCATTTAAAACTTTGTTTAGAATCACATTTATTTTATTAGGCAAATAAAGAAATTAGGCTTCTCACTCATAATTACTGTAATTAAAAATGGAGTATGTATTAAATCATTTTGGATAACAAAAACAAAAACAGTATTTTAAATGAGCCTTAGTGGGTGCTATAATAAAAGCTGTCTTCTGCCAGGCGGTGGTGGCGCATGCCTTTAATTCCAGCACTCAAGAGACAGAGGCAGGAGGATCTTTGAGTTCGAGGCCAGCCAGGTCTACAGACTGAGTTCCAGTACAGCCAGGGTTATACAGAGAAACTGGGTTTCAAAAAACCATGAGGGGTCGGGGTTGTGGGGGAGCTGTCTTCTGTTTGTCCAATAGGGCAGTAAAACAGGTTTTTTTGTTTTTGTTTTTGTTTTTGTTTTTCCGTTTTTTTTTTTTTTTTAAGTTGGCTTGGTCCCCTCTCCTTAATTTCCAGTAGCTAGGAATAGTAAATATTAAGTGAGACTTTTAAAATAAATTATTTCTTTTCTGTCCTAGGCAAAATTGGATATTGCATTTGGAACACACCACACGTAAGCAGCTATTACGAAATGGGGAAGGTGTGATTTTAATTGGCCAAAGGATATGAGCAAGGAGCTTTAAGACCCGGTACCAGGATTCAGCCCGTCAGCATGGAAGCGTGAATCTGTGACTCAGGGTCTCTGCCTTTTGCTCGGGGCATCTGGTGTGGCCGCTTGGAAGCACAGAACTACAAGTATGGTCTTTGTGGCCAGAGATGATTCTTTCTGTGTGCACAAGCCGGTGCTTAAGGGGCCCCTGCTTCTCAAAAGTTCTGTGATTTGGCAAGCATGAGTTATATTGAATAGTCTATTATTAGTCCCATACTCGGATTAAAAGGAAACTAATTTTACCAGAAGTTGCCAGTTTGCAAGGCTTGTCCCAGGCCCAGGGAGCTCCTGAGCTGTAAGTGGCAGACAGGCCATCCTGGCCTGCTCCTTCCTGTGTGACACAGTGTGCCGGGTGACAGCGTGCTCCATCTTTCTTAACTTCCCTTTACAGCAGTTTCACTGAGTCCTTTTGCAGAGCCCCGTGCGCTACAAGTTGGAAAAACAAAACAAAACGTGGTTGTCCTTATTTCAATATTTTTCTAAATCACATTTCTCTGGAAAGGATTTGTCAGAAGACTGTGACAAAGCCTCTTCTGTGTTTTAAACCAGTGGTGGGAGTGTGGGGCTGGCTGCCCCCAGGTAGGAAGCCATCTGCCTGCCTATGACTCTGCTTCCTGCTGAAGCAGTGGCCTGAGATGACAGTATTGTGGCTGCCTTTCTCTTTGTGTGCATGAAACAGTTACTTTTGCCAATCCGGTGTAAGAAGGAGCCAGAGTAGAAGCAGCTCAGCCTCTCCGTGAAGCTGTAGGCCCCATCCTGTGACTGTAGTGCCCTGAGTAGATACATACGGTCACATGGACAGAGCACCCCTAACTGGTAGCTTCTGTCCACTAGGGGACAGAGTTTGAGGACGGAGAGTGAACTCAAGCACCTGACTCATGCAGAAAATACTCATTTGCTAGCGCTGAGCTCACAGGATGCCAATTTCAGCTCAGAATACAGATTGCCATCAATGGGGGCAGCTGAGCCATAATGCAGGCAGGAAGTCCTTGTCTCCCACCCTTAGCTGAAACCCTGGGATAATTATATCTTTGGTTCCAGAATGCCTTCCGCCAGCCCTGTCACCATGTGGGCTCTGGCATGATTTGTTAGACCACTAGTGCCGGATTTCTCTGCCGACCATGTGGTCGGCACTGTGTAATAAGCTTTCCAAGTGAAAAGCCCCAGCCTGTCTCTGGACCAGCAAGCAGTGGCGATCTTGTGCCATCGTTGGTCGGTTGTGGTATCACTCCTGGGCGGGACTTGAGGGTTCAGATGTCTGCTCCAAAGCTGGCAGGGCGATGCTTCACTGTGATTGGAGCAGGGAGGGAGTACAGGGAAACTGTTCTTTGTTTAAAATGTCAGAATTGTTTGGTCCTGTTAATACCATAGACCGGAAAACTAAGACCAAGAATGAATGAGTTGATTTTCCTCGGGGATGAAAACAGGAACAGAACTCACTTTTAGTTTTAGTTTTTAATCTGTCTTGTTTGCTCATGGCTACAACTGACTTCATTATTTCCTTTGCTTCATTCATCCCTTGCTCCATATAGCAGCTCACACATGCACATTCTGCAGGTTAAATCCAATAGTTCCTAATTCAGGGAAGCTGGAGTAGAGCCGTTCCCAGCTAGAGAGTATCCACAGTTCACATTTTGCTGAGATGCCAGTATCTTGTGAAGGATTGAACTCAGGTCTGGAAATTTTGGTTGTTTATTATTTTGAGAATTGTTCATCCAGGGAGACAGCACACACATGCCTGTAATCCCAGCTCTTGAGAGGCTGAGACAGGGGATCAGGAGTCTACACGAGATCCCCATCTCATTAAAAGAGGACTAAAATTATCCATCAATACCTAGAATGCTATTGAGTCTCAAGTCTGGAGGATGTTATTTTTTTCTCCTCGTAGCTGTTCATCTTTTGGTGAGAGCACAAACCATAACATGTTTGGTAGAAAAGGAGAAAACCCCAGCTTGTAGTGATGAAATAAAACTGTCTTCCGAGCCTGGAGCTAACAACAACTATGAGGCGATTCCTGGGGTGCCACACACCTGAGCAAGCATGCACTGACCAGGCGATTGGCCAGGTACCTTGTGCAGAGCACATAGGGCACACAGCAATCCCAGGCACGGTGTGTTACTTGGTACTTGAGAATGGGAAAGCTCTTTGGTTTTCCCCAAAGTTGGGCATGGTTACCACCGATGGCTCTAAGAATGAATAGGGAGACACACAGCCAGAGCAGCTGAGTGGACAATGTCCTCCTCTAAGCAGGGGCCAGTCACAGCCTGCTGGGGCTCTCCAGCCGGCCCTTTTCTCACCAAGACCACATCTCCCACTCATTTTCTAGTAGCATAAAATGTTCCCCATCCCACCTCTAGCCATGTGCTCCCCACACAGTGCCCTGGCTTATGGGCACGTGTGAGTTCAGCCATCCTCTACAGGCTCGTTTGGTGACCTAGATAATAATCCACTTTCCTCCAGTCGCCAATTCTGCACTTGTAAAGTGAGAATTTCTTCTTCTTGGGATTGTCTTGACACATGCTAGATCATCCAAAAACAGTGCCGGGCGTGGAGGTACCCAACATGCACACCTTCCCATTTAGGAAGGAGCCCCCACTGTTTAGGGACAGTGCTGTGGGTCTGTTTGCCACCCTACTGCTTAGGGACAGTACTGTGGGTTCGCCTTCTTGGGGGGAGACTCCATTCCTTATCTTCCTATATTTTTAACTGTGACCTTATTAGCACACGCACTGTTGTCTATGAAAAGATTAATATGTCTCCCCTTAAATTAATTCTTAATTCTGTTTGATAGGATTCACTGACATCGATACATGATTTCCTTGTAATTGATGCCTTGATTAATGGAAATATTTGTAAAGCTTCTATCATGAATCCCAAGCTAGCTTATCCTTAATTATAATCAGCTGCTAATGTGGCAACTGTGTGTGTCAATTTGCCCAGATTTCAGGGGCCGCGTCTCATAACTACAGAGAAGATAGCTCAGCAGCTGTCATTTCTCGAGCCTGGCATTAATTTATTGTCTGCCAGCTTGAATTACTTTCTCCTTTTGGCAAGAGCTAACTATGTCATTCTCTTTTCTGGTCTTGTTTTCTCCCTTATTTATTTATTTATTTATATTTATTTATTTATTTATTTACTTTCAAGAGGCAGGACCTTAGTCACACCAGAGCACAGTCACACAAGGTAGACTGAAATCTGCCAGCCCACCCCTGAACTCCTGGGTGCAGTCCTGCCTCAGCCTCCCAAGTTGCTAGAGTTACAGGCACGTGCCCCACGCCTAGCCTTTGCCTTCTCCTTTACATACCTCCTCGGGCCCAGCCTCCGCTCGTGGGGTGCTTCATCTGGGGAGAAACAGAGGCCCATTGTCACATGTGTCCACCGAGTTACATAGGTGAGTAATAAGTAGCATTTGGCCTCAGCAGAAGTGATAAAATAAGCCAAGCCAAGCGTTACAGCCTTGAGAAATGACAATGTCGTTCTGGAGAGGAAACTTTGGTCCCTTAATAACTGGAAACAATTGGAGATAAAAGTCACCCAGCACTAAGTCACAAGATAAAGCGGGGCACTGAACGGAAACAAATGTCCAAGTGACTCTTGAACCTTTACATTGTGGACGCTGGTTTTTGTCATCTTCAGCCCCAAGTTGAGGTTGATCCTTCATGACCCACATGAAAAGGCGGCTCAGGCAGACTAAACGGTTTACTAAAGCTCTTGTGGCTTCTCAAGGGCAGACTCTGGTCTCTCGACTTCACACTGAGAGCTCTTGTGTATATCTGCTTTCCTCTCTCACTGGAAGTAAAGTTAAGAAAACGATGCTTAGTGATGCAAGAAGCCCCAGTGGGAAGAGGGAGCTCAGTCCAGTCTCACTTGAGTTCATGGAGGAAAAGAGAAAACTTACTTCAAGCCCAGATTCACAATGGTGACAAGTATGACACATGGAATACATGTCTGATCAGGACAGGGCATCTCGCATTCTTCAAACTGTAACCATTAGTAAGAGAGACATTCCATGTTTTCAGTATACTGCCTGTGTGTGCACGTAGTCACGGCCTGAAACAGGCTTCCTGAACTGACAACCTGTGCCATGTATGCTTCAGTTGTTGGAAGCATGCTAGCCTGTTACCCAGCGGGAGGTTCTGGTCCTACCTTCCTTGTAGGATGATGCCTCCTACATGAGGCATGGCCCTGTGATGCATCGTAGGGAAATGATAGCCGTGGATACTAAGGGACCTGTGACCCCCAGATATTCTGATCCTTTTTGGAGGATGGCCCTCTACAGAATTTTTATAATAATTAAAAGTTTGGGTAATATAAGAAGTTAAGAATTCCCCCAGCTGTTTCTTGCATTCTTATTAGAAACCTGTTTATTTGGAAAATTCTGCTCATGCTTTTGTTCACCTTCCTCTCTTTGAAGGAAAATGATGCTCTTGCTCTATGAAGAAGGCCTCCGAGTCGTCATCCACACCTCCAACCTCATCCGGGAAGACTGGCACCAGAAAACCCAAGGGTTGGTAGGGCCGTGCAGTGCATGGCAGTCCTTTATGCTGGGCAAAGGCAGATGATAGTTGCGTTCCTTTTTCTTTCTGTTTTTCTACTTGTGCAAGTAACAGGCATGCGCACAGAAAAGAGGCATACCAGAAGTAGCCGTGGTGTTTTGCAGTGCAAAGCAAGTGATCTCCCCAAGCCACACCTCCATCCCCACAATCCTCTGCTACTCCCAGCCTCCATCCCACTCTCTCGAGGTAGCTAGCGTTAACAGCTTGGTGCAGACTGTCTATGACTATCACTGGCGTACAGAAATATTTACGTGCAAGTGGTTTGCAAACTGTGTTTAGTTACTATAATATCTTTTTACTGTTTGAAAGTTCCTCACATGCACATACTTTTTCTAATCAGATCTGCCCCTTAGTTCCTCCCCTGTGTACTCCGGCCACCTTCCCTCTCAACTCCATGTGCCACTTAGTGCCACCTTTGTACATGGGAATAGGACCATCTACTGGTGTGGGAGGGAGGTAGAGAGGCGGGTTTTCTTTTGTTCTGTGTAATGATTGTGTGCATGTTTGTGCGTGAGTGTGGGCACGTATGTGCTACCACATAGACGTGGAGATCGGATGACAACCTAGAGTGTCTCCGTCCTCCACGTCAGCCTTGTTAGAGACAGGTTGGGTCTCTTCTGCTGTGTCCACCAGGCTAGCTGGCCCAAGCTTCTGGGGCTTCTCTTGTCCCTACCTCCCATCTTGCCACAGGAGCCCTGGGATTGTGGGTGTGAGTTACCATGCCAGTGTCATATGGATTCTGAAGATCCAAACTCCGGCCCTCACTCGGACAAGTTCTCTAACCATTGTGCCATCTCTCCAGCCCAAGAGTTTGTCTTTAAGAGGAGTTTTTAGGGGTGTGTTCAACTTGAGTTCAGCTACTTCTTTCCTCCTTGGTGAATGGCTTTAATTCCTTTTCTTTCACTGAAGTCCTTCTTGTACATCCCTGCCTTCCTGGGAGAGAGCTGGCTAATAGCCTTCTCTGTCTGAAGACAATACAGGCATTTGTATAGCTCATTTCAGAATCCCAGGATGCTTTGCTGCTGCTCCCCGCCCCCATATCTCCAGTGTTGTTGTGTAGCCTGGGCTAGAGCTTCTTTAGATAGTCCTCCCTCTGACCAGCTTTCCTGAGCCTCAGTGACCCATGGGATGAGCTGAAATAAGGAGCCTCCAGCTCATCCTCTGGGCCTGCTTTGACCTTAGTGTGGGCTCGGAGTTTCTCGTGTTCCTCTTAAACTGCGCTTCTCAGAGTAGTGTTATTCTACCTCCTGCAGGGTCAGGGGTCTCTGCCCTGTCTAAAAAGCCTTAGTCACAGGACTTGCTCTTCTCCGTCATCCCATCCTTCCCACAACACACACACACACACACACACACACACACACACACACACACACACACACTTCTTTTATTTTATTTTAGAGAGAATCTTTTATGTAACTCATGCTGGCTGGGAAAACACAGATCACTGTGTAGCCCAAGCTGGCCTTGAACTCTTAAGCTTCCTGTTTTGCCTTCCAAGTAAGTGCTGGCTAACAGGACTGTCTTGATCTGCTGAGTACTTTGTCCACTCCGGGCCTGGGGATGCATAGACAGCCCCATCAGAAAAGGGAGAAAGGTTTAGATAAACTTGTTCTCAGGGAAACCGATTATGAAACTAAAGATTTATGAAGGTGGTTCCCGATCTTAGGTGGCTCTCAGAACCCCATCAGTGCCTCTAGTTGATTCTGGAATTGTGAACTTGAACTTATGGGCAACAGGCTGAGGCTTGAGGCTTCTCAAGCGAATGCCATGAGAGAGGGCATAAAAAGTAGGGGTGTGGCTGGTACTTTTATTCCTTTGTTTTTGTTTTTCAAGACAGGGTTTTTCTATGTAGTTTTGACTGTCCTGGAACTCACTCTGTAGACCAGGGTGGCCTTGTACTCACAGAGATCCACCTGTCTCTGTCACCTGAGTGCTGGGATTAAAGGCGTGAACCATCACTGCCCGGCATTTTGTTCTTTTCTTTTTGAAAAAAAAAAAAAATCTAAAAACATATTAATTAGGTTGTATAGTTCATACAGGTCAGACTCAAAGCAAGAAGATAGGAACTGTCCCTCTGGCTTGCTTCCACCAGCCACCCTCGTTCAGGACCCTGTTGCCCTACGCTTTGTCCGCGCTTGATTCTCTCTGATACGCTGCAGTTCCATATTGTGATTAAAAAACAAATAACAGCAGCAGAAAACTCAAAGGCGGACTAAGAGCACTTGCCATTCACTCTTCTCACCGAGGACCTAGGTTGGTTCCCAGTTCCCACACGATGGCTCACAACCATCTGGGTTCTTTCTCCAGTTCCAGGGGATCCAACACCCTCCTGACCTTTGCAGGCACCTGTACACACACGGTGCACATACACAAACACTCATACAGATACAATCTAAAACGTCTTTTAAAACCCAAAACCTTCAAAGGAACTTTTCGCGTGCTGTCCTCCCTTGTTGGTAGTCTGTCTGCTCTGGCCGTGTGTGCCCCTGCTGTGCAGATGTTCCAGCTGTCCTTCTCAGCTGTTGCTTGAACAGGTCTTACAATTCAAATCATTTGTTGGATTCGAGAGGTATAGCTGGATGTTTTCCTGTGTCCCGCCTGGCCCCCGGTCAGGACAAATCTCTCTCACCCGCAGTCCCACAGCTGCTTATAAAATAATCACTCAGAGGCTTAATATTATTTACAAACTGTATGGCCTAATGGCTCAGGCTTCTTGCTAGCTAGCTCCTATAACTAACCCATTTCTATTAATCTATAAGTAGCCACATGACTGTGGCTTACCAATAATTTCATATCTTGCTTCTCCCAGCAGCGGCTGGCATCTCCTTCTTCTCTCTCCTTTCTTCTTCCTGTCTATCTGCTTGAATTTCCTGTCTGCCTCTAAGCTGCCTTGCCATAGGCCAATACAGCTTTATTTATCAACCAGTCAGAGCAACACATATTCACAGCATATAGAAAGACATCTCACAGTGGAGAGTTGGCCCAGTAGTTAAGAGCACTTGCTGCTCTTGCAGAAGATCCATGTTAATTCCCAGCAGCCACATCAGGCCTCTCACAACTGTAACTCCAGCTCCAATGGATCCGATGCCCTCTTTTGGCTTCTGTGGGCACCTGCAGCCATGTAGCACACACATCTGTACTCAGGCACATACACATGTAAACAAATAAATGGAAATTCCAAATTCTTTTCCCACCATAGTGTTCTCATATTATTTCACAAAGTATTAAGAATACCTCCTTTCTCAGTATCCTAGTTTAGAAAGTTATTTCCTCCCATGGTCCTCATCTGTCGCATGCCTGTTAGTGAACCTCTTGCCCTTAGGCTCAGAGATACTGGTAGGCGGCTACCTCACACATCTGTCTAGCCTAACTGGTCACTTTATACCCAGAGGCAAAGACAGCCCCAGAGAAGTCGTGGGACCTGCCTACAATGGCAAAGCCAGTGAGAAGCAGATGTGGTCCAGATGTGGGCTCCAGCCTTAGTCAGCCCTGTCCCTCTTATGCTAAGTGCCCCCTGTGGTAAGCAGGGAGTGAATGAAAGGTCACTCTGCTGGGAAGGCATGGAGCAGACATACATTCAGGAGCTCTCGCCCAGCCTGCTTCCCAACCTGGTAGCTGGTAGCCCACCAGGCTTCCTTGGGGAGCAGCTGTGTGAAAGGAATTGGGCCATTTCTGTTTGGGTTTGTAGGAGAACTGCAGGGGAAATAGCCACAGAAGGAGAAGACAGCGACAGCAAATACGGTCTGGGGTCTGACCTAACCACTGTCTCTGAGGACTCCTTGCAGCAGCCCTTTGGGGCAGAACTCTTCGTCTGGCTTTACCCTAGAAGAGTATCTAGTCCTAGAGGCTCAAAGCCACGCTGACTTTGTAATCTACCTGTATCGTATTGTATTGTGTCTGTTGAGTTTAGATGTGGTTATTTTCCCTGTGTAGGCCTGTTGTAGAAGTTAGGGCAAATGCACATCACGTGTGGTGGCACACGACTGTGATCCCAGCACTCGGGAGGCAGAGGCAGGCAGATCTCTGTGAGTTCAAGGCCAGCCTGGTCTCCAAAGCGAGTTCCAGGACACCCAGGGCTGTTACATAGAGAAACCCTGTCTCAAAAAAAAACAAAACAAACAAAAAGGGCAAATGCTGTTTTGGGGGAAAGGAATTGATGAAATCAAAGTTGTCTAATGTTTTATCACTGTTAAGTGCTTAGCAGTTTGAGGCTAATGTACTCATTCTAGACACAAGAAAGTATAGGATATGAAAATATCTCAAACCACTACAGAATGTGCATTATAAAAAAAAAAGAACTTTCTTACTGAAAATAAACTTGCATACATTTTTTTCTTGGTATAGATAGCTTTTGATTCTTAATTTGGCTAAAAAGCTACACTCATAAGGACCTGATTTTACATAAAGAGAAATAATTCTGTGATGGGGAGTCCTTGGATCAGATGTGCTCAGATCTGTTTTCCTCCTGCAGGAAATCCCTCAGTCACCAACCCCATAAAGACAGTGACAGAAATTCACCTCCTGCTTCAGGTGACTGTATTGTTACAGTGTGAGCTCCTGGATGTTAAAAGGTGTTTGTTTTTGTTTTTTCCATTCTAGCATATGGTTGAGCCCTTTGTACCCACGAGTTGACCAGGGAAACCACACATCTGGAGAGTCAAGCACCCATTTTAAAGCTGACCTCATCAGTTATTTGAGGGCGTACAATGATCCGTCTCTCCAGGAGTGGATAGACACCATCCGAGAGCACGATCTCTCTGAAACCAAGTACGTGTCCCCTTACCAATATGGGAGGCTGAAAAGGGACTCCTGAGTGGCGAGCCACACAAGTCTGGAAGGCGGGACCTTGGGAAGGAGTGGAGTGGTGTTGGACTGTGCTGCATGAGAGGGTGAGGGGATGAGAGCAGAGGTGGTCGCTCCACATCTCATGGTTCATGGGTATCAAGGTGGTAGTGGGTCTTAAGCCTCCCCTGGGGGTGATCGTAGAATTCCTGAGTTCTTTACCTGGTACCTTTGTGCAGGTAGCCTGCTATTTTATATGCTATCATATATTTATAATGAACTTCAGAATAGCGGTTACTATTAAGGAGGCATGGCCCTGGAATGCATTAGCTTCTTGAACTCTTCTGTTACATTAGTTTTTATGTGTGTTCTGTGGGTTTGGGGTGTCACAGCACAACTTGCATATTACTTTATTGTATTTTACTTCATCTAGTGTTTACCTTATTGGCTCAACCCCTGGACGCTTTCAAGGAAGTCACAAAGATAACTGGGGACATTTTAGGCTTAGGAAGGTAATAAAACTTTTATTATTTTAACATAATGTGCCTTCTTTCTTCCTTTTCATTTATGATGGATATCTGTTCCTAGGTCTAAATCCCAACCTGTGATAGACAAGCTTTGTGTTCTTGACTTGTTCCTCAGCCTGCCTTTTGTCAGCTATAAAATGGACAGATTTGTGTCAAGTAGTGAATGTAAAAAATAGAAAGTTCTGTAAGCTGGAGAGCTTGTGGCCTGGTACTTGGTGTCCAGCCTAGGCAATAGAATGCATTTGTGTGATCGCAGATGCTGCAGGTTGATCAGCATCTGCGCTTTTTCAAGCCACTTGTCATCCAGCTCATGCTGCATCATAGCTTGGTTCCAGGGCAGGCAGGCCGATTAGAATGTATGCACGGAGACAGGAGTCGAACAGGGCTTTTTTCCGTGTGTCAGAGCTGAGCCTACGGTAGAGAGTGAGTCTGAGAGCTGTCAGTTCGGTTCTGTGTTTCCTACAGCATGCTGCAGTGCATGGAGACTGAGTGTGTGTGTGTGTGTGTGTGTGTGTGTGTGTGTGTGTGTGTGTGTGTGTGTAAATATTAATACCTGAGCTGTGGAAGGGAAGGTAATACATATTAAACCACAACATCAGTCAGAATCGGAGTTCCACTGGGCAGGAGCTGGCCACATTCTTCTCGCTGTCTGCTGCCTCCAGGTAGTACATATTTAAGTGGATAAAATTTCCAAATACTTGCCCAGTTATTCCTTGAAGTTTGCATAAGTGTCAAGGCAGGAAATGCAGATCAATCTTCTGCAGTGCTTTAGGTGGTTCGTATCCATATGTAAATAGCCCTTTCACATCAGACAGCCACACTGGAGGCCCAGGATTTTGTCTGTGCTCCCACCCCCCAGCCCCCTCAGGCCCTTGCATATGCTAGGCTGGTTCCAATGCAGCTGCACCCCAGCCCTGGAGCACAGTGTAAAGGTGAGAGCTAGAAGGTCTTTCCAAAGGTAACAGACTGGAATGTACAATGGTTTAATCATGTTAGTTTAGTTTAGATGTATTAGACAATTGTGATTTCAGGGTGAGTTTATCTTGATATTTCTGCTAAGATGGGTCTTTGAAAATGTTTTATTTTGCTTTTGTTTTTAATGCAAATCAAAGAATTTTGGAAGAAACTTCCTGTCCACATATGTCTTAGGGTTTCTATTGCTGTGAAGAGACGCCATGACCATGGCAACTCTTATAAAGTAAAACATTTAATTGGGGTTTCAGAGGTGTAGTCCATTATCATCATGGTAGAGAGCATGGAGGCATACAGAGAGTAGAACATCTTGCAGGCAACAGGAAGTCAATTGAAACACTGGGCATTGGAAACCTCAAAGCCCACCCCCACAGTGACACACTTCCTCCAGCAAGGCCACACCCACTCCAACAAAGCCACACCTCCTAATAGTGCCACTCCCTCTGAGGTTATAGGGGCCAGTTACATTCCAAATACCACAGCATAATGTGGTGGGGAGGGGACACATACTTTTAGTATTTAAATAGTTCCCCAAAAAGAAAGTATCTATGAGCATGATGTTGATGGCTAATATTTTCAGAGTTTCCTTGTAAATTAGGTATTCCAAAGATACAGTCCATGTTGTTAGCATTAGGGCATTTCAGATACTGTTGTTACTCCTGTGACTGTTGCATTTATTTTTATTTCGGAGCAGCTTCTGCGGATGCATGCCCCATCTGTACCTAAAGGCGAGTGCTGGCCCATTGTGGGTCAGTTTTCAAGCATTGGTTCCCTGGGGCCTGATGAGTCCAAGTGGCTGTGCTCAGAGTTTAAAGAGAGCTTGTTGGCACTGGGAGAGGACGGCAGAACTCCGGGAAAAAGTACAGTTCCTCTTCATCTGGTGAGCCCTCTTGCTCTCTGACTTCCTAATCTGTAGTCCAGAAGAATTAAGAAACGGCCTTCCTTATGACAGTGCTTTACTCTGTGGGTGGGGAGAGGACACTCTTATTTGTGGTCCTGATGCCACCCAGGGCTTCCGGTGTGTTCAGGAGCCTTGGCACAGCCACAGACTTGCCATGTTGTCTCTGTTCTTCTTTCAAGTTGTCAAGCCAAGTGAAGAAATACCAAATATATCACTGCAGAAGAAGCAAAGCTCTGTTCATTATATAGAGACCTGTGAATTAATGATGAAATTTATATTCAACTTAATATTAATTTGGCATTTCTGGGAGAAAAACATTTAAATTAATGTGTAATTTTTCATCAGTTATATACATGCTTCCTGTAGATTAGTTATTACCAGTTATTTTCCAGCAAGATGGGGATTTTCTTTTAAGATATAATTTCTCTCTAAGTTTTTTAGTTAAAATTAGCCAACATTCCTTTCTTTCAACATGATTCATGCCAAGCTTTATTGTTTTTTATCTTTTCTTGCTTTTTTTTTAGATCTATCCTTCTGTGGAAAATGTGCGGACCAGCTTAGAAGGATATCCTGGTAACACAGTTGTGGTTTCTCTGTATATTCCCGAAATGCCTTGGGCATGTTTTGTTTTGTTATGTTTTGTTTCTCATCAGAATTGGTTAGAGCTGGAGAAATGGTTTTCCCTTATCCAGATAAAGCGGATGAAACAGGTGGTGAGCTCTGCAGTATTCCAGAGAAGGGCAGTTCAGGCACTCCGTGCAGTGTGGCTTTCCTCAGCTTTACTAATAACCCAACATGTTGATTGTCAAGACAAGACGTCTGCCCAAAATGAGCTCCCTAGCTCACTGCTGCCTTGACAGCTTGGCTAACATCCTTCTCTGCCTGTGTCGGAGGTTCCGTAGTCCTTCCAGATTTACATCCCAGATACAGATACAGTTAAGGCCTAGAGCTAGTGATGATGATTACCTTTTGTGTACCTTAGTTGACACGTCATTTTTCAGGGGCTTCACCTGCAAATGCCTAGTCTTATTTTCTTAAAAAGAAAAAACTCTCAACTTCCTTCTTCTCTTTTCCACTACTGAGCACTGAGCTTTTAAACAGAGCATCCTCTATAATGCCACCAGCTTATTAACAAAAGCTCCAGAGAGCATGCCTCTGGGAGAAACTAAGTCTGATTGGCATTCACGGCCTGCTGGTAGCAGAATGCACTAAATTAAAACTAATTTTGCCCATTTATTGCTTATGAAATTAGATGTGACCTTGCCAAAGGAATCTCAATAAAGCTGAGAGTATATTTGCCATTTGTTGCTTTTTTTTTTTTTTTTTTTTTTTTTTTTTTGGTTTTTTGAGACAGGGTTTCTCTGTGTAGCTTTGCGCCTTTCCTGGAACTCACTTTGGAGACCAGGCTGGCCTCGAACTCACAGAGATCCGCCTGGCTCTGCCTCCCGAGTGCTGGGATTAAAGGCGTGCGCCACCACCGCCCGGCCCATTTGTTGCTTTTTAATGACAAAATAAAATTACTTCACTTTGACTCTGGGACACAGGTAGTTTTTCTTTCTGTACTTCTAATAGCCTAGAGCTATTCAAGGGCACTTTTAATGGGGGAGAATGTGGCATTTTCAATGAAGCAACTTTGTAAGTGGTTCTGCAATGGAATGTTTTTAGCTATTTGCAGTAGGAGACAGGACATACCTTTTTGGCCCCTGGAGTTGTCCAAATCCCTCTCTGCACATAGATTACTGTGATGAAGTTCCAAGGTGTGTTTGGAAAGTCACTGATGAATCTGCAATGGATTTTTCTTACTGAAAAAAAAAAGGCAGGAGTGTTTGCTGTATATTTTCATCTCTTCCAGTCTGTGAGAACCTCCTCTGCCTGTCTGTCTGGAAATGACAGAGTGAAAAGGCAAAATGGGCAGGACTGGGTTTTGTCACTCACTACCTTCCCGGATGCCCTGCCTAGGACAAGAACTTAGTGAAATGTTTCATACCTCCCTATGATCGTAAAACAGGCCCAGGTTCTCCCTGTGGTCTTTTCCAATACTTCAAGTCTGTGCGGATACCATCCCCACTGAGTAATTAAGTAACACCTTTTCTTTTCAGATAGTAAACTGTTTACCTGTCTCTTCTCCCAGAGAAAGGAAGCCCATGAAGAGAATGTACCTAATTTGAGTTCTGATAGTGTAGATCTTTGATCCCAACTACTCTGGAGGATGAGGCAGGAGGGTCACAAATTCAAGGCCAGCCTAGGCAATTTTGTGAGGCCATAAATACAAAGTAAAAAGTGCCAGGGATATAGCTCAGTCCTAGGGCCCTTGTCTGGCCTGTGTGAGTCCCTAGGTTCAGTCCTCATTACCAAGACAGACACAGAGAGAGAGACAGAGACACGGCGTGCCTACCTGATGTAAACATGGACATTTTCTTTCAATGAACTATGACTTAAGTGAAGTCATGGAAACAGTTGTTTATCATCTCCCCTCTCACTGTTTACAGAGATTTTCTTCTTAATGAAGACGCCTCAAGTTATACTTCATTATTTTTATTTGTTTTCTTTTCCTTCTTTTGAAAGCCGGGGGCTCTCTTCCCTATGGCATCCAGACAGCTGAAAAACAGAATTGGCTGCATTCCTATTTTCAGTAAGTAATTGGTTCTCAATGCTACTCTTACTTCATTAGGACCAAAAATGTTGTCTCAGTCTGTTCTTTAAAAAAGTACCTTATATAATACAGCTAGATTCTTTCATCTACATATGTTAGTGATAGAAATAATTTAAAACAAGGTTTTGAAAAAATTTTTTGGAATAGGTTTTTAATACCAGAGTAAAATTTATCTCTGTAAGGTTTCTATTTAAATATTGTCGGGCAGAGAAAAAGATAAATAAGAGATCCTGTTGGGTAGTTTATGGTTTACATAAGCAGTGTTTAGTTCACTTTGCCGAAGCATGAAGTATAACCATCCTGACTCTAGTATGTAGGCCACACGGCACACTTGCCAAGTGTAGGTTCTGTGCCTCTGTCTCCAGGATAAAGACAGGGTTTGGTGTGCCAGCAGAGCTCAGGAAACCGGTGATGGGTGGAAAGGGAAAGAGAGACTTATCCTTTCCTCTTCCAGCTACACTTGCCTGTCCCGAATGTTCTAGACCAACCCCAATGTCTTACTCACTTCAGTTGTGGCTTTGCAGCGGGCAGCCAGAAATGAGGGAGGGAGTCCATTTCCGTAGCTTTCTGCTGAAATTCCTGTTGGCCAGCAGCATTTCCATGGTATTCGCTCCAGATGGAGAGCTGTTCCTTACAGAGCGCGTCTATGCTTGGGCTCCTTTCGGTTTCCGATTCTTAGGTTCACTGGGATGAAGAAAATGGTGGCCCACTGCCTGTTAGCTTCAGGGATTATCCCCTTCCAAGCCAGAGTCACTGCCTCATGAGGGAGGCCATCAGGCCTTGGAACCCTAGTCCTAAAGTGTTGGAAATGTGGGAGTGATGCTCAAAGCCAAACTAAAGCATTTCTGAGTTAGCCCTCCTGCCTCTTAGCACTCGCCTGGGAGACGCTGTATTCCGCTCACTCTGCTTCTTTGGGGAAGCTTCTGTGGGAGCTGCTACTCAGTAGTGTGCACTATAGAGCACTACAAGCTTCCTGCTTCCAAGAGCTCACAGTCCACCCAGAGACCTGTGTACACATGTGCAGAAAAGCACAATGACGCCAGTGTAGTGCGCATGTGCATGCTTGCGCGTACACATGTGTGTATGCATGCATGTGTACTCGTATGTCAAAGGACGAGAAGCCCCATGTCCATGGGTTTGATGCCTTTGTGGCTTGTGCTAAATTTCCTTTTTTGTCCCCCTTCCTTTTCAGAATGATTGTGTGTTCTGAACACTGTCATCAGCCACCACAGGTCACGCATCATGCTCCTACTGTCTTTCTAGATAGGATGTTGCTTTTTGTGCACTTCCCTAGCATGAGAATTTTGTTGGTCTTGAGTATTTTCTGATTGGTGGTTTACGTCTCTCCTATCAGCAAGTGGTCCGCAGAGACTTCTGGCCGAAGCAATGCCATGCCACATATTAAGACGTACATGAGGCTCTCATCAGACTTCAGTAGACTGGCTTGGTTTCTTGTGACAAGGTAAAGCTTCCTTCTTTGTCTCATGGGAGGTCTTATAACTTCTGCTCTGAAATTGAGTGGAGTCCTAAAACGTGTTTTGTGACGTGCCATTAGCCCCCAGCCTGCTTCTGTCCCTGAGACTTGGAGGCCTGTGACTAATGTCTTACTGAATGTGTGATCATTGCTTGACTGTTCATGTCTATCTAGATGTTTCTAAGATTTTCATAAACTTTGGATTTACCTCTTTTTATATGCTGTAATAATAATAATAGTGATTAAGCAAACGGACATTTAGGGTAAATACAGAAGAAACATAAAATGTTAAAATGGTTACTTTTTTCTTCTATTAACGTCTCTTTAGATAATTAAAACTTGAGCAATCAAATCTCTCATGTGCCATTTTAAAAAACGTCTTTATTATGATATAATTCACATACCATAAAATCTGTGCATTAAAGTCTACAGTTTAACAATCTAACATGTTCACAGAATTGTACAATCATCACCATAATCTAATTTTAGAATATTTTAATCACCCCTAAAAGGAACTCACTACCCACTGACATTTTTGTTTCTCTCTCTCTTTCTTTTTTTTTTTTTTTTTTAAAAGATAAATTGCTTTGCCCTTTGGAAAATAGAGCTGTGACTAGAACATTATTAGTACCTCGCTCCTAGTCAGAACTCAAGCATTGGGCATCTCTTTGTGATTCAGTAAACTAATTGATGTCAATCACAACTAATTACACTATCACTGAGTGGAATTACTGATTCAAAACTGAAATGGCACCCAAGAACACACTTCCAAACAAAAACACCTTGTCACTTTTTTATGGCTAGCATTTGTGCCTGGTTCAGGGAAGGAATACTGACCCAAAGAGATGGTTGATAAACAATGATGACAGAGGCCACCCTAAAGGCTTTTGCAGCCTCAGAGCATAATGGGAAAACAGACTTTTGAGTGCTAAAAATAAACACTCAGGATGCTTTCTGTCATTTAGTAGCTATATAAACTTGGGGGTTTATTTAATCTGTGTTTGTTTCCTAGTCTGTAAAAAGGAAGAGGTGATGGCTACATTTGGGGTTATTGTGAGCGTTAAATGAGGTGTCAGAACTGGGTACCTGGGATAGAACGGGTCCTCAGTGTGCGGTGGAAGCGGCTGTGTATGATGGCAGTGGTTACACACAGTGAACAGACAGACATGCAGGCAGAATACTCACACACATTTAATTTTTGTTTTCATTAAAGAATGTCTGATCTCCCTCCTAGTAATTGGCCATCATTAAGCAGCTTTCTACCTGTGTAAGGGTATCCTCACCTTCAATAACTCTAAATTTGTGGAGGGGCCGAGTCATTCTCTTTAATATTTCACAGTGTATATGTGTTTCTTTTCTTTTATGTAGTTAATTTGTTGAAAAATGTCTCACAATGTAGCTCAGGCTGGCCTTAACCCCATGGTAATCCTTCTGCTCCATCCTCCCTCCCCAGTGCTGGGATTACAAGCATGGGCCATTGAGCCTGGCTCAGTGCTCGTGTGCGTGTGTGCATGTGTGCGTGTGTGCGTGCGTGCGTGCGTGCGTGCGTGTGTGTGTGTGTGTGTGTGTGTGTGTGTGTGTGTGTGTGTGTGTTGCACACATATATTAGACAAGGTCTCACTGTGTACCTGTAGCTGACCTGGATCTAGCTATGTAAACCGGATTGACCTCAAACTCACGGAGATCCTTCTACCTCTGTCTCCTTAGTGCTGGGATTAAAGGTGTGGGCCATCGTGCCCTGCTCAACCTGTATTCC
Organism: Peromyscus maniculatus bairdii; assembly: GCF_049852395.1. Classification (NCBI taxonomy): domain Eukaryota; kingdom Metazoa; phylum Chordata; class Mammalia; order Rodentia; family Cricetidae; genus Peromyscus; species Peromyscus maniculatus. The sequence goes on from NC_134865.1 coordinate 71,229,953, forward strand.
AGTAGGTGATAAGACACAGACCACATCATTTCTTCATTCAGGAAGTCTGAGTTCTGCTTGTAGGATCTATGTGAACGACTGTGATTGATAATCAAATAAAGCATGGTCCCTATTATTCATAAAAGGCACTAAGTAATGCCCTGTTCTTTCTATATTTTCACTGCTTGTTGAGAGGATGAATGAAGATCTCATAATCATCAGATACTGAATTATTCTCTCTGTTTCAGGCACTATCTGTATTTCATGGAAGGAAAGAAATAGAGTACCTACTCTAGTATGAGTTTTCATTTAAAGTATAATAGGGTAGGCAAGGAAGGCCAGTAGTAGTCTCAGAGAGAGAGAGAGAGAGAGAGAGAGAGAGAGAGAGAGAGAGAGAGAGAGAGAGAGAGAGAGAGAGAGATCAGATCAGGCTATAGCAAATGCAGCAATGTTTGGAGCGTGTCTGAAGGGATCGGAGAAGGTGGTCCTAGGAGGCGATGTTTAAGGTGATGCTGACTGAGGAGTGTAGCAGCCCAACAGGGAAGAACACACTGGTCAAGGGAACAGCTCAAAAGAGGCTCTCAAGCTGGAGGAAGTGTAGAAGGTTGAGTTCTTCCTGTGTGATATGCAGAACTGAGCCGGATAACGGGCCCTCAATTGCTGTGACGTCATCTGATAAGTGTGCTGAAAGCTAGGTCAGGCTGCTGAATGCCCGGAGAGTGGGTGGCTAGGAGGGAGTGGGTGTGGAGAGCAGGGGCTGGCAGTCCCAGAGCCCGTGCTGTTTATGGGGAAGAGCTGGTAGAAACAAACTACCCGGGATGGGGAAGACTCTCTGTGTGGAGCATTGTAGCAGGAATCTTAGATGGTCTTATTAATAAAATCAAACCTGAGGCCAAGTATTGGGGTGAACACTGGAAGATCAGAGAAGCAGAACAAGCCACAACTAACCTCACCTGGCCAACTTCTCAGCTGGTTTTGTTTCCTCAGACTGGAAGCTTCTGTGTCCTCATATCCGAATGGCTCTCAGCTGAACTGTGCTGCTAGAAGCCTGAAAGTTTAACCAGCCAAATGCTTCTAGTTTCTGGTCCTCACACCTTATATACCTTTCTGCTTTCTGCCATCACTCCCAGGGATTAAAGGCGTGAGTCACCATGCTTGCCTGTATCCTTGAACAGATGGATTTCTGCCTCTGGAATGCTAGGATTAAAGGCGTGTGCTACCACTGCCTATCCTAACTATCTAGTGGCTTTTCTGTTTCTGGCCCCAGATAAGTTTATTAGGGTGCACAATATTTTGGGGAACACAATACCACCACAGAGCATACTTCAACACCTCCATCAAGGGGACAGGTTGAAGCGGTAGGACACACACAGGTTTAGAACCAAGCCCAGACTTCAGCTCCACCTCTCAGTATCTGTGAGTGACTGAGCCTCACCACACACTTCTGAAACACAAAGGCAAGGCACAAAAGTGCACTGGCAGTTTGGTGGAGATGAGATCTACAAGCACTCGCCACCGGCGGCTCAGCCTATGACACTCCGCCAAGGGAGCTGGAGTCTGAGTGGCAGCCATGACTATAGGTAACAGTGCTTCTGACAAATATCTCATTGTAAGCATGTAAAACGACAGCTGCTAGTAGTCAGACTGTGGTAATCACCCTCTCTACTAGCCCCTCCGTCAGTCAATTCACAGTGATGCCACAGACTGTAGTAACCTCAGAATCCATCATCGGATCTTTGATCCAGCCCCCTTGGTCACCTGGGTGACCACTGTCGAAATGGCCAGCCCTCACCAACATAGAAGAAACAAGTGTTGTCTCTGCTCTGCAAGTGTATGAAGGGAGGGAGGAGAGCGAGCTGACCCCCACTCCGCGGCCTCACTTGTCTCTTTTGGTCCTCTCAGAGTTTTGTGAGATGGCCTGGGCCCCTCCTCGACAGAAAGCTGAGGAGTTGAGGCAGCTCCACCAGCCACTCTGAGAATACCCATTACCCGCGTGGTGCTGTGGGAACAGAGGAACACTTTACAGTTAAATGGGAGAGGTTGATGAAGCCGCTCATGGCACGTGTATTGTTTGGTCCTTTGATGCTTCCCTGGCTATGCTGCGCAGGTATTTTCTTCTTCCCTAGTAGAGCCTAAACTTGCGTTCATCCAGCGCTTGGCTTAAACATGGCCTCCTCAGCTGGTTGGATTCTGCAGTCTCCTGGACTTGCACATCATCAACGTGCCTTTCCTGTCTGTATAGCTGTTTATGTGGTTACTGGTTTCCCCGTAGGCTCTGACACCAAGCCTGTATCCGTCTTGTTCAGCACAGCCTGGCACCTGGTAGGGAGCCTGACATGCAGGAGAATCTTGGTACAGGTTTCTTATCAAGGTTAATTAAGGAAGGTGGAGTTGAGGTGGTTATGACGAAAGATCTACCTAGACTTGGTGCAGAGATTGGGAAAGGAGCTTCAGGGATGACCCCTGAGGCAGGAATATGGCTGGAAGGTAGAGTTCATTGTTGACATCACTATAGACACTGTAGAAATGAGATGGTGGCTACAGGGGGATGATAGATTTGATTGCAGGCCTCGCTCACTGGTAAAGTCCTGTGTAGCATTTGTGAGGTCTTGGGTCCCATCCCAAGCACACATAGAAATAAACCTAGTTGCATACTTACTGTAGTGAGACCTTCAAGTGGGATTGTCTATTCTCCACCGAGGTCTGAGGTTTTATTGTGTTATTTTTGGTGAGGCTTTGGTTTGGTTTCTTAGTCCTCTCTCATGCTCATCGCTGATACCATAAGGCCTTGTGACTTTTCTGGGAGAGAGCAGAGCAGACTACTGCCTGGTGCTGAGGAATATCCAGGAAATACACATCAACAGGACTTCTCACTGCCAGGCACAGTGACAGATACTTGTAATTCCAGTCCTCTAGGGTCACCATGAGCTCAAGGCCAGCCTGGACACTGAGGCAAGAGCCTGTCTCAAACAAACCAGAGGGGAGGTTTTTAATATGTCCCGTTGCCGACTAAGCCATCTTAGTAAAGGTTGAAGAGCATTGGCCATGTGTAATAATCCTCCTTCGACATTAAAAGGACTAATTATCCATTCATTCTGGACATCATTCTTAGCCAGTTATTCACTGTATCTGTTGCTATATGGAGCACTTACTAAATACGAAGCACTCTGCTAAGTGCTAGGAGCGAAGTAATAAACAGCCATCGGCCTGTTTCTGATGGTGGGAGTTACATAAAAATCAAACAAGTTTATTCACACAGTCAAATGGGGATGAGTACAATATAGACAAATAAAATAGAATGGTAATTTATATGCACTGACCTTCATTTGAAGTCTTCAGGACCAGATGAAGTTCAGGAAGATCACATAATTCATGTGCAGTCTATTAACTTCCCTGATGGTATCTGGCCCAATATCCCATGGCAATTGTTTTGGAAGTGACAGCATTTGAAGGAGACTCCCAAACAGTGGGGGCTCCTCCCCAGACCCAGGATCAGGCACAAATCCCACCCAAACACCCGTTTTCACAGAGAGATCCTTTATTAAGTGGGGAAGAAAAGTTAAAGTGGCTGCTTTCTGACTCAGAAAACAGCAGCAAATGACCTTGTAGGTATAATTTTTTAAGAGGCGGAAAAGGGGAGGTCTGTGTTAGAATGGACTAGGATGTGGTGGTAAAGGAGATGGGGGATGGGGCAGAAGGGAAAGGGGGGAGGGTTATTTGTCCCAGAGGGACAAAGGACGGCCTCTGGATAGAGAGGAGACACATGGCACATAGGCAGATGGTGGTTTATAAAGGTGAAGGGGGAAACCCCATGTTAAGATGAAGTGTAATTTTAATTGAGCATGTTAATTAGGTTGAACCAAAGGGGGCTTTTGATTGCTGGACTTCGGTAGTCAGCCTCATGAGGAAGAAGTGACCAAATAAGGAAATAGACCCTGGTGGCCAGCTTCAGGAATGTGATCTCATGATTTTTATAAAGGCATAGGGAATGGGGGAGAAGGGCAAGGTCTGCCAGAGCCATGCTCACCCCGCTCAAGCTGGCCAGAGTCCCTTCAGCTTTTGCTACTCAGTGAGTAGGAAGATCAAGTTTTGCTGTCAGATTAAATAAATCAAGAAAAGGCTTTTCTTGCAAGTTGGCTTAAGTTGCTTGTAAATTTAAGTTAGTGTGTAGTCCTTACAGTCAGTCAGTAAGCACAAAGCTAAGCAAGGTACATGGAAGGCCAAGCAGTGGGGCTCCATCACCCATATTCTGGACCACTGTGTATAGGGTGGTGTGGACCTAGATAGGTGCTGCTTCTTAAATGGGAGGTCAGGGAAGGCCTTGTTGTGTCTGCGAGGCAGCAGTGAGTGCTGCTGAGTCAAGGAAAAGAGAGAGGTCGGAGAATAGCTTGTGGCCAGCTTTTTTCTGTGTTGGAAGCAAAATTGCCAGGGAAATCTCCTGGAGTTCCTGAAGCTTTATTAGTTATAGTCCTGTAGGCAGAGCTTGCTGTCCCACCAGCCAATTCCCAAATAACCACACAGAGACTTGCTATTAATTATAAATGCTCAGCCAATAACTTAGGCTTGCTTTTAGCTAGCTCTTATAACTTCAATTAGCTCATCTCTATCCATCTGTGTGCTGCCCTGAGACTTGTTTACCTCATCTGTGTGCTTGTCATGTTGCTTCTTCCGAGTCTGGCCGGCAGCTCCTCAGATACCGCCCTTCTCCTTCCCAGCGTCCTCCTAGTCTGGCTCTCCCACCCAACCTCCTCCTGCCCAGCTATAGGGGAGCCAGCTCTTTTTTAATCAATGAGAATGATACATATTTACAGTGTACAATGATTGTTCCACAGCACAGGCCTGTGGGAAAGAGTTCCACATCAGTGGATTTTATCCTTTGAATTGGCTGGAATCCAGAAGTGCTTTTAGAAGGTTTATTCCGGGCTGGAGAGATGACTCAGTGGCTAACAGCATGTACTGCCCTTGGCAGAAGACCCAAGTTTGGATCTCAGCACCCATGTTGGGTACTTCACAACCACCTGCATCTCCAGCTCCAGAGAATCAGACGCCCTCTTCTGGACTCTGGGGGCACCTGCACTCAAATGCACATAACCCCCCCCCCCTCCACCTAACCCCACCACACTCACAATTAAAACTAAAACTTTTCTGTTTTGAAAAAAAGCAGTTTATCCTGGGCTTTAGAATAAGAAAGGGTTTTAATGTGCTTAACTTGAGCTTATGAAAAATAGTGTGTTTCTCAACAGAGCACTATTGGTATTTACTCAAAGTATTCATTAAAGTGTGTAGAATTGATAAAAATGATAGCCTTATAAAGGATTAGCAGCAGGATCTCAAAAGATCTGAGTTTCTAATCTACAAAAGTGTATCTGTCGCCTTAGAGGTGTGCTTTGCTGTTGTATTTACTGCCCAGATCTATTTACATGTTATTTCCCAGCCACCTGTAAGTGAGGACATTGGCTTCCTAGTCTTGAGGATTTTGTTTTCTATAAAACAAAGGGTTTTAGAATCAAGCTATACATTCCCTTCCCTCCTCTAAAAAATATTACTTTGTGTATATGGATATTTGCCTGAATGTAAGTTTGTGTACCACATGCATGCAGTACCTCTGCAGGCCAGATGGGGGCATCAGATTTCCTGAAACTGGCATCAGAGGGTTGTGAGTTGCCAGTGGGTGCTAGCTCCAACCGGCTTCTCTGGAAGCAGCCAGTGCTCCTTACTGCTCAGCCGTCCATCCATCCCTCCAGCTCCTTCTTTAAAAATGTATTTTAGTTTGAGTTAGGGCCTCACTAAGTTGTCCCGGCTGGACTTGAATATGCAGAGTTCTCATCTCAGCCTTTTGAAAAGCTAGGAGTAAAGACATGTACCACTGTGCCGGGTTTAGCATGGTCCCTCGATGTCACTTCACATAGCGTTCGTTCTCTCTCTCTCTCTCTCTCTCTCTCTCTCTCTCTCTCTCTCTCTCTCTCTCTCTCTCTCACACACACACACACACACACACACACACACACACACTCACTCACTCTCTCTTATGAGCAGTATACTCCATGGGTAAAATGTATAGTAAATACATATACCAGTGACATGTAACTTGTTACTGCTGTCAGTTACTGTGTACAGTATATATATCACTGTGTGTACTAGGAACTTGACATGGCTGGCAGTGTATTGGGTTCATTTACGCCAGCATCACTATCAATTTAGTCATGACTGTGCTAGCACTAGACAGTAGGGGTCTAGTGTGTTACCGTGGGCCACTCCCGTACGCGATGTCTATGTTTACTGAGATGTCATTGTTCAGTGTTTCACGATTTGAATCAGAACCCTTGAAAGACTTTTTAAAGTTGGTAATATACATACACAGTTAAAAAAAAAAAAAGGAGGGGGAAATAAAAGGTAGAGTGCCCTGCGTTCCTCTTCCTGCACCCTAGCTACTATATTCTTCAATCTGAAACTGTTACCGTTAGTTGGCTCAGGTGTTTAGTAGCTTCAACAGCCCCAAGATCCTGTCCAAGCCTAGTACCCCTCAGAATGTGATGTTAGCCAACCATATTATTTGAAGAAATAACCCGAACCAAGATCCAAAGACCTAAGTCCCAACTTGGATTATCATTTGCTAGCTTTGCCATTTAAATTTTGGAAAATAACATTTAGAATGTGGGCTTTTTATCTGATTTAATGGAATGTTCTGAGACTAATGATAGAAAATATATGAGAGTGTTGCCCATTGAGCCATATAATGCGTTTAACATTAGTCAGTTAGGCCTCTTTTGATTCATGAAATCAATGTCTAAAACCTTTATCTGATTTGCATCTATAACCCATTAACATACAGTTCATGGCTGACGGACTCATCTGGGGGGGCTGCAGAGATAGATCAGTGGTAAAGAGTGCTTGCTGCTCTTGTAGAGTACCAGAGTTTGGTTCCCAGCACCTCTCAGGTGGCTCACAGTTACCAGGAACTCCAGTTCCAGGGGATCCAACACCTTCCTCTGGCCTCCCATGGGTTTCTAGCACATGCATAGCATACACATGAATATGCATGCTCGAGTGCTCACACACACAAATAAATCCTTGGGTTTTGTTTGTTTGTTTTTTGTTTTGTTTGTTTTTTAAGTCTTTTCTGTAGATTACAGTTTCTAAAAAAGAACTCAATTTGAGGCTAATTTGATGATTGATGAGAATTATCCAACTTGAAGATGAGTACATCCTGAACACCTTTAGTCCCAGCACTTGGGAGGCAGAGGCAGCCAGATCTTGGAATTGAGTCCAGCCTGGTCTACATAGCGAGTTCCAGCACAGGACTATACAGGGGAACCCTGACTCTAAAAAACGAACAAAACCAAGTACCTCCAACCAGATGCCTGTACTTCAGACACTTAGAGCTGGCAGTCTGGCTAGTCTGGCACTGGTGGCTCCTTCCTCCCTTGCCTGGTTGTTGTTTGCATCTATGGCAAGTTCTTTATGGTTTTAATAAGGTTTTTTCTTTCCATCTGTTTTGATCCTGCCATGAAATCATCCCGTGTTTGATGAGCATCCTGTGGTTACGGAAATCACCAGTGCATGACGACAAATACAGTCGTCAAATTTTTACTGCAGCATCAAGGAAGCAAGAAGCAGAGCTTTAGGAAGAAACCTTAGCTAAGAAGATTGGGCCTAGACGTGGCTGGCAAACCCGATGGGAACAATTATGGGAGCTATGCATTGTGGGAGGCAAGAAATGAGGTGGTTACTAACAGTAGCCGGAGCACTGTTACGGTTGCCTAGCAACTGACAGGCAGGGTTTGATAGAGATGAGCAGAAATGTTGGTGCTGCCACTCAGAGAAAGCGAGACAAGTGCTTGACGACAAAATCGCTGTTGGCTTTTTGGAGAAACATAAAAGACGTTCTCCTCCTCTGCGTTGCTGTATCACTCTGGAATTCTCCTTCCCTGCTGTCTGCTCCTTAGAGTGTGAAGCAGTGGGGTTTTTTTCCCCTTTCCTTTGTCTGTGATTTTGGAGGAAATCAAATCGGATCACACAAAAGAATTCTTGTAGATGTTACTGAATAGACTTGGTTGCCTGGCGCCCCCACGATAACCAGGGTTCTTGGGTGAGCCTTGTGTGCTTTGTTACAGATAATGTTATCAGCCCTCCCCTACAGTCTGCAGATGACTTCTTTTGTACTTTAGAGATGATCTGAGGCCACTGGCCCCCTTCGCTTTCTTGCATTCTGGTACAAGCAGAGCAAAGACAGCATTTCTTTGTTTGTGTCCATGTGAGCCAGCCTCCAGAAACATTGGCCCTGGTGGGAAAATGTTTGAGATCCTCCCCTAGGCCCGGAAGCCCTTGGTGTGCTGACACGCGTAGTCATGAGGTGTACCTGTGGCTTGGGATGAGATGCTCTGTGTAGTCTCCCTCCGAGGACTGGCCTCCAGAGAAAACCCAAATATATGGTATAGTGTTTACTATATGCTGGATAAGCCCCACCCCCTTTTTTTATACTAACTCTAAACCTCTCAGGAGCTGGGTCCCAGTCTTATCCTCATTCTAGGTCTGTGGGAAAAAAAAAAAAGCATAGAGAACTTAAATAGTGTGAGCCAAATGACCCAGTGTGTAAGGTGGGGAGACCTGAAATTCAGGCCCCAATAGTCCATTGTAAAATTTTTCTGCCTAAGTTTTGCATATGGACAACAGATAAGACAGGCAAGGGGAACTTGGAATCTAGTCAGTGTCATCCCGTTGACCTCTGCTTTGAGACTAGCGCTGCTGAGTGAAGCCCGGGAAGAGCACAGCTCACGGACTCCGCTCAGCCCGTTGCTCAGTGAAGCTGCAGTGGCCCAGTTTCCCTCCTCCCTGTAGTTACTGCCACAGGGCCAGACCTCACGGACCTCTCTCCAGGCCCACTGCCCAGTGTACCCTGGCTTCCTGCCTAGCTTGATTTTAATTTCTGGCCCAGCCAGACACAGGCCTGTCATCCTAGCCACTCAAGGGGCTGAAGTGGGAAGATTACAGGTTCAAGGACAATCTGGGCCACTTAGTGAACCCTCTCAAAAGGAGAACTGAAAAGAAGGCTGGGGATATAGTTCAGTGCCTTGTGTGTGTGCGGCCCTAGGTTCTGTCTCTGGTTCCTCACCCCCTAATGTTTCCACCATGGCTGTAGCTTATGGCCTTTGCTAAGTGAGTCGGGTGGCAGTGTGGTCTTCGGGCCTGCAGTGAAATAGCACATTAGGATAGTGTGTGCTTCCAGCAGCAAAGCCACTTCCTTCCTATCCAGGAAGCAAAGCAAGGAAGAAGAGAGACCAGAGCCCCAGAATCACCCTCAAGGGCCTGCATCCAGTGACCGCAAAACCCACCTCCCAAATCTTTAGCACCCAGACGATTGGGACGCACTTAGCCAAATCACACTGCTTATCAAATCCTTTCTGCTGAACAAAAGAGTGCTTCCTGAAGCTGCCTGCCGTTTTTTCCCTGTGGGAGTGATCACCCTCTCCCCTAACCATGCTCTCTGCTGCTGTCAGTCAGTACCCCATGGTTGCCCCTAAATGCTACAGCATAAGCACACGCCCTAACCCCCCTCCACCTGATGAAGCTATCAGTAGTCACAGATAGTCACAGAGCAGCTATCAGTATCCCATCCCAAGGCCCACACACCCAGCATGATATCCTGAGTAGGTTTGAAAAGTGTGCTTGCAAATGTCAGAAGAAATGGATAAAAGACTGAACAATCATTGGACACTTAACAAACGATGTTGGACAAGAGAACCAGCCAGATGACTCAGGCTGTAGGTGGCATTTGCTTTTGCATGATGTGGCTGAGTTTGGTAGGAACAGGCTGGATGGTTAGAAGCCAGGGAACTTCGATACTCGAGAAATTTTGTAAGCTGCCAGGATGTGACTAGAAAATGGACATTGAGTGAGCATGCCACAGTGTTTTACGAGAGCTCTGAAGTTTTGGGCGTCATACCCCAGCAAAGCCTGGCACAGACAGATACCCCGTAGACAACTTGTTGAATGAAGGAGCAGAGAGACAGGACACACAAAACCTGAAAGGCAGCAGCAGGTGAGTTAAGACCCCCAAAACTAGGAGCCAAAATAGATTGTTTCTCTCTGTAAATTAAAATTGTCTCGAGTCTTTTGTTACCCTGAATGTGACTGGCGAGAGGCTTCAGGATGCGTTAGGTAGAGGAAATCATGAACCTGAAGGTCCTGGGTCATGTTAGGAGGGGAGAGAACCATGAGCTGGCATAGAGCATTGTGTAGGGAGGTGTGGGAGAACAGCCAGAAAGTTATGGGACCAGTTTTGGAGGCAGGAGAGATTTTAAACTTTCCAGTTGGGATCACCGGAGGCTTTGCAGCAGGGGAGCCAGCCAGGTGATCCACAGCGCTTCGTTAGTATCACTGGGAGTGTCAAGTGTTCAGCTCTATTGTAACTGCCACACCATTTGTGATAAAGAGCACTGTCAGCTTTCTGAGATCTAAATGGCCGAGGTGATATCACACCTATCTGTGAATGTAGAAACAGGTACAGCGTTTAAGCTGCTCGTCTTATAAATAGTTGAACTGGATCTTGGATCTGTCTTTTGTTTCCTCCACATCATACTCTTTTGCTGGAGTATGTCCATCTGTGGATGGACGACAGAGACTAGAACACGGAGGCAGGAAGTCCTCCTGAGACACTGATACAGACTGCTAAGCCTGGGACCATGCGTGACAGTGGAAGGTGGGAAGAGAGGAAGTCATTCAGCCAGACTAGGACGGAAGGGTCAGAGTGGTAACAGACTGAGAGCAGGAAGGAAGCAGCGTGCCGCCCTTAAGGTTAAGCATGCCTTTGTGGCAGTTACAGATGTTGTCAGGCTCTGGGAGCTGGTTATAGGCCCCAATAAGGCTATTCCTCAGGCTGTCTCAATGGGTATCAATAGTAACCTAGTATTCCCTCCAGAGCAATAATTCTTGGTGCTATTCATTGTAAAAACTCCAAAGGTATAAGAAAAGGTCCCAGCAGACTGTGCCACTATGGGACCCAAAGAAATGACACCTAGGTACCAGGTTTCATAAACTCAGGGCCATCAAAGGGTGTGAGGCCTGTGAGGCCTCATTATATGGCCATACATTGGTCCTCTTTGTCTTCCCTGGCTAAATAAACAGCCTACCATCAGTGGCCAAGAGAGAGAGTCCCTGCTGCTCCCTCTGCCTGGGTCCTTCTGTCCTACCCAGGGTCGGGCTCAGTCTGTGCTGTTGCTCTGTTCCTTGGAGCCCTGTAAGTTCTGAAAACTCCTTCCCAAGGCCACAACAGTAGACGAAGAAGATGAGCTCAAGCACGTCCTGCCTCTCCGGGAGACTCTAGTTTTTTGTTGGGGAAATGTTTCCTTTGAACAAAGAGTTCTCAGAGAGGGAGAGAGAGAGAGAGAAAAGAAACTTTATGATTAAAATATTTCATTTCCCAGGACCCATCCTAACAAAATGTCTGTAGTTCTCTAGAGGACTGAAACCTTTCCCAGTCTTTCCTACGTCCTGCTTTGTAGTTCTCCAGTCACCTTTGCCTGGGCAATTTCCTTCATCCCCCATCTTAACCAGTGAGCAGATGATGGTAAATCCATATGTGTTCTTTATAGCTTCTCATAGTCATAGATTTCCCACCACAAGAGGTCCACCAAAACAAGGACCATTTCAGCAGAGGACAAAATACTAAATAATGCTTGGTTATCTAGGTTGTGAATCAGTACATGTTAAAATTCTTTGATATGGTGATTTAATACCAGTTCTGACTAGAATTTGAAAAGCGGTTTTTTTAAAGGAGGCCATGACATTTGTCTGGAGAGGTCAGTTAAGTTGTCTTTGTATTACACTTACTTGTGTACACACATGTGGGAGGGGGGCAGAAGATAATTTGGGGAGTCTTCACCTTCTCCCATGTCGGTCCCGGGATCAAACTCAGGTTGTCAGGCTTCCTGGCAAGTGCCCTGACCCCCGGAGCCATCTCATCAGCCCCAGTTGTGGGTTTTGGTTTTGGTTTTTGTTTTATTAATTTGGTCTTTTGTTTTTAGTTTGGTTGGTTGGTTGGTTGGTTGGTTGGTTGGTTGGTTAACTGGATTGGATCTAGGGCCCATGCTTACTAGGCAAGCACTCTCTCACTGAGCTATATCCTCAGCTAGGAGGAATTTTGACCATAATTCTTTTCATTTTGAATCCTTGGTGCTGATATGATGGCTTCTGAAGTCCTTATAATTGCGTCTGTGGGATCGAGGCTAGATGATTCCATTTAAAGACAAGTGTGGACGGTGCCATGGAATGCCGGAGCCTCCGCTTGGAGTTCACTGTGTATATTAGAGACTTTTCAAGGTGATCGTGGTTTGCCTGTGACAGGGGATCAAACAAATTGATGAGAATCCACCTGGCCATTTGTGAGAACATAGACTTGCAAAAGCCCACACTGAGTGCGGGGTCCTTGCAGCACCCTGCTCTACCTGTCTGTCTGGAAATATCAGGTGGTCCACATTCTTCCTTTCCTGTGGAATTTCTTTGTTACTACACCACACAGGCAATAATACCTTCAAAGCCCGCTTGCTGCTGCAGAGCCTCTTTACAGCTAATCCATAAGGTTGTTCAGCATGTGCAGATCTGATTGAGTCTTCCCTGACGTTTCCAGCACCTTCTTACCTGCTGTAGTAACAACAGGGGACTTACATGTGTGTCCTGCCTTAGAACTTGAGTTGTGTTTCTGCCTTGGGGACGCCTGCTATGGTTGTGGCATCGGTGATACAGTCGGGTGAATGCTGTTTAGACCTGTCTATACCAAAACTGTATGACTAGGAAGCCTGGGAAGATCTGCCTTCCCGAGCATTCTGTCACTTACTGAATCACACCAGAGGAAAGGGTCACAGTCACCGCCCATAAACTCAGCGAAGTATTGATGTTTGTAAGAGCAAATGTTTATTAAGCACCATCCATGTGCTAGGGACTTTACACACCTTATGTGATAGACCCCCTCATTCGGTGTTAAGGGACAGAAGTCACTGTATTTACTGTTAGGGAACTGATAATTGGCAGGATAGCACTAATTGTGGTCAGAACACACATGATTCAGGTTCTTCATGTGCTAATCCTCTGGCTTCCTTTGCATTTTGTGCATTGCTCTCAGCAGATTCTTTCTCCAAATTTTGACTTAGAATGTTTTAGTCCTCTAACTACAGTGTTATTCTCCGACCAGGAGTCTTAAGCAGCTGCATCGTCTAAGCTGTGTGAACCAGCCGCCTCTCTTAGTAAAGTAGATGTTTCTCGCCTGCCTGACATCGTCAGGATTCAGTGTTTGGAAAGGATCTGGGGGCTGGAGTAGCAGCCAACAGCTTCTGAAAGAGACCGGGCTTACGGAGGAGGAGGAGGAGGAGAGGAGAGGAGGCCTCGGCTTCTAAGGAGTGGGCAGAGTGGAAGATATCTTGGACAAAGGAAGGAAGTTTGTGGATCTGTGGGGGTGAGGAGAGTCGTGGGAGACGGTGACAGGAACCGAGGTTGAAAAGCGTGGACCCAGTCCTTTCCTGAGTGTCTAAGACGCCAGGCTATGGTGTTTATTAGAGGCTTTGGTTGAAAGGATGCTTTCTGAGAACCACAGGAGATCAACATGGAATGAAAAACCTGAGGCAGGGACAGCCATTTGGAGCTCTGCTCTAGGGCAAAGGGATCTGAAGTAGAGGCTCTTACTGAAAACATGTTACAGGCTACTTTAGAAAAGTGACTAAAAATGTCAGTCTATAAACCAATAAGTCTATAATGCCTGACATATTTGGGCCTGACTAAATGAGACTGGACAGAAGGGAATTGGCCTTAAAGATAGAGGAACAGAGAGGCAACCAGCCATTAAATACTAGGGGGCAGGGAGGCAGGCATGCTGGTATAGGCCTTTAATCCCAATACTCAGAGGGTAGAGGCAGGAGGATCTCTGTGAGTTTCAGGACAACCAGTACTACATAATGAAACCCTGTCTTGAAAAAAGAAAAGAAAAACCTCCTAAACGCTGAGGGAAATGTCAGAATTCCTCCAGGGGGATTTTAAGACCCTACCAATACCTAGATTGTAGCTCAGTGTGACCCATTTTGAACTCCTCATCACCAGGAGCACAAGATAGTAATTTTGTTACTTGAAGGCATGGACCTTATGCCATCTGTTAGAGCAGTAATAAACCAAAGGATGCTGCATGCATTAGTCAAACCCTCCATCACTGTGCCCGATACCGGAGAAAAGCAGCCCGCAGGAAGGATTGAGTTTTGGTGAACCATATCAGAGGTGGCAGTCCACTCCGTAGTCCTTGGCCCAGCTGGCTCCAGGGCCATGGTGAGGCAGAACATTGTGGTGGGAACATGTGGCAGAGGCTTCTTACTACAGGGAGGACCAGGTATAGAAAGAGACATAGAGGAAACAGGGACAAGATGCCCCCTGCTCCTAATGCCTGGCTTCTTCCAGCCAGGCCTCATCTCCTGAGGTCTCTATTGCCTGCAGAATAGCACCATCAGCCCAGGAAATAGGCTCCATTGTAAAAGACACTTCGAATTAAAATAATCAAAAGAAGAAAGGCATAATTTTGAAACACAATTTCACAGAATTAAACATAGATATGATTAGGCTGAACATGCTGAACACCACTTCTAATCAGAGCAATCATAGTTAAAGATGTATTGTGTCTATTAGAATGCAGAATTGTCCTAGATATCTACCCGGTGTTCTCAGTGGCCCAAGAAGATAGTGCTGTTGTATACTTTGAGTGGTGATCTATGTAGGCAAAGATGTTTTATAGGGATTTCACAGTCTCTGAATTCTAGCTTCTTATGCGTACTGAAATACAACATGAATCATTTACAGTGTGAGACTTTCTTTTCCTTTACAGTGAGGCTGTTTTTTCCTCTTTCGTGACGCATTGTTGCAGTCCATAGAGAGAAACAGAGCCCAAGGGCAGTACAGAGAAGCCTAGAGCCAGCATAGAAGAAAGGCAGCATGTACTGCCTGTGTGTGTTTGAGGAAGGCATGCTCCTGGGGGCATTCGGGAACAGGTGTCAGCAGCAGCGGCTGTGGTCTGTCATTCGCTCCTCACTGCAGCTGCTCGGTATGATCTTCTTCAGCATTCACGGTTAACGCTGTGACATCTGTCCAGGCCAGTGTCGGTCCCCTACCTCTGACACTCCGGTGGCACAAGCTTCGGTCTGTAAACCATGTCTTCTCTTTGTGCAGCTGCTGCCTAGACTGTTGAATAGTTAGGATGCAAAGAAAGGCTTCATCCGCCAACATGTGTCCCTGTAACAGCAGTCACCCTGGAGGACACATACACTTTTAACGATCTCTTAACAGTCAAGCCCATCAGCAGCTCTAATGATGCTCAGCGCTGGCCATGACAGCTACCTCCATCACCAGTGCTTAGACTCTGAAAGATTCATGGAGTAAGGTGTGATCTTGAGGCCATCCTCATGGGCTCCCTTCTCTTGAATAGCCGTTTCCAACAGATTACCATGAGCTCTCTTTCATATACGTGCTCTTGGTAGGAGGCTTCCAGTGGAAACTAGGAATTTTTCTCTTTGGGGTGACAGGGGAGCCCCCCAAATAGATGTGCAGAGGGTGGCTTGGAAAATCTGGTCTGAGAAAGTATTTTGGTCTCAAAGACTACCCTGTCCCCATGCACACCCACTCTAGAGACAAGAGCCTAAAGCAAAGGAGAATAGAAAGTGCTTAGGGAGTCACTGTTAGTACGGAAGTAGAGATAAAACAATGTGCTCCAGCTATGGGGTTCTTCTCTCAACGTTTGCCTGCCTTTGCTCTCCAGGTACCTAACATACTATCCCATGTGTGCCTGGTGGATTCCATGCATACCTTAACAATCTCCTGGGAATTCATTTAGAAACTCCTATGGTAGATAATATAAATTTATTCTTCAAGAGTTAATACAAATTTTTCTTTTGTGGACTGGGATCAAGCCTATAGTGAGCAGCCACCCCTGAGAAGCTGTGACAGAATCAAGAGCAGCTGGAAGGCCTTCAGAGTTCCAGGAACACACGACCTTTGCATGAGCCTCAAGGCGTTACTTTGCCCTGTAGAAGACACTGGTGGCTTCTAGACCACCCACACCCAGAGCAGACAGCATGAGAGTTTGGAAATACATTCCCAGTCTTCCTGGCTGCCCTGGGTGCCAGTGATTCAAAGCATTACTCATAATGTAAGAAATTATTAAAGATGACATTTCAAGGAATGTTGATTTGTCACCTAGACAACCTACGAGTGTCTTTCAAGTCTCCCAGTGCTCGGGGTAGAATTTTGAAGGCTGCAGATCCTTGGAATTTTGCTAGAAGCAAAGACAAAAGCAGGGTAGGAGGCAGCCATCTGCAAGAGGGTCCCTGTGGTCTCCATTTGTCCCCGCTGTGGAGAAACCCTCAACTCACGGGATGTGAGGGAACACAGTCAATGTGGGAAGGATGGGAAGCCTTTCCCAGGTCACGTTTGGCTCGGGTCTCATGGTGCTGACATTCAAGGGTGTTACCCAGAAGGCAGAGACCTAGAAAGGGAGAAAAACTTTGAGAAGACAGCCTCCACCTCAGCCTGCTGGTTGATTTTTACCACTAGACCTTTGCCTTAGCACAGGGACGACGCCATTTATCCCTGACAGGTGAGGAACCTAAATCATAGCTGTCTTTCAAAAAAAAAAAAAAATGTTCTCCCGAAGTGATACCTCTCTTTCTCCCTCAGTTATGTTTCTCTGTGACCTTGTGTGTCACGGGCTCCCTATCCCCAGTGAGGTCCAACTGCTTGAGAAGGCAGGGAGGTCTGTTCTTTGAGGGGAAGTTTTATGTAGCCCAGGCTGGCCTTGGACTCCTGATCTTCCCACCTCCACATCCAGAGTCCTGGGGTTACACACATGCACCATCACACCCAGCTCCTAATATTCATCTTGAAAGAGAAACAGAATTTGGGCAAACCTAGCTGATTTTTTTAAGTCTATGCAGTAGGTTCCTCTTATTAACAGCAATTTTCCTAAAGTTGCACACATTTGTGGGGAATACAGTGTGCAGTGATCAAGTCAAAATAAAAACCATTTCCATCTCTGTAAACACGCGTCTCTTCGTGTCTCTACAACTCCTGTCACTTAGCCCTTCTTAAAATGGGTGACAAGTTCCCAGGATCTGCAGCTGGGTAGGGCTGTTGATCACTATTCGCTTGGCAGCTCACATTGCACCTTCAGATACTCTAAGTGCTGGTCCTCGAGGAGAGAGAGGCTTCCAGGTCAGAACCAACAGGATTCCTTCAAGTTCTGCCACTGAGGTGTGTAGTGTCGTCAGCAATAGAGCTTTAATTTCTGGGAGGTAGCCAAGGGCAGTAGCAATAGCCTGTAGTGTGTGTGTGTGTGTGTGTGTGTGTGTGTGTGTGTGTGTGTGTGTGTGTGTGTGTGTGTTTTGGAGGGGTGATTGTGGACCCTTCTGACCGACAACATAAAGGGAAATATCCCCTTCCTGGCACTGGAGTTTTGTTAGATAGTCCATGGCTCCTGGGGAGCATCCTTTGTGTGGGGAGAGTATATGTAGCTTAGAAAAGGTTTCCCTATAGCTTTTTCAAATACATTTAATGTCATTTCTTCTTCCCTCTGTATTACCCTCTCTCCTCCCTCCCTTCTCCCCAGTTAGTTCTGACCCCCTGCCCCATTTTTCCCCTTCAAATTACACACACACACACACACACACACACACACACACACACACACACACACACACGGTCAGTTTTGATTGTCAAGATTTAGAACTATTTAGAAGACAAATCTCCGGGCATGACTGTGAGGATGTTTCCAGAAGGTTTCGCTGAACAGGGAAGGCTCACCTTGAATGTGGTCCTCCCGTGGCCCAGCCTTCATCCCTCTCTGCCTCTGAACTATGGACACAGTGTCCAGCTGCCACAGCCACAGTCACTGCCAAGCCATAACAGACTGTACCCTCAAACTATGAGCCACAATAAAGCCTGCCCGCCTTAGATAAATAAATGTATAAGGGATTATTTCTAGCCCTGGCCACTGAGTGCGGCACACCAGGACTCAGTTATCTGGCCACCCTCTGCCCTCCCTAAGCCCCGCCCCCAGCCACTGCTGCACTCCTCTCCACTTCTGTGAAGTCAGCTTCTTAAGCATCCGTGTAGAAATGAGAACCAAAGTGATCTTGGCACTTCCTTTGTGTCTATTCCAGGTCTCCTTCCTCCTGCTGTGCTGGGATTATTTTTTTTAAAGCCATACCCACAGTTCTTTGTCTATATTAAACACAATTCTAGAGGAGCCGTCTCATTCTGACGGCAAGCACCAGGCTGGTGGCCCCAGAGCTGCTTTCTTCAAAGCGAAAGTAGCAATTAGCTTCAGTTGTCCCTCCCCCAAAAAAGACAGAAAGTGGCGACATGTATATGATACTATTAAGTTTTCCTTTAAAAGGTTTTTGTTTTTGAAGATTTATTTTCATGATTTTCAGTTATGTGGTTGTGTCTGTGTATGGATTTGTGCACAAACGGGTGCAGTACCCTTGGAGGCCAGAAGAGGGCATTGGATCGTCTGGATCTGGAGTTACAGGCACTCGGGAACTACATGGGTGCTGGAAACCTAACTCTGGTCCTCTGCAAGATCCTCACTGACTCACACACTTAGCCACTGAGCCGTGTCTCCAGCCCCACAGATTTTTCTTAAGTGCTGCTTCTATGTACAACAAAATTGGAAGACGTGGCAATACCAGGACTATAAAAAGAGGGAGTTTGGACATGGAAAAAAAATACTTCTAAGGAAGATGATCATTTTAATAACTGCCCTGGTGTGGGGCAAATGAGGGTGAAGCTATCCCTAATTAGCAATTAGATAAATCCTGAGAACTGCAGCACAGTGGGACTTCAACTTCCTTTTCAGTGCCGCAGTTTTGCTCGAAACTGAATCAACCTGATTGCGGCTGTGCATTTTTTGACCAATGCTCTCGCAGCTGTGTCCATCTGACCCACACAGAGATGCCACACTGAGACAGCCCCTTCTGTGTCCTTGTCTCCACAGCGCGAATCTGTCCAAGGCCGCCTGGGGAGCACTGGAGAAGAACGGCACCCAGCTGATGATCCGCTCCTACGAGCTTGGGGTTCTTTTCCTCCCGCCGGCATTTGTGAGTCACACTTCACCTACCCACTTGGTCACACCTATCATGAACGGGACTTCTGTGTTCTCTCCCTCTAGTCACGGTATGGGCCTAGCGTTGTCGGGCAGCGGGGTCAGGAGTCTAACCGATGCTTTTAACATGGGATACCTGGCTAGAGGTTGCGAGGAGGTTAGTAACCACGTTTGAATAACTGCTGTAAAGCATGACGTGAAGACCTTCTACAGTGGGAAATGACAAGTCATCAAAGGAGTAGCCAGCCAAGCACAGGACTCTGGGGGCGGGCGCTAGGGCAGGTGAAAGATGGGGGGGAGGGGGGTTGGAAACCACATCACACCCGGAAAGGAATTGGCAGTAGCAAAGCTGGGGAGTAAAGCGTTCTGGGTTTAGCTGAGGACACATGTGACGCTGAGCACCCAGAAATGCACCATGCTGGAAGCAAATCTCTCAAGATGTCCAGTATGTCAGCTCCTCGGCAGCTTTGAAATGGCTAACAGCTTCCACAGCCGAACGCCAGATGACGTGTGTCCGCTGTGCCTGTGGGGACCAGGCGGCCTAAGATGTATGTTTCACTGCACAGTGGAATCACACTTCCAGAGACTCATTTCTCTGAGCTGCAGAGGCCCCAGGACCTCCCCTACCCTCCTCACACTCTGGGCGCATTGATCATGGGATATAGTGAGGGTTGCCTACACAGGGAAATGGTTAATGCCACCCTCCATTTCCTTTTTTTTTTTTTTTTTTTCTGCTTGCTGTAGTTTTAGAATAGGTCCATTGTGAGCTGCTCCGGCTGGACTAGGGTCAGCTAGAGAGGTACCATGAGCTTGGCTGGAGACTTCAATCATGGGCAGTAATGGGTTCACAGTCTCACAGCATGCTGCAAAGCGTCCTCTTTCTTTCTTTCTTTCTTTCTTTCTTTCTTTCTTTCTTTCTTTCTTTCTTTCTTTCTTTCTTTCTTTCTCTCTCTCTCTCTCTCTCTCTTTCTTTCTTTCTTTCTTTTTTTTTTTCGAGACAGGGTTTCTCTGTGTAGCTTTGTGCCTTTTCCTGGAACTCACTTGGTAGCCCAGGCTGGCCTCGAACTCACAGAGATCCGCCTGGTTCTGCCTCCCAAGTGCTGGGATTAAAGGCGTGCGCCGCCGCCGCCGCCGCCGCCGCCGCCGCCGCCGCCGCCGCCGCCGCCGCCGCCGCCGCCGCCGCCGCCGCCTGGCTAGCGTCCTCTTTCTTAGCACGCCCAGCAGGACTCTCTTTTCTTCCCTTCTCCCCGTGCTCTGGGGAGCAGCTCTTAACCACTCTCCCCTACTTGCCTGTCCTTCTCCACCCCAGGGCCTTTGGGGATGTAACTAACTGGCCACCCTAAGCGGCTCTCGTAAGGATCGGCTCCTTCTGTTACCTACTGAGTAAACATCCGCTTGCTGCTTACCGCTAGATTTCCATGTCGCAGCCTACTTGAAGGACAAGGATGTGATGTCCCCAAGGCCACGGTCTTCTGCCTGCTCCCTGTAATCTTTCACTTCTGTCACGTGTCTGGGAAATGGCAAGCTTGTCATTCTCCACTACAGTGCTCAGATATCTGCTGTGGTTATGGGGACAGGCTTCAGTCTAGGTAGGAATTGTCCGCTGGTACTGACTCAGATCGTGGATACATTCCATGTCTTTCGTATTTGGCTTTGGTTGTTGGCGTTTGTAAAATCTGCTCTGAGTTGATCCCTGACCATGGGAATGTTGACAAGACAGAAATGTCGCCCATGTCCTCCAGGCTCCCCTCAATGCAGATACTCTGTATATTAGAGAAAGGCCATGGAGAAAAATGGGAATAATCATTTAAAATCCCCAAATTGACTTTATTAAGAACAAGGCAAGGCACATATAGCAGCACATTTGAGGTAAAAATAGATAGTGCGTTATTTATGAAGACTTTCTAGCAAACATAAAGATGGATGCCGCCCCTTCTGTAGAGCTAGGCCCCAGGCCCGATGACGGTATATCTCACATGCTGACTACAGGTAAGCCTGAGATTGACCTTTGCTTTCCAAACCATGAGCAGATTTATCTGAAGCATCACAGCACTGGCTGAGGAAAGATGAACAGCAGGTCTGTAGCTGTTACACATGTCCTGCTTTTGTTGTTCTTGTTGTTTGTTTGTGTCTGGAAAGCTGGAGAAGGAGAGATCAGTAGGAGGAAGAGAATAACAGGGAAAGAGAAAGGAAATACAGTTACTTGAACTTTGAGGCTACGTTAATCATGTAACCGAACGTGCTGTTCCTGTGGCCTTTCCATGTGGGCTTCTCTAATTCCCTGTTTGTGCTATTCTTACATGTATCAAATAAAAGGCATTTTTTTGGGGGAAAAAAATATATACTAAGAAGGTCACAGATCTCCAGCAGTTTGTTGGCTTATCTCTAGAGCCTGGGACAGTACTTGGCAGTGGTTTCTTCTATAAAACAGGTAAGGACTGGCCAGCCACAGCCCCGTCCCAGCTTCATCTTATCCAGTTAGTTATATGTGCCCTTCAGTGAGTCCTAAATGGCTGGGCACGGCGTTAAAGGCAGGCATTGCAAGGAATACACAGAAATGTTTTGACCTTGCGTCTCAGGGAGCTCATGGTCATAGTCAGACCCTCTGTATGTGGTCAGGAAGATACATGTCCCAGGTGTGAGCTGTGGGCTGAACCATGAAGGTGTCGTGCAGCCGGAGTAAGCGGAAACTCAGGGACTATAGTGTTCTTTAACGAATTTATAAAATTACAGTGTTTTATAAAATAAGATTAATCCCACAAAAAGAGGGGGTCAAAAAAGATGCCGAAGAAAGCTGTGGAGTCAAAGGAATTACTGATAGTTCAGATTTGAGGGCAGGGAGGGGCCAGCCCAACTCTGGGATCTGTGTAGTCCTTCTCTCTGGCTGCTGCCACCAGTGGACTCCCCCTCGGTGAAGACCACCCTGTATGTCTTTGTGCTTCTCAGGCTCTGTCTGCCTTACGCATCTGGGCTCTCCCGGTGCATGCCCTCGCAGTGGGCCTGTCTGCAGAGAAGGGAGTGTAAAACCGCCCCAGAGATGGATTCCCAGAGCACCTCACCCAACAGTGAGCTGCCGTGGGCCTTGTCAGTCTATAGGATGTAGTGTTTGGTTTCTTAATAGAGGAGGAGGCTGTCTCAGAGCTCCTGTGTGGCCTGCTGGAATGGGAAGCATCTGAAAAGGCAGCGGAAGTGCTGTCTGTGGTGTTGACTTTGAGGGAAGCCAGCAATCATACAAGCTCACGAGTTACCGCCCATCTTTGAAAGAGGGGTCTGCCACGGAACTGCTTGGTTCCCTCCTCAAAGCCCATTACAGGCTCGGAGCTGAACACTCAGTGGCCTAGGGCTGACCTCATCAACGCCAGCTCAGGTCCACAACCACCCCTGTGCTGGGCTCTGGGGAAGGAGTGAGAGCAGGCTATGCTCCTCATTCTCGGGAACCTCAAGGGTGCATTGAGATACACAGATATAAACTTGACAGCATAGGACACGAAGCGTGGTCAGGGACATTTCTAGATAGGAGTCCTGGCGCGTGGGGAGCATGGGCTCTGCTGGGGAACTGGGAAAGGCTTCTGCGGGAGTTTCTTCAATTTGGTCCTGTTTTCTGTGTGCTAGGACGGTGGGGTGAGGTTGGGGCATAGTTTAGGAGACTGGACTCCTGATCTAGGGTGGCAGGGCAGGACTTGCTGGGATGGACTGTGTCCCACCTGGACAGTGGAAAGACAATCTGCATCACAAGCCCAATTGTCTGAGCCTTTGAATCTTATAAAACGTAATTTTTAAATTATAGATTATCACTTATATTATTCAGAAGGTACTTGAGGATATTTGGCATTTGCAAATGTCATCAAAATCAGCTTGATCATTTAAAGGACACTAGCCAGACGGTCTGATTGCTAATGAATTACTGTTACTGGTCACCCCACTTCCATGCTTTGAAGCATGAGACATACCCATGGCAACCCTTTCTCTCCATATCTTTTAATCACTGGTTCTTGTCATTCCTAACTACTCAGTACTGCTTGATAATGTCACCTCTGGCCATCCCTGCAGCCGCTGCGGCTGTCTCCATCAGCCTCTGCTTCCTTCCCTGAGGCTCCTTTCTTCAGGCCACCCTCCCAGAGGCCATCTGCAAGCTTTGCTCCATCCCTGCCACCAGATGGTCTTCGTGGGCCACAAGCCTGCTGGTGCTGCCTCCTTAGAGGCAGACCTCCTTTCTTCCTCCAGGCTATGACTCCTGACTGCCCAAGCCACATGCTGGCACTTTTATCGATTTATTTTATTATTGTATGTGTATGAGTGTTTGCCTGAATGCATATCTGTGTACCATGTGTTTGCCTGGTACCCATGGAGGCCAGAAGAGGTTGTCAGTTCTCCCTGGGACTGGAATTACTGACAGTTGTAAGCTGACATGTGAATGCTAAGAATTGAATCCAGGTCCTCTGGAAGAGCAGCCAATGCTCTTAACCACGTAGCCATCCCTCCAGTCCCAGTGACAACTGTAGAGTTTAGAACAGATCTAGAGCAGGTGTTCTCGACCTGTGTGTCATAACCCCTTTGTGGAGGGTTGGGATCGACCAACCCTTTCCCAGGGGTCCTATATCAGATATCCTGCACAACAGATATTTGCATTACAATTCATAACAGTAGCAACATTACAGTTAGGAAGTAGCAATGAAATAATTGTATGGTGGGGGTCACCACAACATGAGGAACCGTATTAAAGGGTCACAGCATTAGAGAGGTTGAGAACCACTGTTCTAGATGACAGAACAGAGAACCATCCCAGCCTTTTCTGAGCCCCAGGTTCATTTGCTTCTGAGACCATAGGTTCCACTTTTCTGTAGTCAGGATAGAAAATAAAAATTTGCCGGGTGGTGGTGGCGCACGCCTTTAATCCCAGCACTTGGGAGGCAGAGCCAGGTGGATCTCTGTGAGTTCGAGGCCAGCCTGGGCTACCAAGTGAGCTCCAGGAAAGGCGCAAAGCTACACAGAGAAACCCTGTCTCAAAAAAACAAAAAAAACAACAAAAAAAAAAAACTTGGATGAAATCATAAAGCCGTGACTTCAATCATCAAGTCTACTATCTTCCTCCTCTGTGTTGGTTAAATTATTATTGTTACTGTTGCTGTTCTCAAAGATGGCACATAGCACAGGCAAATGACCTCTTCTCAGATGGTCTTACCGTCAGGCTGATAGGCTCTGCCCAGACTGTGGTCGGGCTGGAAGATCTAGTGAAATCTACAAGCACTGTGCCTCCGCCCTCCTCCTTGTCTCTCCCCATGCTTCTCTGCCCACCTGCCTCTGCCCAGCCATTGCTTGGGCTCCCACAATTTCCCAGGAGGTCACAGCTGGGCACGCGCTCCATGTAGCAGTTCTTATAACCTCTTCAATTCTACCACACCAGTCACTCCCACTGAAATAATGTGGAAGGAGACAGACTGGGAGAACATGCGTTTGAGAAATGCCCAAGAACCAAGAAAAGACCTCTCCAGGGTACTGAGTTGGCAGACTGAGGGACCTAGATCTGAGGAGCCAAACTGCCACGTGGTGAAGGGACTTGAAGTGATATCTGAGCGGGACCCTGTTGGTCAGCTAGGCTAGACTAGCCCGTTATTTACTCACACGAGCCTGCCCTACAGTGGGGACCGGCTAGTAGTAAATTCAGAGTCACGTGAGAATTAAAAACCTGGACCTGCAAGGGGTTTGAAACAAGCCTGGCTGGTCCTCAGGACTCACAAAGGCTGCTGCTGGATTGGGAGCAGCACACAGCACAGAGGTGAAAGCAGAGGCCAGGCCCCTAGGCTTTCAGCCAGATCCCAGTGTTGATGACAACCCCATCCTGTTGCACCGCTCCTCCTCTTCCCCCTCTCCTCACAGGCAGCCCTTTAGCCCCCAGAGCCCCTACTCTCCAGAGCCCTGTTGCTGTGCCCACTCCACGGGCTTTCCCCAGCCCTTCCTGCAGGCATCTGGGGATGGGGCGTGGGGTGGGGGAACAGGCCACCACCTTTCTGTGGTTTCTTTCCTTACCAATCAGCCCACCTGATAAAGTAGGCTTACTCCTTCTGCAGTTTACCCAGGAAAACCCAGTACCTTGGGTCTCTGTGAGTTCAAGGCCAACCAGGTCTACATAAACATTCCACAGGTCAGCCAGTACTAACTACACAGTGAGGCCCTATCTTTTAAAAAAGAAAAGGTGCCTCATGTAGTTTTATACTCACGGTTGCTACACAAGCATGCGCTGCTAACAAAATCAGCCACATCTGCGACTTGGAGCTGAGCAGACTTCTTTCTGATTGAGTCAAGCTGCTGAGCCTAAATGATCCCGGCAATAACTAGTGCTTTCACTCTCCCGGCTTGGGGGTGTGGTGGGGGGAGCCAGCAATTTGTCATGTGTGATTCATGTCCACCCTCTCACCTGGGGTTTTATGAACGCATTGTCTTAACTGTCGTAAGTATCTATGCCTGGGAGGATGCCTTCCTCTGTTTTGTAAAATGCCAAGCAATACCACTGTGATATATAAATAATGATAATTAGAAGACAGCCTCAAATAATTTGACATGCAGATTGAAGGGAAAAGTGGTACTTTCTTTTTTTTTTTTTTTTTTAATACCCTAGAATTTGGATCAGAAATGGCATTCAAGAGAAAAGCATATTGGTTCTTGTCAGACATGGATGGTTCAAAGATTCTTATGTCTGAGGTCAGACATCAGAAGAGGGAAACCAGGCTTGGAAGATGTAGGGCATCAAAACTGGGTTAAGGCCGTAAAGACTCTCCCATGGCTTCATGGCTGCCAAAGATGATGATGAGTCTAGGAGCTAAAGACTCTTACACTTGCAAGATTTTCCATTTTTCTGGTTCTCAGTGGCAAATATGAGATCGAGTATTTGCTTAGTAGGAAGATCATAGGACCACAAACCCCAAAGACGGGGCTGTGGACAGCGATGCAAGCCAGTCACTGTCACAGGGCACACCCTGAGGATCACAGACCCGCCCGTTCCTGTGCCCTGTGTCATTCTAATGCAGTTCTGATACTGTGTCTCCCATTACCACGACCACTTCCTGTTTCTGTTGGGAGAACTCATGATCACCTGGCTGAGCAAACGCCAGTCCAGTCCATTACCCAAGCTGTTCCAGCTACCCCACCAATGAGATGTCTACCCCACCAATGAGATGTCTACCCCACCAATGAGATGTCTACCCCACCAATGAGATGTCTACCCCACCAATAAGATGTCTTCTTCAAAACTTTTGTAGCTCCTCTGTGTCAGTTGATGAAAAAGTTCGACTCTAACCGGACCCCTGAAGTCCTTTGGGGTGTGAGCGATGGGCAGTCAACTCAAACAAGTGTAAGCAACAAGGCAGGCAGAGAAGGTGAGAGTTCTTTGCTTCAAGGCAGGGCTTGAAGTCAAGAGCTCACGCCATCTCTTAACGGCTCCGACATCTCCATCTCCACCAACACCTCCAGGTTGACTCATGCCTGAGTCACTAATAACAAGATAGCATACCCAGCTTAACAGGTACAAAGCACAGATGTCCACATCCTTCCTCATGTAGAGAAATGTTCACACACACACACACACACTCACACACACACACACACACACACACACACACACACACACACACACTCATGGGTGCACTCAGCACTCTGAAATGTGCCTCCTCTAAGCTTTCCCAACCTGCCCTTGAATGGATCGCTCTCTCCCCTGCTATTCTTCCCGGCCCTTGCTGTTTGTCAAAACTGTGCCAAGTTTTCAAACCCCAGCTGAAATACCATTGTCGACAGAGCCTCTCCTTAGCCTGCCACAGAAGTGAGTCATCCTCCCTTTTGTGTGCGGCTTTTCTGCAGAACCTATGGCCCACACTGCCTTTCACTGTCAATCAGCATCTTGACCACTGCTCATGCCTGCCTGCGGGCCCGTAGGGTGTTGTGTTCCTGCACTAGGGCACTGTGCATGTTAGGAAAGTTCTGTGCCACTGAGATGCATCTCCAGCCCTCTTCTCTGCTTCTTCAGTGCGGAAGACACTTGCCCAGGCGTTAGCACAGCTGCTGTTGTGCAGAAGCCATGAAAGTAAGCGGGGCCGGCACTTGAATCTCTTTTGTGCCTGCAGCCCAGTGTTTCCTGCATACCCACCATGCAGCGGGACTTGTCCTGGGGACTGAAGGTGGAAACCTTGCATGGGTTGGTTGGTTGTCAACCTGGCACAAGCTAGCGTCCTCTAGGAAGAGGGAACCTCAGCTGAGAAAATGTCCCCCCCCCCCAATTTGGCCTGAAGGCAAGTCTGTGGGGTATTTTCTTGATAAATGATTGATGGGGTAGAGCCCAGCCCACTGTGGGTGGTACAACCCCTAGGTAGGTGGTCCTGGGGTGTACAAGAAAACAGGCTAAGAAGCCAAGGGAAACAAGCCAGTGAGCAGCATTCACTCATGGTGTCTACTTCAGCTCCTGCCTTGAATTCCTGCCCTGACTCACCTCAGGATAAACTGGAGCTGTTAGATGAAATACACCCTTTCTTCTCCAAGTTGACTGGTCATGGTCTTTACAGAAACTAGAAACCAAACTAGGGCAAACATTAATATGAAGATTGGCCACCTCCTTTGACAAGTGAAGACATTGAGACTTAATGATCCTCTTTCCTGGTTCCCAGAGCATGGCAGGCCTTAGCCACTCTGGGCCTCTGTAGATGCAGTCCCCCACCTGCAATGTCATTCTTTGCCACACTTACCTGCACCCCTGATTCGTCTTTCAGTGAGATCACAGTATCACCCTTTGCGGGGAGGCATCCGCTGGCCATCGCCACTGCGTCTAAAGCAGGCCACTGTTCTTCCTACAGTACTGTACCCGGCTGTTCCTCACAGCACTTACCACAAGTTGCAGTCATTTGTTAGACTTCTCCACAGATGTATCTGTTGAGCACCTCTCCCCCACACTGGGCATTCCGTAAGGACAGGAATGATGCTGTCTCTGCTGATTCACGTACACCCAGAGCTTGCCTAACCCGGAAGGGAAGCTTGTCAGTCTGTCAACCTCAGGTCCATAGATGTCCCCAACAGGGACTCCAAGTCAGACTCACACCAGACAGAAAGGGCCTAGACAGCCTCATAACCAAAAGTTCCCAAGTTCCCCAAGGACAAAGGTCTGCTGGCTCATATAGGATCGTGGGATCTTGGACTACCCCACAGAGGAAGGGAGCTGCCAAGGAGAGGGTAAAGGGCAGACTGTATGGTAGAGCTTAACGTGTGTTCACGTGTGTTCTGAACATGTGTCCCATGTTCTGATGGATACACTCCTAGCTCTCCTTTCGGGGAGGCTGGCCCGATGACGTCATCGTTTCACAGCTGTGCTGCTGTTTGTTGTGCTGCGCATGCTCCTTATTCCCGGTCCACCTGGATGAGGGGGCGGTCAGCACCTTCCCTTTCAGTGTCCTGTTATGCCAAGAAGCCCACTGAAGGGGGAAGGAAGCAGAAATACAAGGTTGCAAGTAACCAGCGCAGTTACCATGCGCTCTTGGGAGCTCTGCCATGGCGTCAGCTTGAGAAATACTTGGAATGAATGAACGCTTCTATCAGTCATTCACATGGCTTAGTGAATGCCAGAACAAAGGCTAGAACTCAAGAGTGTCCGAAGCCACTGTGGGACGACCACGCCTTCCCACGCAGTGTCCGTGACTGC
This sequence comes from Peromyscus maniculatus bairdii, assembly GCF_049852395.1. Taxonomy (NCBI): domain Eukaryota; kingdom Metazoa; phylum Chordata; class Mammalia; order Rodentia; family Cricetidae; genus Peromyscus; species Peromyscus maniculatus. The sequence continues at coordinate 71,258,731 of NC_134865.1, forward strand.
CCCCTCCCCTGCTGGGTACTAGAGTCTGCTGTTTTTCCTTCGCCGGCTTCTAGAACATTAGCCCAGCTTGCTGTGCGTTTAGAACGTGGATGTATTTGGGTGGGTAGACGGTAGGAGTGAGGGACAGTGGAGCGGACCAAAAAGCGGGGTGCCCGGGTGATCCAGAGCCCCTGAGAGGCAGCTGTCATGTGATACACACCTGCGCTGCACAGGCCTGTGAGAGAGAAAAAGCAGCGTGCCCAGCAGCCCTCCACCTTGACCCAGAGCGGAGATTAACTCTCTGTTCTAGAGGTCTCAGAACGAGCCTTCCATTTTGGTAGGTCAAGTATTCTGGGACGTTTTCACCCAGGGAGTCCGGCAAATCCCCTGCCAGCTGCGTGCGGTACTTGGTAGAAGCCAGCTCCCACCCATCATCGCTCTTCCTGTTTCGTCTGTGTGTGCGCCTTGTCAAACTCACGGGCTTCAACTTCATTCTCACCTGCAGCCTCTCTTAGCTTTAAAGAAGAAAATAATTTGGGGGGAGGGGTTATAGAGCATCCTTGACTAGCCAGTGTTGAAATTAGCTCTGAAATCTCTTAATATTCTTATGGGTATCATAAAGGTAAATTACTTCTTAGGATCTTCCGGCTGTTTTAGAAAACAAGATTCAGTCATAGCTTCCCTCTGTGTTTCTGCAGGGCCTGGATACCTTCAAAGTGAAGCAGAAATTCTTCTCCAGCAGCTGTGAGCCAGCGGCCTCCTTTCCGGTGCCCTATGACCTGCCCCCGGAGCTCTACGGGAGTAAAGGTGAGCTGCAGATGAAGGGAACCACGGGCCAGTGTGCCATACTGAAGTGAGCAACCTGGGAGGTGCCCCTGGTCTCCATGTGAGCCTGGCTCCTGGGAACCAGTGGAAGCTCAGACTTGCAAGGAGTCTGTCTTCCCTCTCCAGGGACATTCAAGCCATGTGATCCCCAAGCCACTCACTTCTAGAACCCATGTGCACTTGGTCATCAGGAATCATAAAGAGCTTTGCTTTATGTGAGCTGTGTGTGTGTGTGTGTGTGTGTGTGTGTGTGTGTGTGTGTGTATTATAATGGAAACAAAACTGGAAAATGTATAAATGTGTTAATTTATTAGTTTTAAAATAATAAATCACTGTATTATGTTTTGTGGCCAGCTCCAAAACTAAAGAACAAAATTGGGGGCGGGGGGAGTAGGTATCATTTCATGTTTTCAAAAGCATCTTTATTGTGCAGCTTAACAGCTAACTGCTAAATCCGCTCAGCCGCTGTCAGTCTGTCGTGATGTCACCGCACACATAGCCTCTACACACTCACATAAAAGTGAGGTACATGATGGCATCATGTCGTCACTATGAAATAAATTTGATTCACAGACACACCCCCAGGAGAGGTCACCAGGCCACACTTTGAAACCTGCTGTACTGGACTCTAACTTTCCTAGAGGCCATGACCAAGTATACGTCCCAGGAGAAAACCCATAGGAGTGTCTACAGCAATGGTTCTCAACCTGTGGGTCGTGACCCCCTGGGGGGTTGAATGGTGGATATTCTGTGTGTCAATTATCTATATTACCATTCATAACAGTAGCAAAATTACAGTTATAAAGTAGCAATGAAATAATTTTATGATTGGGGGATCACTACAACCTAAGAAACTAAAAGGGTCATAGCATTAGGAAGGGTGAGAGCCATTGGTCTACAGGGTAAAACATCCTCCTCTGGACCAGGTATCATCCCAAGGTGACCATCTTCACAAGCTACTGGGCCGCTTTTATCACCCCAAGAATGTCAGTCTTTGAGGTGGGTTCAGGGTCATAGAGATGTACAATCAGGAAACACTTCTAACTTCAAATGACAAGTGTTTAGTAGCCAATCGTAACTGACATTCTCTGGAAATAGATGTCTCTGTGAGTGGCCAACTTAGAATGTGCAAATGTGCTAAATCTGGACAGAGAATGCTTTCTGATGGGAAGGTTTTAATGACGTCACTCCATCCATAGTCCAAAGTCTTCAGTTCATCCGTGGAGTCAGCATGTCTTCCCACAGTGGTGCCAACTGGGTTCTCTGCCCTCAATCACCCTTTGGGACTTTCCTGGTGAATGAACCAAAACCCCCCATCAAGATTGTGTTGATATTTGGGGACAAAGACCTGGGTCCGGCTGCCAGCGTGCCAGCCCGCAGCCTTGCAGGTGACATTGCCTCTCTCCAGCTGTTGACAGAGTTACGAGGATGACTCTTCTGTTGAGCTTTCAGAGTTTGTATGTCATACATATTCATTCTAGCAGCAAGGTTACATGGATTTTAACCAGAATTTCACAGAATGTGACCACCTTAGCCTCCACCCAAATAAAATTTTAAAAAGGAGGCCATGACTCAGAATAACTTACTTATGTGCCATCTGTCCAGCTTACTAAGTGGCCTCGGGCAGTTGATTTTCAGGCCTGTGTGCCTGGGAGGACCAGTGCTTCCTACAGAGCTGTTGAGAAGACTGAGCTGATGTCTGTCACATGCTTAGCACGGTCCCTAGTTCAGCTAGCAGTCAGTCAACACTGGCTGCGTTTATCATAACTATCCTTGTTACAAGGTTTAGTTTAGTCCTGTGTACACTGGACAGTGAATTAGTGTGGCCCCACCCCCACCCCGTCCTTACTGAACAGTGGCATTTGAGTCTGTAGTTTTCATAACTCAGTCCCCTTCACCTCTGGCTTTGTGCTGCATCTCTGTCTTTCCTTTCTTTCTCTATTCTCCATGTTCATTCTAAGTCAGGTTCTACAGAAGAATGACCTGGGATGGTTGCTTTGGGTCTTGCCTCCTCGGGTCTGACTGAGCCTAGCTGTGGCTAGATTCCAGCCCCATCCAGTAGTCCTTGTCTCCAGAGGAGTAGGAAAACAAGAATGGGGGAGATCACAGAGCCAGAAAATGTCCTGAAGTCCCTTCCCTTCTAGTAGGAACAATTCCCAGTAACTCCAAAGTTTACCAGTGGGTAGGCATTATGCTAGACTGTAGAAAGTTAAATCTCTTTTATTTGACCAGGGAGCAAAATGCTTGATACAGTGTTTTGTTGAGTTTTTTGTTTCTTAGGCATTTTATTTGAAAATACATATAAGAGAAATTGGAACATTGTGTTTTATTGGTATTATCTTATCTTCTGCATTCCTTCAGCAGAGTGTAGAATAATGCCGGTAATTCAGATATTACCTTTCACATACAGCCAATGTTCTGCAAAGCTCTGTGACCCATACAGAGGTGTTACTAAGGCAAAGGAAAATGAGTTGTTAAGACCACTTCAAAAGCACTTCATGTTTAAAAGTGATTTTTGAACCACGGCAACACACACAATGTCTCATTCCATTTTTTTTTTTTTTTTTTTTTTTTTTAATCCGAGGTCCACACAAAAAAGCTTAACACAGGAGTATCCCACTGTGAAAGCTCAGCCGGATACTGTCTTGGAACAAAGAAAATGATGAGAGCAAGTGACAAAAATGAACATTCAGGTCCTGGGATGCCTTGCTTTCGGTGGGAGTTGGCAGTTCTCTACAGTTACATAGTATTGAGGGCCTACTGTGTGCAAGCACAGTGCTTTAACTCTACGAGTGAGACAGGCAGATGTGAGTCCTCACCCTCATCAAGTTTAGGTTACCTTTGAAACGTGTGCTTAGACAAATCCATTTTAAATAGGAATGGTGTTGATAAAATTATTCCCTCCTTCCCACCCATGCAAGGGTTAGAACCCAGGGCCAGCATGTGTGGGGCGTGCACTCTGTCACTGAGCCACACAGCCCACTGTGTAGGTTTTTAAATCTTCGTACAAATGTGTATTTTATGTTGAACGTATTCTCCTGCACCTTCCCTTCTCCCTCCTCCCCATTCCCATTAGACCCTTTCGTGTCCCTGGACAGCTTCATTTCTCCCTGGCAGGTATACATGAATGGTTTTATATGAGTATGTAAAAATCTAGGAACCAAATGAAAGACAGTATGTTTGTCTTTCTGAGACTGGCTTGTTCTCTCAATATAATTCCCTTTTCCTGCAATCAGCATGACCTCATTCTTGTTTGTGGCCGGAATGTTTTCTCGTCCATCTATGTAATGTTCTCTGTCCCATCTCTCTGTGCTCAGACATCAGGTTGGTTCTGCGACTGAGCCACTGTGAACAGTGCTGCAGTGTGGTGGTGTACAAGAGTCTCTGCGATGGAAAATCACCCAGGAGTGGTGTGGCTGGGTCATACGGTAGATCTGGTTTTAGGTTTTTGAGACACTTCTGTACAGTTCATAGTATGTGGGCTAGTTCATTCCCAGCAGCAGTGTAGACTAACAGGTGGTGTAAAAGGGAACCCATAGTCTCTTTGGGATCAAAATCATCAGCCCCTTAAGACATGGTACTTCCATGTGTCCAACTGATGACCTCAAGTTTAGAGAGAATGCAAAGCAGGCCACCGTACCGTCTGTGCTGTGCACTCCCTTTTTAAAAAGCAGATATTCTCTGCATCATACATTAAAGAGCAAAGTGTGAGAAGGTTAGAGAACAGCCTGTCTTCTGTTGACCTAGTAAGTATTGAAAGCCAGAGATGGGTGGGGCTCAGTGTCAGAGTGTATGTGAGACCCTGGGGCTGGGTCCTCAGCACTGGAAGAACAAAGGAAAGAAAGAAGAAAGATAAACATAGTGGAAAGAGGAAGCACATACTGCGTTTAAGAAGTAGGTAAGCATGCAGAGCTTCAAAGACATGCATTATATTCTAACTAGCTTTTTTTTCTAGAATTTCCTATATGAGGACACTGTATTTGCATCATTTCCACCCTCCGTCTTCCCTTCCAACTCTTCCCGTGCCCCCCAAACCCCTCCAAATGCATGACTTCTTCTGTAATTATTAGACACACACACACACACTCACACACACACACACACACACACACACTCACTCACTACTGAGTCTAGTTAGTGTTATCTGGATGTATATGATGTTTAAGGATAACCATTTAGGATTAAGAAATCTGTCGGGGGCTCATCCCTAGAGAAGACTGACTCCCCCTCCCTCATCAACCATTGCCTCTGTTATTTAGAGGTCTCGTGGACCCCCTGACCAGCAACTCAATGGACGGTGTCCCTTGCCTGGCACTGGAGCTTTTGTTAGATAACCTAATGGCTCCTGCAGAGAACATCATCACCCTGTGTCAGGTAACTCCATTGAAACTGCCTGTCTGTGTGTTTTATAGATAAACGGTGTTATGCACACATGTACACACGTGTATGTAACTTTAAGTAAGCTTATAAACTAATACACCTCCCCATGGCTTTGTCAAGCACACTTAGTGTTACCATCCCTCCTCCCTCCCTCTCCCTCTGGGCTGCCCTCCATTTTTCCCCTTTCCCTTCATCACACCTGTGTTCTACTATCTCTCTCTATTTAAAAAAAGTCCACAGGGCTATCCATACAGTGTTTTTCTTTCAAGTTTTTGACATCACTATAGATGCACAGAAAAGTGCAAAGAAAGTAGAGTACTAGGGTTCCTCCACGCCGCTCCCTGGAGTTAAGTCGGTATCTTGTTCCGTTTGCACCCTTTCTCACACAGTTCTCTGGTCCGTTTGAAATCTGAAGACATAATATTTTCCCCTAAATATTTCAGTGTATAGTTCCTAAAAATAAAAGCCTTTTTTTCCATAACACAGTGTCATTATCAGGATCAGCATTCAGATGGAGTCTCTGCTTTTCCAGTGCGGAATGCATTCACACTTCCTAAAGCACAGGTCATATGCTGCCTTCATTTATCCTGCTTTCAGTCTCCATTAATAGGGACAGGTCCACAGTTGTGTGTGTTTCGTGGCGTTTCCACTTTGCAGAGCACAGGCTAGTTACTTTGTAAACCACTTGAAGCATCCTATGCTGGGTTTGCCCACTGTTTCTTCTTCATGAGGTCCACACTGGAGCACTTTTGCTAAGAGAACTGCCAAAGAAGACTGTGTTCATCTTGGTGCCTCACATCAGGAGGTATGTGATACTGACCAGCCCTTTTACAACTGTTGTTAACTTCGGGTGGTCAGATTGGTGTCTACCAAGTTATATGTAACCTCTCATAGGCATGGTATATGTGTCTAGATTAATTTAAGTAGCTGGGACAAGGCTAATAAACTACAGGTATAAATACTCATTAGAGGAGGTCTTGACGGCCTGCTTGGCACCTGAGATACCAAGTTCAAGATTCACCACATACATACATACATACATACATACATGTGTGTATACATACATATATATATATATATATATATATATATATATATATATACATATACATATATAATCCTCTAAGCCATTTCAGAACCATTGTTCCTCAGTGGTATAGCCTTCGGTGATGAACTTAAAATATTTCCTTACATTCAGCTAATAGTAGAATAAGCTCAGTCTAGACTTGCCATAAGACTGTTACCCTATAAAATCTAAACTTTTCTGAGGGAGATGGAAAGTTGATCAGTTGTCCTTTCCAACTACATTTTAAAAACGAAAAGGCGCCAGGCAGTGGTGGCGCACTCACCTTTAATCCCAGCACTTGGAAGACAGAGCTAGGCGGATCTTTGTGCAACTCCAGCCTGGTCTATAGATCGAGATCCAGGACAGGCACTAAAACTACACAGAGAAACCCTGTCTCGAAAAACGAAACAAAAACAAAAAACAAAAAAGAAAGAAAAGGGGGATGTGGTTACTTACAATGATATGCTTTATTTTTAAGACCTATTTTTCCAAAAAGAAAATCTTGAGAAATAAGGGGTGTTTTGTTTTGCTTTGTTTTAATGAGGCATCTAGGAACATTTTTTAGAATATTTGTTTAGTTTTTTTAAGTCACTGTGTAGACCAGGCTGGCCTGGAACTCACCGACATCCACCTGCCTCTGGGATTAAAGGCATGTGCCGTGCTGCTCAGCTTTCTAGGATCTGGGTCTCCTTTACGGAAGTCGACATTTGTTTGACAGCATAAGCGGAAGCCTTGGCTTCTAAGGGTTCCTGGTGAGAGCTCTTAGGGAAATTACTGTTGAAATGACCATGGCATTGACCAAGTCCCTTGAAATAAGCAGCCAGCTGAGTTGTCCTTCCTCCCAGCAGACACTGCTCTGCTCTGTAGACACCCCAGCTCAGTGGTCCCCCAGCACGAGGCAGTGAGGAGGGCCCGGTTAACAATGCTGCTGCCCATAGAGGCAATTGCATTTCTGCTAAGTCTGCTAAAGCAGAGGACCACGGTTTAGGATTCTCCTTATATTTCAACTTGGGTTGTCTTTATTTACCTCTTGATTTCTGGGTTGGCCCAAATAAAATGTCACTGGAGCTCCTGGCTCATTAGCTCATCTTTTACCCACTCTCACCCCCCCACCCCCCAACCCCAACCCAACCCAGGCTACTTCTGCTGGGGAACTCGGACCTAGGAAAGAGTTCAAAGTGAGTCCTTAAGTCTCCCTGCATGGTGGAGAGTGGGAAGTGCACGTGTGAGTAACAGTTTTAGGCCCTGAACCCTGGACCATTCCACAAAAAAGGGTTGAAGAGCCAGTCACCTGGCCGACAGAGGGACTGCATGGCTTATTTGGATTTGTCTGGTTGTTGTAAACTCTGAGAGCTTACACAGCACACAGGATGCTGATAATCCTCATCCCTGAGAGTTGAAGATCCTGGTGATGCCAACAGCAGCCAGCACTCCTTAAATATCGCTAACACAGCCGGAGCTGACGCAAGCTTGTGGCACAAACTCGTCCGTTGTATTTTCATAATCCCCTAACAGGACTACTGTGGTACAACCCCATTTCCTAAATAAGGACTCCGGGACACTTAGGTTAGCTTGGTCAAGGTTGCAGGCATACTGCCTCCCCCTGCCAAGTCCCCTTTGACATGAACATAGACTCCCTTTCCAGAGTTAAGCTTGGAGTTAGAGAGGTCCCTAACCCGCCAGAGGGAGGTGCAGTAGAAACACAGAGGTAGTGAAGCTGGCTGTCTTCCCCAGCCTTCCAGCTGGGCTAAACCTTAGCATACTTCCTCATTCCTCACCTCCAACCTGCCTTCTCGCTCATCTTCCTGGTCTCTCTCCTCAAACTACAAGCAGTCCTGTATCCCTGCATGAAGACCTGGTCATGTCCCTTTGCTGTTTCCATTATATTGGGGGCGGGGGATACCCTGTTTCCTTCATCCTTGGAGCCTAAACTCCAACTGGCTTGAGGTCAGCTTTGGAATTTGATCCAAGTGCACATTGCTGGTCCCCAGCACAGACCCTCCAAGCGAACTTTGTGGGCTGGGGCCTGGAAAGATCCTACTCTAACCGGCTGTCCAGGAAGGCCCTTACCAGCCAGACACGGTGACAACTGCATTTGGCCACCTGCTTTATTGTCTCCCACTTGGGACTGTCAATTCCCTCGATGAGGCTTGCACATCCAGCTCACCTCCTTTCTATCTCCGGCACCCAGCGAAGTCCCTGGCATCTAGCCAGCACTTAAAAACTATTCCGAACGCATGTGTGAGTAGATTACAGGACACACTCTCTTTTGAGAGGTTTTAGAGGATTTAAGAGGATTGTTTAAGGGGTGGGGCTTGACCTGCAGGGCTCGTGGCGGGAGATTCCCTGGCAGCCAACGCGGTTTGCCATCTTGGGATCCCATGGCTGTCCTTACTGGGCTCTGGGGCCCCCTTGCCCACGCCAGCAGAGCATTCGGCCAGCGCTGCTTCAGGATTTCTCTGTGGAGCCATGGCTGTCCTAGAACTAGCTCTGTAGACCAGGCTGGCTTTGAACTCACAGAGATCTGCCTGCCTCCCAAGTGCTGGGATTAAAGGACCCACATGGCGGAGGGAGAGTACCAGCCCGTCAGTTGTCCTCTGACCTCCACACGTGTGTACATGTGCACACACCAAGTAAGGAAAAGGAGTTTGTAAAACGAACACGACGAGTATAATAGAGCAGCGAGCGGTTTGCACCTCTGGGAGCCTCGGGGCAATCCAGAAGATGACTCGGGTGCGCGTAGTGGACAACAGTGCCCTGGGGAACACCCCCTACCATCGGCCGCCTCGATGCATCCACGTCTACAACAAGAGTGGGGTGGGCAAGGTAGGCGATCAGATCCTGCTGGCCATCAGGGGGCAGAAGAAGAGAGCACTCATTGTGGGGCATCGCATGCCTGGCTCCCGGATGACTCCAAGGTTTGACTCCAACAACGTGGTCCTCATCGAGGACAATGGGAACCCTGTGGGGACTCGAATTAAAACACCGATCCCATCCAGCCTTCGCAAGAGGGAAGGCGAGTATTCCAAGGTGTTGGCCATAGCTCAGAACTTTGTGTGAGCAGAGCGGCTCTGAGCCATGCAGGTGTCCCTTCACACTGGTGACACGTCCTGGAACAGAATAAATGTTTTAATGTGTGTTTTCTTCCTAAAAAAAAAAAAAAAAAAAAAAAAAAAAAAAAAAAAAAAAGAGGATTGTTTAAAACAGGTTTCCTCCAAGCCAGTGAGTATTAATGCGGACTTCCTGTGGCTGGTTTTCTAACTGTCTCTCCAGATGGTGGCAGACCTGTCACCCAGATTAGGAAATGATCCACCCAATGATGCTGGCATTCTGCTCGTTTATAAAGCTGCAGGGGATCTGCCAGCAGGGAGCTTCCCGGGTCCTTGCCTGGTCGCCATTGCCTGCTGCTGAGGGAGAGGAATAAGTGCAGCGCTGGTCTTGACGTTACTGGCTGCTTAGCAAGTCTGTACCATGCCACGCATCACTGTGAAGTACTCATGGAGAGAATCAAGGTGGCCTCTGCCTTGGGAATGAAGCAGGGCCAGCGACACCCCACAGAGCGAGATGTAGAAAAGATGTGTATGTAACGGATCCGGGCACAGAAGGTGATGTTTCCAACGGGAGAGAACAGGGGCACAGATAGAGAAGGGAAGTCAGGTCCAAGGCCGTGGGCCTCCAGGCCTGGGGGGGGGGGGGGGGGTTGTCACACTCCAACAAGCTTAGTGAGCTAACAAAAGAGAGTTTGGTTCCGGGCTTTCAAGGCCAGAGACAACAAGGATGTTGGATAATTTGTTGCCGTCTTCAGAACTCCTTCAGATCCTTCAGTGTGTGGCTGTTGGAGTGATCGCTGGAGATTGCTCAGCTCAGACAGGCTGCCATCCTCTGAGCCGCCATCACTTCCGCTGAGAAGGGGGAAGGTTCTCCAAGTCAAGTTTGCAGCGCCGGGTCACGGCCTGGCAGTCCTTACGATGGTGCGACTCTGTTTACAGTAAGCACTGTGGCCCTAAAAGTCCGTAGGTCTGTAACACCAAGACAGTGATGAGGACTTCCTTTTAACCTGTGATGCGCCTGCACCCTACCCATCTCATGGTTCTTTTGAAATGGTGTGATTCTAGCCATAGCATTGCGTTCTGAGTAGTTGGTTGAAGTTCTCAGCTTTAGTTTAGAACATCAGTGAGACTGGGAGACTGGGTTATTAGTGGTTAAAGCACTGGTCACACGAGTATGAGGACTGGAGTTTGAATCCCCAGAACCCACCTAACTATCGGGTGGACATGGTGACCCACTTGTAATTTCCGGTGGCCAGAAGGTGGTGGGATTGCCACAGTAAGACAGCCAATCAGACTAGCTGTGGGTTCAATTGAGAGAGAAAACTGGAAGACTTCTAATGTCAACCTCGTGCGCGCACGTGTGTGTGTGTGTGTGTGTGTGTGTGTGTGTGTGTGTGTGTGTGTGTGTGTGTGTGTGTGTGTGTGAAGGGAGGAGCTCCATTTAGTGAACATCCTCGTTGTGCTAGGAGCCTTCTCGGGCACTGTTGCCAGAGTGCAGACCTAGGCCTGTGTGTGGCTTCTGTGACCTTGGTCTTCAGTCATTTATAGAGATCTCATCTTGTCGATCATTAACCTTTAATAGAACAGTATACAGAAGCATTGCATGTGTGTGACCCAAGGCCTCTTGGTTAAATGTGACCAGCTGAGAGCAGAAATGTACCGGCTGTTGCTGCCCTTTCTGCAGCTTCCTGAAAGAAGCAAAGGGCTGGAGAGATGATTCAGTGGCTGAAGCGTGTGCTGTGTAAGTTTGAGGACCTGGGTTCAGATCCCAGCAACCACACAAACAATGACCATGGTGGCATGGACCTGTAACCCCGATGTGAGTGGCGGGATCCCTGGGGTTCGCTGGCTAGTCTGCCTCCCCCAGTAGTGACTAAATTCAATAAGATCTTGTCTCAGAAGAATTTGTCTCAGAAGATGAGGTGAGAAGTAATAATGAAGATGGGGTGTGTGTGGCTGCTGTCTATTAGGGCTTTGTTAATATTCTCCACACCTTGGAGATCTGAGCACCAAATACTTTGATCCCAGTAGGTATGTTCTGTAATACTAGCCAAATAAATGTGATGTGATGTGCTTTCTCCCCAGATCGGCCGTGGATCTGGAACATTCCTTATGTCAAAGCACCTGATACACACGGGAACATGTGGGTGCCTTCCTGAGACAAAGTACTGTGAAGTTTGAGTGTAAGACGTTGAATGTTCCTGTTTGTACTGATTGTTCACCGCCCTTTAAATCTTCTTATTTGCACCCATACAAAACTCTTTGCAAAAGTCAGTCTTGGTTATGTGTCTGATGGTCATTGTCAACATCCTCCCTAAGAAAGAGAAGTGTTATTTTCTTAACTCACTTTTATATGTTCTTGAAATCAAGCTATTAAACTTCATACTGTTTAATTTTTTTTTTTTTTTTTTTTTGGTTTTTCGAGACAGGGTTTCTCTGTGTAGCTTTGCGCCTCTCCTGGAATTCACTTTGGAGACCAGGCTGGCCTCGAACTCACAGAGATCCACCTGCCTCTGCCTCCCGAGTGCTGGGATTAAAGGCGTGCGCCATCACCGCCCGGCTAAAAATGTATATATGCCTGGAATGAAATTGCCAATCCCCAGCAAGAATGCAAAAAACCAGGCATGGTGGCGATGCACTCGTGACCCCAGTGTGGGTGATGGGATCCCTGAGTTTCACTGGCTAGACAGCCTGAAATGGTGAGCTCGAGGCTCAGTGATGGTGCCAGCTTTCCAAATCAGAGCTTGATATTGTGTTGGGTGTTTCCACTGTCCGGGTCCAGAGATGCTCTTCCTTCGCCTGCTCAGGGAAAGAGCAGGGGTCTTTTGTTCTCTCCCACCTGACAATTTCCAACCTTCCTGGATCCCAGGAACCAACCTGCTGTGGAAGGAAGGTAGGGAAACCACACTGGCAGTAGAAGCCAGCATCGTGGTGGTACCGGCCCTAAGCTAAGATACCTGAGATCCCTGTGCATTCATTGGTCCTTCGGCTGCAAGAAAAGAGCCATGATATCACTACCAAAGGGGGTCCGCACCAGCACCTGGAAGGGAGATGTGGTGCCTGGGGCCCCACAGGCACAGCATGCCCAGGCTGAGAAAAGTGTGAGGGTGATCCTCAAGTTCCTGACTTGCTCTGTCTGCTTGGCATAGATCGGTCCCCTGGTCACGTTCCTCTAGACGAGTGGGGCCCTGGAGGCCCACCTAAGGGAGGTTCTATAGAGTGGCCTGGGAGAAACCACAGTGGTAACATCAGAGACCATCTGCATGCAAGAGGCTTGTTCTCCAAGTGTCTGCAAGCCTGTGGCCCTCTCACAAATATGGGCTCTGCAACGCGCAGGTCTGAGCCAGGCCAGCCAGGTAGGATCAGCCCTCTGTGCTTTCTAGACACGGTTGCTAGCACACATAGACGTAATGCCTGCCCTAAGTGTAAGTGAGAACACACGGGTTGCCAAAATGGATCGCCTTTACCTATATGGGCCTTTTTTTTTTCTTCTTCATGGAAGTAGCTAATTTACCCAACGTGCTACAAAGATGCACCACAGACCACGTTGCTGGGGATTCTGTGGAAACTGCTCTTCATTATTCACAGGTTCTGGCTCAGTTTTCCCAGCTGAAGCCTCCCTCTCTGCCTGTGTGAAGCCTAGTGACCCCTTCTGTCCTTTGTCCCACCTCCTCTCACTCTTGGAGGTCTCTCCAAAGCACTGTACAGTTACTTTTTTCTACCTGCGAGGACCCGGCACGACGTGAAACAGCCAACTTCTGCTTTCTGTAACTGCCAACACGGACTGACGAGAACAAGAGACCACAGTTTTAGGAAGGCTGTGTTTTTCCACAGGACGAAAGCAGGTTGTGTTTCCTGAGGGTCCCTCGCTTCCTGTGATTCCTCACGTTAAGCCTTGTCAGCCCCTGTTCTACGGATGAGGAATCTAATCAACAGCAGGATGTCCCGCCTGGAGCCGGGGACCTGAGACTCAGTTCTGCCACTCGAAGCTCAGGCTGGCTGCACAGCACCACGCCACACAGGGCAAGCTGTAGCAGGAATCTTAAAAGTTTTTATTAATAAAATCAAACCCGGGGCCAGTTATTGGGGTGAAATGCTGGATGGTCAGAGAGACAGAACGAGCCACAGCTAACCTCACCTGGCCAACTTCTCAGCTGATCCTGTTTCCTCAGACTGGAAGCTTCTGAGTCCTCATCCCAGTGACTCTCAGCTGAACTATGCTGCTAGAAAACCTGAAAGCTTAACCAGGCCAAATGCTTCTAGTTCCTGGTCCTCATGCCTTATGTATCTTTCTGCTTTCTGTCATCACTCCCTGGGATTAAAGGCGTGAGTCACCAAGCTTGGCTGTATCCTTGAACACATGGATTTCTGCCTAGCTCTGCCTCCCAAGTGCTGGGATTAAAGGCGTGTGCTACCACTGCCTATCCTCTATGTTTAATATTGTGGCTGTTCTGTCTCTGACCCCAGATAAGTTTATTAGGGTGCACAATATTTCGGGGAACACAATACCACCACGGCAAGCTCTGGTTTCCTAGTCTGCAGTAGATGTGGATAGTTTCCCTGTACAGAAATGTGAATGTTGAATGACGTTCAAGTGAAGATGGTTTATGCAAAAGGCGGGGTGTGCTTAGAATAAGAATCTTGGGTCGCTACTGTCATGTCTTTTTTTTTCTTCACAAAAAGTTGGTTTTCTAAGCTAACAGTACTCTTATTATGAAGCTATTTCTGAATGATCTAGGTATTGAGGTTTTATTTTCATGTGTCTTTATAAGTCTCAGTCACATGTACAGGTGAGTGTGGAAGTCAGAAGAGGACATTGGAGCCTCTGGAGGTGGCTGTGAGCGGCCTGACATGCTGCTGGGAACTGAACTATAGTCCCCTACAAGAACAGTCATGCTTCTAATCCCTAAAGTCTCTCTAGATGGTTTTGAGTTCAGATTTGGGGAAGGCATTTGACTTTATAGCATTACCAAAGAATTACAGCTATAGTCCCTTCCTTGAGAATTCAAGGAAGAACTTGAGGACACATGCCTTTGACTGAGGAGTACCTCCACATGAAGGTTTACATAGGCACTCTTTATGTATATTTATAGGACGGCAGTTATATTGATTTATTGAATTGAATTGCAAAATTATGCAAGTCTACATAAGAACTCACCAAAAGGAATAATATAGCCTAACTGTAGTACAGGGATGAATCTAAAGTTCTATTGATTATATGCTAAGAGTGTGTTATTCGTAGGTCAGATCCAATTATAACAAAGTGTTTGGAAATTATAGTAGCTTGCTTGTTTCAAGTAATAATCTCAGATGAGAGCGTATTACAGGCTGCCCTTTTTTCCCACAGAAAGCTGTACTTAATTTCTTTTTATATTTATGTCAACAAGTAAGTTATGATGTATACACATTGCTCATATAAGATTCACACAGAAGCCATCTGCTCCTGGGAAATGCCTGTAGTGACCCAGCATGGAACAGGTGGTCATCACTGAGCATTGCCATCCACTGGGCTGTGACTTCTGGGAACCATTGCCTGTGTCTCAACCAATCTTCCTAATGACCCTATCAAAGAGGGTCTCTGATTCTCATTCTTAGGCAGAAACACTGAGCAGATTATTCGGCCAAAGTCACATAGCTGGGATTTGAACCCAGACAGTGTATTTCCCGTGCCCTGTTCTGGGACCAGGCAGCGACTGTGGCGGGTGTTCCATGCTCCAGCCAGAGACAGGCTTTGTATCCATGAGATGTAACTATAGATACAAAACCGTGTGCTTTCATCCACTGTAATAACAAATAATGGTTGGCATGACAGAACCAGCTAGCAGCACATAAACCCAAACACTAAATGCCACATTAGTATGCAGGCCTGAGTCGCTGAATAATTTAAGCCAGCCCGGCTTCCTGCCGAGCAGGCTCCGCTCGGGTTAGAGTGCGGAGGCCTGAAAATGGTACTGTTGAGTTTGTTCTGTTATAGTCTCTGCCTGGCGCCTGCTGTTTCTACTGACTTTCTAGACCAAAGTACAGGGTAGGGGAAATTAGACCAGATGTCAGATGCTGGAGAGCAAGAGGCAGCCCAGGAAATTAGTACAGGGGTACTAGCAAATGCAATGTCGTGCAAATGGGGGTGAGAGCTTTCTAAGTCTCAACACAATCCAAACCCTACATTTTACAGAGTTCAAAGCAGTCTGTCTCAAAACAGAACCCAAACAATGCATGAAAGCAGCCCTTCTTTTTAGACGGTGAGACACTCCACTGAAACCAGGCTGGCATAGCGCAGGTTGCTAGGGGCAGTGCCTACCATTCACCTTGTAGCAAGGTTTTCAGAGAGCTCTTTTGCTGTTTATGAAGTGGGGGGCATCTGGGCCAAACTGTGTTTCCAATACTTACAAGTAAAAAAAATGCTCAGGATAAAAGGGTAAAGGAGAAATGGTGGCATTTGCTGTGGTCTATTTGATCATAGGTGACTATAAACGTATCTCCACACTGTGGCACAGGTGAGGTTCTCTTCAGTGCTTGAGGGGAACACATAAGGTTCAAGGTCACCCACCTAGCTAGTAAACAAGAGCTGTGCCTCATCTCTGGGGCTGGATATGTCCTGGCCAAGACAGCACGTGTCCCTTTCTGTGCCCAAGGACACGGATGATGTCAGGGTATGTGCCTTGCATGGCTGTCTGTTCTTGGGTTTAGAAATTATCACAACAATTGAATGCTGATTGTGTTCAGATAATTGACTTTGCTATCATTTAGAAGGCTTTATAATCATCTGCCATTCTGAAACATTTTTTCAATATTTTAATGAAAGGATGCATCCAGTCAGGATCCTCCCATAGTTGCAGAAATTTGGTTAATTAGTCGCAGTCATTAAGGAAGACTTTGAGGGTGCTGGAACCAGGGGATCCACAATGCAGTGATGACTGTGTCCAGGTCTCAGCTCTGCTCTCTAGACTCTGACCATCATTCTCATAAAAGCTC
Organism: Peromyscus maniculatus bairdii; assembly: GCF_049852395.1. Lineage (NCBI taxonomy): Eukaryota > Metazoa > Chordata > Mammalia > Rodentia > Cricetidae > Peromyscus > Peromyscus maniculatus. Next base: position 71,275,003 of record NC_134865.1, read on the forward strand.
TCTCCACCTGGAGGCTGAAATTACCCCCAGAATCCCATATTCCTTCAGCTAGCCACTCCAGAGAAAAGAAACTGCTTCCCAGACAGCTCTAGCCTGAGGCCTGGATGTCCCAATGGACCAACTTGAACCACAAGTAAATTGCAGGTGCATGTAACCCTGACCCCAGGGTGGCTCTGGGTGGGAAAGAGAGAGCCTGGGAGATTGACAGAGACAAGTGGAAAACACGCTGTCAATTCCAAGTAAGAAGTATTCTGGGAGACGTATTAACACTGCTCTGGAGGACCCTTTGTGTGTCTGCTCCTTGAAGAGTGTACACAGGCTTACAGGATGTATTCAAAAGTCCAAGTTTCTGAGAAAAAAAACTGCATAAATAAATGAGCCCTGTATAAGCTGGACATTCTAGAACTAATTTTTCAAACTGAGGGTCACAACCCATGGTGAATCATGAAATCCCTGTTAGTTTAATCAAGTCAGTGGGTCACAGCCAGTACTTTTGGATAAGATGGAGTGGAAAAACAAAAACAAAAAACTTGTATATAGCACAGACTGGGTGCTTAGTCAGTTAGTTTTTTTAGTTATATACCTGAGTGTTTTCAGGATTCCCATGTATTCCTTTCTAGGTTTGCTGGGTTACCCACCCTGAATTGACAGTCACCCAGGTAAGACTTGAGAATTGACACCTGGAGGTGACAGCCTCAAGCACTGGAGACTCATTAGAGTTGTCTAGCTCTGTCTCCCTCCGCCCCCGGCCCCCTGGCCCCAAGCTGTGAGAGCTTAGGCAAGTCCCCTAATGTCTGCATCCTGTTCTCATCTGTAAAGTAAGGCTAATACCTGCAGGATTATAAGGACGGATGGCCTGGGATCCTGAGCACTCCATCGAAGTTGTGAGGATTCTCTCAGTCAGCAGTAAGCAAGCCTGAACCAGGCAGCCTCTGGGGCCCTTAAGAACTTCACGACCTGAACAGAAAAGGAAACCCACGACTCCTGGAAACCAGTGCTCTTCCACAGCGCTGCTTCCAGACTACTGACCTCTGCTTGCTTCTGGAAAATGGGTAGATTTAAGAGTCCCAGCTGCTGCAGTGGACACAGGACCTTTGGATCCCTTACTCGAGGGGCTTTGCTCATTGAAGTCTTGCCTCCAGGCTCAGCCTTAGAAGCTGCTGAGGTCATCGTGGGAGAGGCAGCAGGAAGTTGATGGTTAGTGAGGAAGGAAAAGGTAGAGGGGAGGGTCTAAATAGGTAAAGAGAGAGACCGGCTAAAAGCAGACGGGTTGGAAGCGATAGTATGCAAATGTCAGGCAGAAGAAGGCTGTCGTGAGTGGATTGGTATCACACAAGGCCTCCGCAGAGCAGATGGTTCACGCAGCAGACATTTCACACAAACAAAACGCCGCTCCGTGAAGAGGCTGTAGTGAACAAATGCTGTGTGTTTCCTTACAGCTTCAAAAGGCTTGAAACAACACCAGGATAGCCGGCAGTTCTAAATACCCCATTTCACCAGTCCACAGAATTAACTGGGACAACAACAAAAATGAGCCAAAAAGCACTCGTAGATGCCTTGACCAGGCTGATGTAGTCAGAACCCTGCACACCACCGGCTGCAGAAGATTCAAACTTCCCAGAGCATTTGGTGTGTGCGCGCCATCTGACTAGACCATTAAAAAAAGTCTGACTACGTATGAAAGAAGTTAGACATAACTTTTTTTTATTTTTACAAAATGAAAATTAAGCAAAATATTTGTATACGGCACACAAGCCAAAGAAGAAAAGTATTTTAGCAAAAGATAATGAAAATGTAACACCCCCCCCCCAATGTTTATAGTGCAGGTAGCATTGAGCTAACAGGAAAACCCACAGCTTTAAAATAGAAGAAATGTTCGTGAAAAAGAGTCCATCACAGAAGAGGGGTTAGGAAGATGTGAAGAGCCAGAGGGAAAAGATGTCTGCAGGAAAATGGCCTTTGCCAAACATGGTGGCTCCGTGGCACCCATGAACTCTCATGAGGTCTGTCTCTGTATACACACACACACACACACACACACACACACACACACACACACACACACATCCCTAGTTGCTATAGTACAGAGATCTTGCATATCTTTTTATGAATATATCCTAAAGAATTATTTTTGTTCTGCCTGGGGCCACATGCACAAGACCAAGACAAGCCAGCCAAAATCCCAGCCTGGATGGACGAGGGCTTCACAAAGTTCCACCCCTGTCCGAGGAGCTGCTGACAGCTGGGGCTGCTAAAGGAAGGAAAGTCTGTTTTCTTAGGGATGGAGTCCCTGGGGCTACTTAATCTAGTACACGGTCCCCTACCATGCACATACAGGCACCTCTGAATGGTCCTCTCTGTCTCTGCGTCTCTATGTCTCTGTCTGCCTGCGTGCGTGCGTGCGTGCGTGCGTGCGTGCGTGCGTGTGTGTGTGTGTGTGTGTGCGCGTGTGTGTAAAAGCACATGAAGTTGAGAGGGAAAGTGGTGGAGGGATAGGGGAGAAATTGGAGGGGAAGAAGGGAATGGAAGTTGATTTGACCTGAACACATTATATGTACCTATGAATATTAAAATACTCTTTAAAAGGAAGGGCCTAACCCAGCTGGATCAGGCCCTCTGAATAGGTGAGACAGTTGATTGGCTTGATCTGTTTGGGAAGCATCTAGGCAGTGGTACCAGGTCCTGGGCTCATTGCATGAGTTGACTGTTTGAAACCTGGGACTTATGCAGGGACACTTGGCTCAATCTGGGAGGAGGGGACTGGACCTTCCCTGGACTGAGTCTATCATGTCAATCTCAGTCCTCAGGGGAGGCCTTGCTCTGGAGGAGGTGGGAATGGGGGGTGGGCTGGGGGGAAGGGGAGGGGGGCAGAAAGGGAGAGAACAAGGGAGTTTGTGGCTGTTATGTAGAACTGAATAGTATTGTAAAATAAAATAATTTTAAAAAATTAAAAAAAATAAACGGAAGGGCCTAAAATCAGTGATCTTGCACACACATACATAACTGGGGGGGCAAGGAGAAGCAGAAAAATAAAAATGCAGTGCAATCCCAAGTAGAATTCATCTCAAAAAGGCCAAAGTTTTAAATGTTTGTCCTTTTTTTAAAGTTTATCCTTAACTAAAAATATATTGATGAAATACAACATTAACAGAATAAAGAAAAAATGTAAGTAGTCACAGAAAGCACTGATAAAATTCAATCATTTCTGCTTTATTTAAAACAACAACATCAAAAACTAGAAATAAAGGAAAAAGGAAATGCTTTCACCCTCAAAAAGAGCAACTATGGCTAGGCAGTGGTGGCATATACCTTTAATCCCAGTACTCAGGAGGCAGAGGCAGGAGGATCTCTGAGTTCAAAACCAGCCTGGTTTTCCAAGACAGCCAGGACTACACAGAGAAACCCTGTCTTGGGGAAGGGGGTGATGGAGGGGATCTATGGCAATCCCGTAGCTCACAGTATCTGCAGTAACAAACTAGAGGATTCCCTCTTAAATCTTAGCAAGAAAAATAACCTGCTTCCAGCTCTTCTGTGTCTTATTATTTCTTAGATATTGCAATAAGACAAGATTTTTTTTTAAAAGTTGAGAAAGCAAACCTCTGCTTCAGATGACAGTTATTTACATAGAAGCTCCTAAGGGACCATTGCAACTAATGAATGAATGCACAAGTTTCTAGGATATAACAGCAAACAAGAAAAGACAGAACAATCAGAACAAAAATAATTCTTTAGGATATATTCATAAAAAGATATGCATGATCTCTACTATAGCAACTAGGGGTGTGTGTGTGTGTGTGTGTGTGTGTGTGTGTGTGTGTGTGTGTGTGTGTACAGAGACAGACCTCATTCATGAATGGTCAAAATATTGCTTCTTCCCACAACAGGATCACACAGTCCTAATCAAGACAACATAGACTTTTCTGGGTCTATGTTAAAAATGTCTCTTAAAAACCACAGTTCTTTGATTTTTAAAATGGAAACAACTTATTACATGCTAAGAAATATTGAAAAAGAGCTAAGTTGGAAACCTTGCATTTCTTGACTTCAAGACCTATAAATCAATTAAATGATTTTTATTGGCATAACGGCTAGATAAATAGATAATGGACAAAAGAAAAGACTCCTGAAACAAATGCATCCCTGCTTTCCTGGTCAATAAGCAGCATTAGAAAAAGGTGGATGGCCTTTTGAACAAAATGAACCTTAAGTCTGATTTGCACAGTAAAGAAATAAACTAGATCTACACCACACAGACCAACTATGCAAACTAGGAGAGAGACAAAACACATAACCTTGAAAGCAGCAAAGCAGCAATAATTTCTTAATGGGCAAAGGATATCAAACATTACAGACTGGAGAACTGGACTTTACCAAAACTAAAAACTTGGTCAGAAAACATCTTTTAAAACCAAAGGGTATAACAGAGATGAAAAAATATTGCAAAATACACGTCTAAGAAAGGGCTGGTATTCTAGATATATAAAACACTACACCTCAATAATAGGGATCAATTTGTGTGTGTGTGTGTGTGTGTGTGTGTGTGTGTGTGTGTGTGTGTGTGTGTTGTATGTGAATGTACATGTGTGCATGTGGAAACCACAGGTCAACGCTGGGTATCTGAGTTGCTCTCTATCATGTTTTTTTGTGACTCTCACTGAACCTGGAGCTCACTGATTTGGCTGGGGAGACTGAGTGGCTAGTCAGCTCCACCTGTCCCCACCTATCCTGGAGTTATGTGTGTGTTGATCTGAACTCCAGTCATCATGCCTGGGTGATGAACACTTGACTGACTGAAGCGTCCTCCGAGCCCCAAGACCAACTATCCCCACCATTTACAAAGGGATACAAATGCCCAATACACTAGATCTCCAGAAAATACAAAACCCCAATGAGAGAAGCTTATGTGCCAGTTATACAGTGGGCTTAAAACTAAAATGGCCAGTACTGCCAAGTGTCTATAAGGATATGGACACTGCATTTTTAGTTAGTAGAGCTACTTTGAAATGATGTCAGGCAGTTTCTAACAGAACTAACTGCATCCTTACCTATGACTCAGCACTTCTCTGCTAGGTGTTTGCCCAAAAGATAAGAAACATATCCACAAACCATTGACAGGAATGTCACTAAGTTTTATTATTTAAATTGAATTCGTGTTTCCTAACAGTTTTATTTGTGATAATGGAATTTTCTCACATTCCTTGTTTCTGTCACAAAGCATGAATAGAATTATGGCCTATCCAAACAATGAAGAATAAATAAAATGATGACTAGGACATATAACATGGATATGCTTCAGAAACACACTTTACACAAGACACATGATGATGGTTCTCATGAGTCCGGAGACCTGAATAGGCAAAACCGAGTTCTATAAAGAAAAAATAATCCATGGCAGCAAAAATAATCAGACCCATGGTTACCTCTACAGGAATGTGGGTAAGGATTTGCTGGAAAGATATTTGTGGGAGCTTGGATCAGCTGGCACTTAGATGATGAGGGAGGTAGACCATTGTTTGACCCCCAAAGATGTACATATTTGTCAGAGCTCATCTCATGGTACATTTGCATGTCATTGTATGCAAATTTTACCACAAAAGCAAAAATCTGAATATGGAACTCTTAATAATGACCAGCACTGGGTGGAGATGGGGTGAAAGTGTGTGGATGTCTTCAACCTTTCAGAACACATCCTAACTGAATGGGTTGATGAATAGAAAGGAACAGATAGATATTATCAAGTCTAGTAAATTATCACTTGTAAATCTAGGTGTTGGTGTGTGGTATCATTGTGAAATTCATTCAATTTTTATGTACTTGAAATGTTTCTTAAACTAGCAAAGATAATTGAGATACTCACCCTGGGTGCATACTCAGTCGCCGCTAAAGTTCTTCCTCTCCAGGAGACATAATGCAAGATGAATCGCCAGAGTTACTTTCATCAAAATAATTTGCATCTACTCAACAGAACTGCAAGTCTTTCTAGTTCTGTTTCTGGCGAGTATCGTGGGTGGGTCTCCTGGGACCACTCTCTCCATAGGCGGAGAAATTCTATTTAGATCGCGGGTGGCTAAGAATCCATTCCTTCATGCAGATATATTCGCTCCCCTGTGCAGTAGTCAGTGTATTAATGGATAGCCTGCTGGGGACCAGGTATGTCTAAAGGGCACTCAGCGCCCTCTTCTGGCCCCAGAGGGACCCACGCAGACCATCGAGGCTCTCGACCTTGCTCTTAAGCAACCACTCCAGGGATCTGCACACCCGGGTGCCAGCGTTGTTGGCCTTCGGAGCTTCTGGCGAACGCCGGCAGAGACCAACGCAGGAGACTGGCCCTGGGGCCGAGAGGCGGGCACCAGGGTGGAGTCGCCGCGGTTGGCAGCTGCAGGGCTCCACCTGTTGCAATGTTTGAGCACGCCCCGCAGAGAAGGCAGCACTGGACACGGACCTCTGCTCCCAGCCCCACTGGGCAGGGCAGAGCCTCTTGAGAAGGGGAGCCAGGGACTATCCTGAACCTATACCACAGAACAGGTGCGTTTTGCGGGGAGAAGGGTGAGTGAGACCCGAGCGCGGCGGCGGCTCCTGCGCCTGTTGCAAATTGGGGATCTCTGGGTGGGTTCCCCAGCGGTCCGCTGGAGAACCTTGCTGCTGGCTTTGCATGCTGTAGCTAGGAGCACTGGGCGCAGAGCCCTTGACTGCGCAAGAACTACGGAGCTGAGGCAGTCAAGCCCAGGTAGAAGAGATGGAACTCTCTCGGTCGCTGTCCTTGGCCGGTTCTCCGAGAGATGGGCTGGCAGGGCCGGCACGTGGCGACCGAGAACGCTCCGTGAAGGGCCTAGAGGCCAAGAGCGCTCTGGTTAGGGGGAAGTCGAGGAAGGCTGCCTGGGAGGATGCTCCTAACTTCCTTCACAGTTCCAACCTCCCCCTCTGCTCTCCTTCCCACAGCGGTCCGCCCTCGTGCTGCCGCGGAGCCCGTGTGCCCGGCGGCGGACATCCGAGCCGGCGGCAGATCTGTCTCTTCGCACTGTCCCTGCGTCCGTGCCTGCCCCAAACCGGTTCCAGCCTCTAAGCCCGGGTGATTCAGGAGGATAGAGGCTCGGAGGGACACTGTCACCAATACGCACCGCAGATCCATCCTGAAGAGGCACAGAAGACAGCGGACACAGCTTGGAAAGCGCTGGTCCAAGGAAGCCGGACCTTGATGCTCAGTTTACCTGCCGGTTCTGTCTGAGCCCACGGCCTTTTTCTTCAGGATGAGTTCAAGTTCTCTGGAGTTTGCCTTGAAGGCGCGCCACGCCCCCTCCCCAATCTGAGCAGGATCGGGAGGCCGGGTGAGTCCCAGGCGCCCGCACCCTCGTACCGAGCCGAAGCAGACTCTGCGCCCCCGACGCTCTGATCTTCAGCCTTAAGGAGAACTCCAGGGCGGACGGGGAGGCGGCGGGGACAAAGCGGATTCGAAACCACGAGTCCAGGCGGACGTGGGGAGCTGGCGCCACAGGAACAGCCAGGGCGGCAGCCGGGGGATCCACGCCGCCTGGGGGAGCGCGCAGCGGGCATGGGCGAGCCGGCACGAGGAGCGGGCTAAGGGCCGGTAGAGCCGGATCCTCCCAGGGCGTGGGCACGAGTCCGCGGGCGGTGGCCCTCGCGGGGTTGTCTTGCAGTGCCATGGCTGGCCGCGGTTGCGGCTGTGGCCCGGGCCACATGAATGAGGACAACGCGCGCTTCCTGCTGCTCGCGGGGCTCATCGTGCTCTACCTGCTGGGCGGCGCCGCTGTATTCTCGGCGCTGGAGCTGGCGCACGAGCTGCAGGCCAAGCAGCGCTGGGAAGAGCGCCTGGCCAACTTCAGCCGCGGCCACAACCTGAGCCGGGAAGAGCTGCGAGGCTTCCTCCGTCACTACGAGGAAGCCACCAGGGCGGGCATCCGCATGGACAGCGTGCGCCCTCGCTGGGACTTCACGGGCGCCTTCTACTTCGTGGGCACTGTGGTGTCCACCATAGGTAAGCGAACCAGTTGGTCACTCGTTAACTCTCCTTCCTGGGCCCTGGCAGGACCGAGCATCTCAGCCTTGGGGTTCTCCACCTGAGCGCCCGGTGTTGCACCAAGTGAACCCTCTGAGGCTGATCAACAGGTGTGAATGGATCCCAGCTACACCTGGGAACTTATAAAATTGCCCCCAGACCCCTTACCAGACCAGAACCAGCCGCTGTTTGTTAACCAGTCTCCAGGGATTTGAACAGTTCTTAAATTGAGGAAGCGCTTCTGCAGACAGCCGGTCTGGCTTAGGAAACAGGGCTGCGTTTGTGAATTCTGTGTGTGTGGAGGGAGGAGGGCTTACACCGAGATAGAAACGAGATTGGAACGTTTACTGAGTGTTGACTGTGCACAAGCCACTGCTCGAAGGAAACCCCACGATTTCAAACTTGCAGGGAGACACTCGGAATTCCACATTGGAAAGAGGCGGAAGTGTAAAATGGAGCTCAAAGAACCAGGGTAAAGGGAAGAACCAGGGGGAAAGAGACCTTGGGTCTAGCCGGTTTGTGTGTCTATAAATGGAGTTTAGGGACTAAAAGGGTACCCAGTGCATTCTGGAGCATGACGGCTTGCATCCAGAAGTCCGTAAGCTGGCTGCGCTTGGACTAGAGGCTCGGGAGGCCTGGTTGACTGAGGAGATGGAAATGGGGGGATAAGAAGTTAGGACTTAGCTGGAGGCAGCTGAGCCCCTGAGAATTCTGAGAATGGTGTGGCAGGCTACCGTCAAGTGATACCTTAATTCCCTTGCAGAATGAGGTGGGGAATGGGAGAGTTTATGTCGTACACTCCCAGGACTGCTCACTAATGAGTCTAGTAGAGTCGTGAGCGGGTTGGAGAAAGTAACTGTAGAAGTCCTGGGGAAAGAGGCCTGTGGGGGGAGGGAGCCTCTGAAAGGCTAGCGGAGGAAAGGAAGTGGCCCAGAAGCCACCGCAGGAGCTCATGGCAGCAGCGACAGGACACGTGTGTGTGCCAGACTCTCAGCTGCCAGGGCCCCTGGGCTCTAGAAGGGCTTGCTGGTGGCACAGGTGACAGGTGAGCCACCTTGAGATGTCATGTACACATTCTGCCAGGGGAAGAGGACCCTCACACCGGAGCCACGGCCATAGTCCTCGTTAGCCAAGAAAGACCTCCCAAGATTAGCCAGGAGCCCGTAAATTCAGCTGGTCAGCAAATGGCAAGGCAGAAAAGACCCAGCCCACATGACCAGAGCCCAACAGCCATACCCAAGTGCTTTGTGCTGGATGGTCCAGCTTCTAAGTCCATATCGTTCTGTCTTTTTTTCTCAGAGGTCCACTGTTTGTCATTTAGAACGAGGAATGATTTGGGGATTTCTTTCCTCATGCCTGTGCTTAGAACATCTTTTCCCACCCAGAGCCTGTGAGGCGAGGTTCAGACTCCATCTCCAGGCACAGCAGGAGTTTCTGCTGTGCCTTAAGATGCTTTTCTGTGGGAACAATGGCAGGTGCACCTTAGAGTTCTATCTAAAGAGCAGTGCGTGGGTGTGGGGAGCAGGAGCTGGGAGCGGCCAGTGAGAGTCTGTGCCCACTCAAGGGAGGGCAAGCAGCTCATTCCTCTGAAACACACCGCCTAAGATCTCCCAGGGAAGCTCAGACTGGCCATTGGGTGAAGTCTGGGATCTCATCCGTCACTCATTTTCTACCTGGAAGTGTTCAGGGTTATGGCATCGGAGTCCTGTCCAGGACCAAGTTCTAGCTCTCACTACCCGGCATCCCAGTCCTTCCCTGTGTTCACCTGAGCCTATTGGGTCAGAATGCCTTCCTTATATTCATAGAAATTCGGGGGGGGGTTCTTTTTAAATTCTCAATTTTAGTCTGTTATCTCTTCCTTTCCACAAATACTCTATGAAGAAGTGGGTTTGGTGTGGCTATAACCCAGATAATTCTTGAGGTCCTGGGTAAAGCAGCTCTTTTCAAAGAAGACTGCTCTAATAGCCAGAGTAATGAAAAACTAAATTCAATGTTTCCTTGTCTCTTTAAGGAAACTTAAGACTGTCCTGTTACAACACAAAGGAAATGTCCCTCCTTCCTCTCTTGTGGCTCTGGGACTTCTCATCCCTAAGGTCTTCCCGGACATAAGCCTTCTGCCATTCTGTCCTTTCTGGTCCCTGCTTCCTATCTCTTTTTGATCTGTTATCAAAGTTGGCATGACCCCTCCTGGTTCTTTTAGCTTACTTTCATTTAACCCGTTACCTGGAGTCTCCAAAACACAGGACAGTCCTGTGAGGTGACCAGCATCAATCTTGTCCCCTTCAAAACACAGAAAGAAGGGAGATGATGGTTGGTACATGACTTCTTCAGCCTGTGGGAAGGACACTGCTTGGCTCAGATGCAGAAGCACCCAGGCCAGCCAATGACAAGAAGGATACCTCTCCTTTCCTCTGGCACTCTGGTCTCCCCCCCCCCCCCCCACTGTTTTCCCGTCCCCCCCCCCTCCAGCCCTGTTTCCTTCTGAATCGCCAGGCAGCTTTCTGGTGCTGTCTCTTCAGCACCCCCATTGCATCCTCCCCGCCCCCCCCCTTATCCAGAGGGCCATCTTTAGAAGCCTAATTAAGCTCTTGGGGTTCTTGGTCCTGATGTCTGATCACATCTGCTTCTCTTTTATTGATCACCTCTCCTTGGAGGATGGAGGACGGACACTGGTAGTTAGTGAGCCAGAGATCACAAGTGGCAATGAGTATAACTTGGGATGCAGGGCATTGGGGGGGGGGCAGCTGGACCCTGGAGAAAGCGGCTCCACCACAGGCATTCCTAGTCTAACTTTCCAATGCCATCATGCTGGCCAGAGAGCTATGAGGACTTGCAGTCCCCAGATGAACTTGAGTCACAGGAGAGAGAATTCTGGGCTTCCTGCCCTTGGGATGGGATGACAAGAAGCTTTTCCTGCTTTTGCAACCTCTTGATGCTGCAGGTTACCCTAATCTAGTTCAGGCAGGCAGGATTCTCCGTCACCTTGGAGGGTGACATATTACCTGTTTGTGCACACGCTTCCTCCTGAGATGGGGAGATGCATTTTCTCAGCTCTTCTGAGCATCACACTTTTTCATCCCTCAGCATTACGCCATTCTGCATTTTTTTCCCTTTATTGTGATGTCCCATGTGCCTTCTTGAGACTTATGTATGTTTCCACGAATGGGGAGTCACTTACCTATCCTCCGAGAGACTAACACATCATCTGTCTCTGTATATGTTCAACTCTTACAGAAACTCCATAGTGCCGGCTACACGCTCCTATGAAAAGCAGGGGGTCCCGAGGCACAGGGAGCTTCTGCGCTGGGTTGGAAGGTGCTCAGCTGGAGGTGTGTAGAATGGTCCCCTGTGCCTTTTCTTCCTTTTGAGGGCCTTTTTGTAGGAAGAGTTGACACCCCCCCCCCCCAGTTAGATACTGCATCCCCTTTCCTCAGTTGTGATGGTTTTTAGATGCCCTAAAATAATAAGTCATAGAGATGGTCTGGCTAGCAGACTCCAGGGAGGCCTGGGATTCACCAGTGTCCGTTAGTCCGAGGCAAGGTTGGAGTGAAACTTTCCATGTAGACCAAGACTGACACCTCCCAGCATCAAGCTTCATAGTCCTCACCAACTAAACATTCCCTGTTACCATGATGGTTGACAATGTCTGTCCACTGTCCCCAGCAGATCCCAAAGTCACTTCCTGACCTTTCCTGTTAACTCTTAGCACATTGGTACCCAGGTTTTCTGTGTCTTGGGACTTCCATTGGATTAATAACACAGTGGCATTGAGCCAGCCAACTGACCATTGAAGAACTGGTTTTCAACCTGTTCTGAGGAGTTCATGGAATACTCTATGCTATGTTGAGGTCATTCTTCAAGGCTAAGGGCTCTCTTCCTTTGTGATGGGATGATGGGAAGCTGCTCTCTCTCTCTCTCTCTCTCTCTCTCTCTCTCTCTCACACACACACACACACACACACACACACACAGAAGCAAGCATGCACGAGAGAGGGAGAGAGAGAGAGAGTAAGTTAATTGGATGAATGTTTATCTTATTCAACTACCTTCTTACTGACTTGATTTTTTGGTGTAGAAAAAAAATACTTATTTGATTGACAGGGTATTTTTCCTAATTCACATCCTTTCCTTGGCTAAGATAAACATCCTCGCCCATTCTCCATGTAGCTGTTTAACTCATTTCAAATGTTATTCAAAAAGACTTGCTTTTTAAAGGTTCTGTGAGGTTGGCGCTATAATTATGCTTTGATTTATTGCTAAAATTATCACATGGTGATCTGAGAATGTGCATGTCGTACAATTCTCTGTTTTCTTCTTTGAACATTTCTTTGTGTCCCGGAGCCCGTATATCTCCGAGCCAGGTTTCCACTTGTATTACAGATTTCTGGAGCTGGAAGGAACATGGAACCTCCCCTCCCCCACCAGCCTTTAATTCTCATAATCACACCACTGCAACAGTTTACTGTGTTTCAGGGCATATCAAGTCATGAAACTGTTTTCGCCAGTGACTCCATCACTTGAGTGACTTTGCTTATCTTCATCGGGGTTAACTTTGTTCTCCTCTTCAGGCTCTCTGTGCTAATGGCCATTTCAAACATCTAAACATGCAATTGTGTCACATGAGCAAATGCTTGTTGACTTTTAAACCATTGCTTTGGTTGTAACCACCGGTAGTTTTTTATTTAAGTAACCACTCAGCATGTTTTTGTACTTGTATTTTTAACTATCTCTGTATTTTTTCATGTGTGTGAAAATTTGGCATGTTTACCATCTGGTTCCCTCTCTGTTGTCCTCCTTCATCCTCTCCATCCCTGGTTTCTTTCTTTTTTTATTTTTTGGGGTTTTTGTTTGTTTGTTTGTTTGTTTGTTTGTTTGTCCCCCCCCCCAGACAGGGTTTCTCTGAGTAGCTTTGGTGTCTGTCCTGGAACTCACTCTGTAGACCAGGCTGGCCTCAAACTCGCAGAGATCCGCCTGCCTCTGCCTCCCCAGTGCTGGGATTAAAGGTGTGCGCCACCACCGCCCAGCTCCCTGTTTTTCTTTTCAAGGCTGATTTCTACTCTGGTAGAGGACTACTACTTCTGGTCATTCAAAGCATAATCAAGACAGAACTCAACTCCCCGAGGCCAAAAGCCATCTCTCCACCGTTCTTCACGTTTGTAAATAAAACTGAGATGCCTTTTCTGGACAGCCCAGAACCCTTTGACCTTGGGTCCAATGCCGCTACCCCCAGCTTCCAGCCTCCCAGTCATTGTCTCACAGTCTTCAGGGCACTCATTCCCAAACCTTCCAGGCATCCTCGTATCTAATAGCCGAGAGTCCATCCTTTTCTGACTTCTCCTCCTTCCTGCTCCTGAGGACCCTCCTCACCATCAGCCCTTTCCTTCCTTCTCCCCACCTCCTCTCCTTCCTCCTTCTTTTCACTGAGCTGTATTCCCAATCCTTCCTTTTCTCTTTATTTTGGGGCACAGTCTTGCTGAGTTGCTCAGGCTGCACTTGAACTAACTCTGCAGCCTGGGCTGACCTTCAGCTTGAGGTTTTCCTATCTTAGCCACCTGAGTAGCTGGGAGTATAGTCGTGTGCCACTAGGCCCAGCTAGGAGTTCCCTTCCTTCCTTCTTCCTTCCTTCCTTCCTTCCTTCCTTCCTTCCTTCCTTCCTTCCTTCCTTCCTTCCTTCCTTTCTTCCTTCTTCCTTCTTCCTTCTTCCTTCCTTCCTCCCTTTCTTCCTTTCTTCCTCCCTTCTTCCCTTTCTTCCATTCTCCCTCCCTCCCTCCCTCCCTTCCTTCCTCCCTTCCTTCCTTCCCTCTCTCCCCTCTTTCCTTCCTTTCTTAGTCTTTGAGACAGAACCTTACTCTGTAGTCCAGGCTCTTGGAACTTACTATGTGGTCCAGGCTAGCCTCAAACTCACAGCAATTATCCTGCTCTATCTCCCAAGTGCTGGGACTGCAGGCATGCACCCCCAGGCCCAGCAAGAACTTTCCTTTCTCCACAGCTCCCTCTCACCTCCAGTTCCTTCCTTGTGCCTCCACACCTGTGGGCCTCACTGGTCTTTTACTGCGCATCACTGGGTCTGTCTCGAGCTTGCTTCTGCTTTCAAGTGGGAAGGAGAGGCAAGAAAATGAGCCTTCCCGAGAGTCACTCTTCCTGTGCAGTCTGGAAATAATGCCCCGCTTAGCACCGAGTGCAGTGAGAGAGAGAGACGACAGCCTTCCTCCTGTGCGCCTGCTGCTTCTGTACCTGAGCCTGGGACCTCTGAGGTGCTAACACCCGCACTGGCACCTCGGCCTTGGGGGGGGGGTGCTACCCAGTGCCGTCCCTTCCCATTTGTAATTGGAAAGGAGAGAAAATGACAAGGAGAGCACTTCCCCGTGGTACTGGGTCGCCTGCAGGGAGAAAGTTGCTAACAGCAGTGACGGAGACACACTTTAACACAAGAAGTGCCAAGGTCCATGCCCAGAGCTGGACAACAGTTCCAGGAGGGCACCAGTCTGGCAGCATTTCATTCTCCACAGCATCACCAACACTCCCAATGTCCATCTTCTTCACTACCACAGAGAGGATGAAAGGGAATATTACTTTAGATTTGATTGGCATTCCGTAACGACAGGTAATATGGAGTAACATTTTGCTCCTTCAATGACCTTCTGTATAGTTTGTGTGTGTGTGTGTGTATTTTGAGACGGGGCTTCGCTGTGTAGTCCAGGCTAGCCATGAGCTCACAATTCTTCTGCCTCGTCTCCCATATCCTGGGGTTAGAGGTGTGGATCACCACACCTAGCCCTATGGATACTTTCTGAAAGAAGCGTCCATTCACATCCCTTGCCTGTTTTCAGTTGAGTCATCAGTTCTTTTACTAGAAACTGTTCATGTGTTACATGTGTTTTAGAGGCACAGAGCCTATAGGTGAATTGTCTTTTCTCTCACTTCATCATGTCCCTAGAAACAAAAAAGTTTTAAACTGTGCTAAAGGCTAATTCATCTATTTTTTTCTTTTAAAAATTTTTCCTTTATTATTTTTATTTTATGTGTATGAGCTTCCCCCGCCATGTCTGTGCACCACCTGCTTGCAGTGCCTGTGGAGTCCATAAGGGGGAGCTAGATATCCTCAGAAGTGGAGTAATTGGTGAGCGCTAGGAATCCAACCTGAGTCCTCTGGAAGAGCAGTCAGTGCTCTTAAGGGAACGCCATCTTTACACCCATCCCCACACACACACACCCCGCGTGGGCACGGGCGCGCGCGGGCGCGCGCGCGCACACACACGCCCCTTTTCCTTTTGTTGTGTATGCTTTTAATGTTGGATAAGAAGCCATTGTCTAACTCAAGTCATGAAGAATTGCACCTGTTTTCTTCTAGCGATTCGTAGTTTGCTCCTGCCTTCAGGTTGCTGGCCCATTCTGAGTTAATTAATACTTTCATACGGCATGAGATGTGAACATCCACGAGTGGAAGTTCAGGTGTCCCAGTAACATTTATTGGAAAGACTGCCCCCCCTACCCTCAACACAGAGAGAGAGAGAGAGAGAGAGAGAGAGAGAGAGAGAGAGAGAGAGAGAGAGAGAGAGAGAGAGAGAGAGAGAGAATTATTGTGGCACCTCTCTCAGAAATCGGTTGACCACAAATGTGAGGGTTGATTCTTGGACTGTGTTCTATTCTGTCAACGTGGAGGTCTCTCTTTACACCAGTGCCTTAGGTATGGAGGCTTTGTAGTAAGTTATAAAGTCAGGAAGGGTGAGTTCTCCAACTTGTTCTTCTTTTTCAAGACTATTCTTAGCTTTTCTTGGTTCCTTAAACATCCTTGAGAATTATGAGATCACCTTGTTCCTTTCTACAGATAAAAAAAAAAAATCTGTATTAAGTCTGTAGGCTAGTTTAGGAATATTACCTCCCATTCAGCAATGTGACATTTTCCAGTCTGTGACCATGACCTGCCTCCCTCTTTATTAGATCTTTGGTTTTTTTTTTTTAAACAGTGTTTTTTTAGTTTTCAGGGTGTGAGTTTTACACTTTCTTGGTTAATTTCTTTGCAAGTATTTTATCCTTAATAACATCCCTTTCTTAATTTCCTTTGGGCTTACTTTAATGAGCTGTATAGGAGCAGAACTGACTGGCCTTTGCATCAGTTTGGTCTCGAACCCTGTGATCTTGCTACACTCATGTATTTGTTCTATTCACATTTAGTGGTTTCCTCCAGGTCTCCTATATTGGAGATTGTAGAATTTTGAATAGATATAGTTTTAATTATCTCTTTCCAGTCTGAAAATTTTACATCTTTAATTTCATGCCTGACTAGAGTCTTGAGCACAGCATTGGACAGGAATGGTGAGAACAGACAGACATCTTACCTCAATCTGCTCTTGAGAGGAAAGCCTCTGTTTCTTACCATCGACCTATGGGTTCTAGAGCCTTCCAGGGGATGCCAGGCTTCCTTTCCACTCTATTTCATCTTGAAACCATAAAAGGAGTTGGTATTCAGTTGAACTGTTGTGATTCTTCCCTTTATGCTATGAGTATAATGTATCACATTAGCAACTTCTGAACCATCGTAGCAACAATTTTCCCACAATAAATACCACTTGTTCAGGTTGTAAAAGCCTTTTTCTATGATGGGACATTTGGTCTGCTAATACTTTATATAGGATCTTTGCATCTCTAGCCAAAGAGAGACACATTTCTTTTCTTGTGATGTATGTGTCTTATCTTGGTATCTAGATAATACTAATAGAGTGAGTTGAGAAGTATTTTTCCTATAGTTCTAGCTTCCTGAGGTCATGTGAATTCCACAGCTAGAGAATCAATGTCCAATAATTTCTAATTATTTGCCACAATAATAGCTCTCTAAGTCACATTTTAATCATGATTATAAATATATATGTAGGTACTACTCATTTTTTATGTTTAGACATGACTGTTTTTTATAACTTTATATTTTTCTTTAAAACATTTAAATACAACATATTTTATATCAACAAAACAAAAAGAAAAGAAAGGGAAAAAAGTACACACACACACACACACACACACACACACACACACACACGCACAACAAAAAACAAAAAATGGAGTCTGTTTTATGTTGACAAACTATGCCTGGGCACGGTTGGCCTGCCCTAGAGTGTGGTTGATATATCCAGTGTCGCTTCATTGGAGAAAACGGATTTTCTTTCCTTTCTCAGCAGGTACCAGTCACAAAGAGATTCTTAGTTAGAGTTGGACTTTGTGTCCACTTTCCCTTCCCAGTGCTGAGATTTTGTCTGGTTTGAACCTGTGCAGATCTTGTGCATGGTGTCATGGTCTCTGTGAGTTCATATGTGCATCAGTCCTGTTATGTCCGGAAGATGCTCTTTCCTTGGAGTCATCCACACTTCTGGGTCTTAGAATTTTTCTACCTTCTCTTCAAGATAGATCGCTGAGCCTTGAGGGAAAGGATTTGATGAAGACATCCCATTTAGGGCTAAGTGCTCCAAAGTCTCTCAGTCTTTGTACACTGTGCAGTTGTATGTCTCTGTGTTAGTTCCCATCTTCCTTATGAAGCCTCTCTGACAAGGGATGAATGGGACACCGATCTATAGATGGAGCAGTATATCTGTAGGAGGTAGTTTATTGCTGTGTTCCTTTAGCAGAAAAAATAGAAGTAGGTTTTTTTCCCTAGGCCCATGACCTATCTAGTCTCAAGTTCTTGGCTGCTTTGCCATGTGTAGGTTCCACTTCAAGGAGTGGGCCTTAGATTTAAAAAACAAACAAAAGACTGGTTGGTTACTCCCATAACGTTTGTGCCATTATTGTGCCAGCATATCGTGTAGACAGGTCTCTATTTAGGTCAAAGAGTTTATAGCTAGATAGTATCAATGATTACTTTTCTCCTTATGTAGTGTGAAAAGTACCTGTTAGCACCGTGAATGCTATCAATAGGGTGAAACTTCTAGTTGGGCACCAGCTAGATTTCTCCTTGTTTGATGACTTAAATAAGCAATGTCTTGCCAGGCGGTGGTGGCACACGCCTTTAATCCCAGCACTCAGGAGGCAGAGCCAATTGGATCTCTGTGAGTTTGAGGCCAGCCTGGTCTACAAAGCGAGATCCAGGACAGGCACCAAAACTATAACAGAGAAACCCTGTCTCCAAAAAAAAAAAAAAAAAAAAAAAAGCAATGTTTTCGGCAATATGGTCTTACCATCAGGTGATTGAGAGTAACCATAGCCTTGGCAATAGCCTATGGTGTTTGAGAAGGTTTATGGAACCCCATTAGCCATAACTCAACAAGATGTAACCCATTCGTGATACTGAAGGTTTTACTTGGTGGTATAAGATATCTAGTTGGGGCATTGTCTCCCTCATTAAATGGTGACTCCATTTAAATTCCTTTCATATATGTATATTTTTAGGAAGCTTCTACAGTTGTAGCTTTCCATATGGCTTTTCAAAAGGCCTTTATTATTAGTTGTCCTCCTCATATTCCCTCCTTTACCCCACTCTCCCTCCCTATTCAGTCCTCCTTAACACTATACTCTTATTTCCCCTTCCTTGGATGATCCCCTCCTCCTCCCTGGTCCCTTACAAGCTCCCTAAGTCTGTAGTTATCCAGGCTGAAATACACATATCTAAAGCTTAAATGCCAAAATCCACATATAAGAGAAAACCTGCAGTATTTGTCTTTAGGATCTGGGTTATCTCACTCAGGATGATTGTTTCTAGCTCCATCCACTTACCTGCAAACTTTATAATTTCATTTTTCTTAATAGCCGAACAATATTCCATTGTGCAAATGTACCACATCTTTAGTATCCATTCATTAGTTGATATACATCTAAGTTGTTTTGAATTGCTGCCTATTAATAATAGAGCATCGATGAATGTAGATTAGCAAGTGTCTCTGTAGTAAGATGTAGATTCTTTTGGGTATGTGCCTAAGCGTTTTAAAGCAGGATCTTGTGGTAGATCTATTTTCAGCCTTTTTGAGGAAGCGCCACACTGATTTCCATAGTGGCTGGACAAGTTTGCATGCTCAGCAGCAGCGAATCTGTGTTCCCTTCCTCCCTGCTAGCATGTGCTGTTGTTTTTTTACACTGATCTTGGCCATTCTTATGGGGTAAGATGAAATCTCAAAGAAGTTTTCATTTGCATTTCCCTGATGACTAAGGATATTGAACATTTTTCAGTATTTCTCAATCATTTGTATTTCATCTTTTGAGAATTCTGTGTAGCTCTATATCCCATTTTTAATTGGGTTGTTTTCTTGATGTTCAGGGTTTTTTTTTCCAGTTCTTTATATATTCTAATTGTTGTTGTTTTGGTTCTTTTGTTGCTTGTTTGTTTTTGTTGATACAGAGTTTCTCTGTGTAGCCCTGGCTGTCCTGGAACTTGCTTTATAGACCTCAAATTCACATAGATCCACCTACCTATGCCTCCCAAGTGCTGGGATTAAAGGCTTGCACCATCACTGGCTCTTTATGTATTCTAGATAATAGCCCTCTGTCAGATGTAGAATTGGTAAAGAGATTTTTTTTTCTGCTCTTTAGGCTGCTGGTTTATTCAAATGATGGTGTGCTTTGTGGTACAGAAGTTTTCAGCTTCGTGAGATCTCATTTATTAATTGTTGGTGTTAGCACCTGTGCTAACAATGTCCTGTTCAGAAAGTCCTTTCTTGTGTGTGCCAATGCGTTCAAGGCTACTCCCTGCTTTCTTTTCTGTCAGATTCAAGGTATCTGGTCTTACATTGAAGTCCTTGATTTATCTGGAGTTGAGTTTTGTGAAGGATGATAGATATGGATCTATTCTTATTCTTCTACATGAAGCCATCCAGTTGGACCAGTACCATTTGTTGAAGATGCTGTCTTTCCTCCAGTGTATATCTTTGGCTTCTTTATTTAAAAAAAAAAAAGGTGTCCATAAATGTGTAGAATTATATCTGGCTCTTTGATTCTATTCCATTGATCAATGTGTCCGTTTTATTCTAATACTATACTGTTTTTATTATAATAGCTCTTTAATACAACTTGAAATCTGGGATGGTGGTAACTCTAGCAGTTCTTTTCTTATTCAGGAATTATTCAGGATTGTTTTGACTATCCTGAGTAATTTTTGTGTTTCCATATGAAACTGAAGATTGTTTTTCAAATTTTGTAAACAAAAATTTGATGGGAATTGTATTGAATCTGTAGATTACCTTTGGTAGAATGGACATTTTCACTATAGTAATAACTACCAATTCACAAGCATGGGAAATCATTCCGTCTTCTGGTGTCTTCTCCAATTTCTTTCTTCAATGTCCTAAGTTTTTTGTTTGTTTGTTTGTTTTTAACTATACAAGTCTTTCACTTGCTTAGTTAGAGTTAATCCAAGTTGTTGTTGTTGTTGTTAGGCTGTTGTGAAAGGTACTGTTTCCTTGATTTATTTCTCAGGATATGTATCATTTATATAAAGGAAGACTAAGAATTTTTGTGTCTTAATGTTGTGTGTTAATTCTGCTACTTGGCTAAAGGTGTTTATCGGTTGCAGAAGTTTCCTGATGGAGTCTGTAGGAACTTTTATATATAAAATCATATCACCTGTAAATAAGGATACTTTGACTTCTTCTGTTCCTATGTAAATCTCTTTGATATTCCTCAGTTGTCTTACTGTTCTAGCTAAGACTTCAAGTCCTATATTAAATAAGTACGGAGAGAATGGACATCCTTGTCTTGTTCTGGTTTTAGAAGAATTTGGATTTCTCTGTATTTAAAGTGATG
The DNA here is from genome assembly GCF_049852395.1 of Peromyscus maniculatus bairdii. NCBI lineage: Eukaryota > Metazoa > Chordata > Mammalia > Rodentia > Cricetidae > Peromyscus > Peromyscus maniculatus. The sequence goes on from NC_134865.1 coordinate 71,295,737, forward strand.
TTGCCAGTGGGCTTGCTGTACATTGCCTTTGTTACGTTGAGGTGTGCCCCTTGTATTCCTAGTCTCTCCAGAACTTTTACCATGAAGGATGTTGGATTTTGTCAAAGACTTTTTCTGCATCTAATGAGATGATCATATGTTCTTTGTCTTTCAGTCTGTTTATGTCATGGATTACATTTATTGATTTACATATATTAAACCATCCTTGAATCTCTGGGTTGACGCCAATTTGATCATGATACATGATCTTTTGTATGTGTTCTTGAATTCAGTTTGCTAGTATTTTATTGTGAATTTGTGCATCTGTGTTCATAAGGAATATTGGCTGTAATTTTTTTTCCTTGGGTCTTTGTATGGTTTTAGTATCAGGATAACAGTGGCTTCATAAAAAGAATTAAGCAGTGTTCCTTCAGTTTCTATTTTGTGGAACAATTTGGAAATCTGGTAGAATTCTGCACTAAATTCAACTGTTCCTGAGCTTCCTGCCCCCTAATACAAACCTTGGGTTGGGAGATTTTTTTTTAAATTACTGTTTCTATTTTACTAGAGGCTATAGGTTTGTTTAAATTTTTATTTCATTTTATTTTAACTTTTGGTGCATCATATATATCAAGAAATTCATCCATTTCTCTTAGGTTTTCAAGTTTGGTGTCATACAGCTTTTTAAAATATTTCTTTATGATTATCTCAAATTCCTCAGTTTCTGTTGTAATGTCTCCCTTTTCATTTCTAATTTATCAATTTGGATATTCTCTCTGTGTCTTTCAGTTAATTTGGCTAAAGATTTGTCTATCTTGTTGATTCAAAGAACCAACTCTTCATTTCTGTTTGTTCATTTATTTCTTTATTTGATTTCAGCTCTGAGTTTATTTCTTCCCATCTGCTCTTTTTTGGGTGTTATTTCTTCTTTTTTTTTTCTTTTTTTTATTTATTTAAAGTTTTTTTAAAAGGTTTATTTATTTATTATGTATACAGAAGAGTGTGCCAGATCTCATTACAGATGGTTGTGAGCCACCATGTGGTTGCTGGGAGCTGAACTCAGGACCTCTGGAAGAGAAGTCCGGTGCTCTTAACCTGTGAGCCATCTCTCCAGCCCTTCTTCTTGTTTTTCTAGAGCTCTCCAGTGTATTGTTATTTGTATGAGATTTCTCCAGATTTGGGTTTTTATGTTTTGTTTTGTTTTTTAATGTAGGCACTTAGTGCTGTAAACTTGCCTCTTAGAACATCATTCACTGTGTCCAGTAGGTTTGGATATGCTGTGTTTTCACTTTCATTCAATTCTTAAAGTGTTTAAATTTCCTTTTTTATTTCTGTCTGAATTTTCATTCAGTAGTGAACTGTTCAGTGTCCATGGGTTTGTGTAACTTCTGCTGTTTCTATTGTTGTTGATAGCCAGCATTTTTTAATCCATGATGGTCAGACAGGAGACAGGGTGTTATTTCAATTTTTTTGTATCTGTTGAGATGTGCTTTGCATCTTAATATGTGGTCAGTTTGGGAGAAAGTTCCATGGACTCCTGAGAACAACAGTATGTTTTTAGTGTTGGGATGGAATGTTCTTGTAGATGGCTGTTAGGTCCATCTGATTTGTGTTGTTCTTTAACTCGCACATTTCTCACTGAGTTTTTGTCTGGATGACCTCTGTTGGTGAGAATATAGTATTGAAGTCGCCACTCTCACTGTAGTGGGGTTAATATGTAGTTTAATAGTAGCAGTGTTTCTTTTATGAACTTAGGTGCCCTCGTATTGGGTACATAGATGTTTAGGATTGTAACATCCTCTTGGTGGATTTCTCCTTTAATGGGTATGTAGTGCCCTTGATTAGTACCTCTCAATTAGTTTTAGTTGGAAGTCTCTTTTTTTCAGATATTAAAAAATCTGCACATGCTTGCTTCTTGTTTCCATTTGCTTGGAATATCTTTTCCCATTCTTTAACCCTAAGGTGATGTCTATCCTTGTTGATGAGGCGTGTTCCTTTGATGCAGCAAAAAGATGGGTCCTGTTTTCTAATTCAACCTATTAGTCTGTGCCTTTAAATTGGAGAATTGAGACCATCAGTCCTCAAGAGATATTAATGAGCAACATTTATTAATTTGTGTTTTTTCTTTGTCATTGTGTATGTGTGTGTTGCCCTCATTTGACTGTTCTGGGATTATTTCTTGTGTCCTCTTGAGTACCATTAAACTTCTCTTCAGACTGAAGTTTTCCTTCTAATTGTAGAGATGGATTTTTCAGCATAAATTGCCTAAACTTGTTTTTATTGTGAAACATTTATCTTTCTCTGTCTATTGTGATGAATAGTTTTTCTGGGTATAGTAGTCTGGGCTGGTGTCTGTGGTCTCTTAGAGTTTGTAGAACATTCATCCAAGTCCTTCTGGCTTTCAAAGTCTCCATTGAAAAGTCAGGTGGACCTGTCTTTTTATATCATTTCATCTTTCTCCCTTGCAGCTTTTAATATCCTTTCTTTATTCTGTACATTTAATTCTTGATTATTATATGTCATAGGGAGTTTTATTTCTGGTCTCTCTATTTGGTGTTCTGTATGCCTCTTGAACTTTGATGAGCATCTCTTTCTCTTTAGATTTGGGGAAATTTCCTTCTATGATTCTGTTAAAAAAATATTTTTCGTGCTTTTGACCTGAGTATCTTCTCTTTCCTATAGCCCTATTGTTCATAGGTTTGGTCTTTTCATGGTGTCCCAGATTCCCTGGATGTTTTATGCCTTGAATTTTTATGTTTACACTTCCTTTGACTGAGCCATCCATTTCTTCTGCCTTGTTTTCAAGACCTGAAATTCCCGCTTTCGTGTCTTTTAATCTGTTGTTGGTGAGGCTTGCCTCTGAGATTTTGTTTGACATTCTGAGCTTTCCATTTCCAGTTTTATTTCAGTTTGGGTTTTCTTTAGTGAGCCTATTTCTTTGTTAAATTCTGCTATCATGTCTTGAATTGTTTTATTGCACTCAGCTGTTTGTGTTTTCGCAGTCTTTATTAAGTCATCTATTTGTATCTTCTTTAAGGTCTTTAAAATACTCATAATTGTTACTTTTAAGTCCTTATCTTGTACTTCAGCTAAGTTGCCTTTCTTGGGGCCTAATACAATAGGGTTGCTGGTTTCTGGAGGAGGCACATTATCTTAATTGTTCATGTTTGTGGTTTTGCCCTGGGATCTAGGCATCTTAAATGATAACATTTGAAGCGTTCCTTAGTCTAGACATTTGGTCTCATCTTTGTTGGGTGGGTGTTCCGTTCTTTGGCTGTTGTTACCTACTTTGGTTCCTAGCCAGGTATGGCAGACCCCTGGTAGAGAGCTGTTCTATTCCCAGCTAAGTGGTGGGTATGGCGCCCCTGATAGAGAGGTGTTCTGTGGCTCATCAGGGAGTCACAAAAGAATGGAGATGGCCTAGAAGAAAAGGCTGAGGATAGCTGTGAGGAATACCTAGGGGACCCTGGGTCACCAAGAGGCCTAGTCCCAAGCAAATGGGAGTAGACTGGGAGAAGGGTGTCAGGGTGAGCTCAGCAGGACTGAGGGTGAGTCTGGAGAAACTGGACTGGAAGAAGGATGAAGGTCCCCTTCTTGAATCTCAGCCTGGCATGGCAGCCGTGGGTCCCTGAGAGAGAGGTCCTGCACGTCGGCAGAGTCACAAAGGACTGGAGATTGGCTAAAAGGAAAGGCTGAAAAGGGGCTACTGGAGAGACCCTGGGTCTCCCCCAAGAGCCCGAGTCTCTAGGGTATGGAGGAGGGACTCCTGTTGGCAGGCTATAGCAGGATTAAGGGAAGTCAGAGGTACTGTTCTCTTAATGAATTTGCAAGAATCTTATTCTTGCAACCAACATGTACTGTATTCTTGCCCTTCCTTGGGAATGTAGCAAGCAATCTGTATGCACAGTCCTCCATCCTCAGGCTGAGGTTGTAGCTCAGGTGATTGAGTGCTCAAGCCCTGGGCTCAGTTCCCACCACAACATTAAACTGGGCATGGCAGCATATACTTGTAATCCCAGTACCTGTGAGGTAGAAGCAGGAAGATCAGAAGTTCAAGGTCATCCTCAACTCCACAGAGTTTAAGACTGGCCTAGGCTACGTGAAGCCTTAAAATGTTCAAAATGAATCCTTCATCCTGTGACTGAAGACTATTATTGCCCCCATTGTGTGAGAAAACTGGAGCATAGTTGTTAGGGAAGTTATCCTAAGTCACACGGCTGGTAAGTGGTGGTGCCGCGATTCAAACCGCATTCAGCCCTAATTGAAATAGAGCATGGTAGTCAGGCCCCGAGACTGCCAAAGTTCTAGTGGAAACGGACATAAACCAAGGCCCTGGTTCTTTGTCTTTTCCAACACTATATTTGCATTTGATATTATAGAAGAATTATTTTTTGAGATAGAGTCTTGCTGTGCAGCCCAGACTAGCCTTCAGACAATCTCCTGCTTTAGCTTCCCAAGTGCTGGGATCATAGGCATGTGCCATGACACCCAAGTAGGATAAAAAATGTCTGGTTATGCCACACAGGGGTTTCTCCCTTCTTGTCTCCCATAACCAGCACCCACCTCATGTCAAATATAAAGTTCTTTTAGTTCAGTTGGAATCTATTCAGGCCCTACTATGTGATCTGCTTAACTCTAGGGCTCCTTGTTTAGAGATAGGGTTCAAAGCATGTGTGACTTTGGATGGGAATATCATCCCTCTCTTCGTGGTTGCTAGCCTCTGCCCAGCTTCTAGCGTGTGTCGTTTTATCACCACTATAAATCACAGATCTGTCCCACCCACTTTACAGCTGTGTCAGGAACTTCGTCATTCAGGCTCACCACCACTTGAAGCTTATGGAAGTTATTAGACTCAGCCTGTCTCTCTGTGTCTTAACAACGAGGCACATATAATGTGATGCCTATTTGTCCCATAGTTTTGGAACTATGCCTTCGGATGGTGGCTCAGTTCATCCTGGGCTCTCATTTGCTTATAATCAAAAACCATTCTGACAGATAGGTCTGCCCTGGTTGCCCGAGGCTCTTTGTAACAGAAGTAGGAATAGAAACCTGACTGAGTTGGACTGTGTATGAAGAGGAAGAGGGAAACAGCCACGCCACCATGGCTGTGTGTGTGGTTCCTGAAGGGTGCTTATTGCCTGTAACAGTTGGAAAGGCATTGGGATGTGCCTGCTTCTCAACTGAGTCAACATACCCTTCTTTTCTGATGTTACTCCAGACTCTTGCAAAGTCTGGAGGTCACCATTAGTGTGTAAGTGGCTACATCCTTCAGAGAAGTGGGGAAATGGTGCCACTCACATGTGCTGTGACTACAGAGAACTCTCTATAGTGCAGGAGACCAAAAGGCACCCTTGGGACTTTGCCCTTCATTGTCAGCTAGTGATGGGGTCCCTCCAACCACCCCCTGTCCTATGGCTCTAGTAACACAGGCACTCTTTGTTGCAAATCCTGATTTGGGGATGTACAATTCTTCTCTGTGGTTATTTAACATTACTTCTTGTTTTATGTTTAAAATAGTAATTATAACCAACAGGCCTTAGGCCAAAGACCATTTGCATTATTTGGCTCACTGATGATAAAAAAATGACAAATATTTAAAAACTATCTCAAAGGAAAATTGAGTAAAGCTGATGCAAGCACTTGCCTGTTCTTATGGTGTAAATATTCCAAAAGTGAAGCCACTGATGGCAGATGGTAGATCGGAGAGAAACAAGCAACATCACTCTCCGGAGCCTCAGGGTTTGGGGAAAGTTGACTATGTACTAAACTTCTTTTAAAATATCAATTCCAGATCAAAAACCAGAATTCCAATTTCTCTTGGGAAAATGGGAAATCGCGCTCGCATTTGCACAATTTAGCCACTCAAGAGGGACCACGGATGCTCCCTTTGAGCAGCTTGCTGTGTCCCATGGTCCTGCCCATGGCTGAGTGGCACCTGCCATTCATCACTGTGTTTGGCGTCTTTCTTGTCTCTTGGTTTAAGTTGCAAGTTTGAGATCAAAAAAACAAGTGACCTCATCGCCTGACATTGGATCAAAAACTCAAGTAAGGGTTGCCCAGTGAGCCTCCCACATGATATCGTTTCTAATTGCTTCCAGTTTAACCATAGGGCAGCCAGGGTTCTCCTGGTAAGATGCGTGGAGATTTTGCTCCACTCTGGTTGATTTCCTTCTGGTCATCCAAATCAGTAGGCACAAGTGCTTTTTCTACTTAGGGTATTTAATTAATGAGACTCATCCAGAAAATCGTGCACTCTGTGGCAGGCTAAAGATTTCCCTATAGGGAAATTAAGACCCACGGACTGGAAGGAGTGAAAGTGACAAGTTCAGGGGAAGCTCAGATCAGTCATTAAGGCTGCATCAAGTCCTGTACAGTGAGCAGATGACAGATCACGGCAGAAGGAAAACAGCATCTCTGACGTCTCCTTGGACAGTGTCCATGTTGATTTTGGAAGATGCTCCAGTGTCTGGGAGGAAGACTGATCTCTAGCCTGAACTGTAGAATGCCCAGAGATGTCAACATCATGCAGGGATGGACCATGAATATCAGCATCATTCTTGATGAGTACTGAGGGATCCATAAGGTACTAGACTTTTAGATGGCCTATTCTTAATGAGGTGGAATACTTCCATAGAAGATCTGGAGATGAGAGGTTTGGAACAGGGTCTGTTGGTATGTGTGGGGACTCCCCAGGATGCTGGAAGAGCTGGGCTGCATCTCCCTATCACCAGTGACAGTAGGACTTCTCCAGTGAATCTTTTCCTTTGATAGTCAGAGAATACAGTAATGGGATCACAGTGGTTGCTCAGCTGAACTACAACAAGCAAAGCAAATGTGAGGTCCCTTTTCTTAATAACAAAGCTGAGTCTATGTCTTCTCATCAACCAGAGGAAGCATCAGAGTAGAGAGGGTTGATTACCTTGCTTCCTTTTCCTGCTTCTTAACCAGTGTCTCGTCTCAAATCAACTGATTAGACTTACCCACCCACCTCCCTTTGTGCGTGCTCCATGGCACTACGAGAGGCAGCCAACACCTGAGGACGAAATGCTTCATCACTAAGGACTTTTTGTGGGGGAGGGTTTGCAGTTTGTCTAGAAATTTGTACATTTTTTAACCTACCCATTTTAGAGAAAGCCCTTAAATGAATCATGTGTTACCTCATGCCCTCAACCTTAAAGCCCTTAGGATGTTTGGGGCTCCTCATTATGCACAGGGAAGTATGTGTGTGAGAGGCAGAGGAATGTGATCACTATGTGTTACCATAGAGGAACAACCGTGGTCAGCATTATTTGTCCCCACATTGATCTCTGGTCTCTAGAGTCCTTCCTTTTCTCAGATGTCCCTTTACACTCAGACCAAGGGGACATCTCAAGGTCTCCTAGGAAACGTTTCAGAAGTGGTAACTGTCTGGGCTTTTTGATTGGAGCATTTGATCAGTAGGTCTTCAGTAGGGCTTTGGTAGCTCTATCTAAAACAAATACTAAGGGGATGATGAGATGGCAAAGTGGTTAAAACAGTGGTCTGGCAAGAATGTGGACCAGAGTTAGGATTCCCCAGAACCCGTGTGTGTGTGTGTGTGTGTGTGTGTGTGTGTGTGTGTGTGTGTGTGTGTGTACTGCTGAGTGGACATAATGGCCCACGTCTAATTCTAGTCAAGGAAAGTAGAGACAAGGGATCCTCAGAGCAAGCTGGCTAGCTAGACTAACCATATCAATGAGCTCTGGGTTTGATTGAGAGACCCTGTCTCATTGAATAAGGAGGAAGAGCTATTGAAAGATGATTCTTGACATCAGTCTCTGGCCTCTATATGCGTGCAAACCCATATACATGTGCCCACATACATGGTAACACACACACATACACACACACACACACACACACACACACACACACACACACACACAAAGAGAAGAAAAGAAAAAGACCCAAACTTCCGTAGCCAACTATGTTTTTCTCTTCCTTAGAGTGAGCATCATAGCCAGCCAATCAGCTGGGTTGGTTTTTTTTTTTTTTTGAGGGGGCGGGGTGGAGATGCTAAGGTATTAGGGTATTAGTCTTAGATGTATTTAGATGAGATTCTCAAAAGAGTTGCTTCTTCCAACAAATTGGAGGACTGATTCTCAAACTCATTCAGATAGTGAGACACCTAGACTCTTCACTGGCCTTGCAAAATGTAAGGCTTTGTGACATAGCATTCTCCTGTAAGTATAGGAAGAGATACATTGTCAGGAAATGACGCCGTTCTCTGTATTTCCTTTGTCAGGGCCCCTTTGTGAGTTTTAGGTGCTCACTTGAATCGGCTTAAAATAATTCATGAAATTCACTTTAAGGCCACAGAGTCATTCATGGAACTGGGTGCGGGGGAGCGCCGGTGAGCCTCACAGGAATCTTAAACCAAATAGAAAACCAGCAGAAATCAGCAGCCAGGGTTTGCAGCCTCTTTCCTTTGCTCTCTGTTCATGCCGGCATCATTTTATCTCTTCATTTTGACTTTGACTTCCTGTTGCTCCTCACGCTGGAGGGATGATGGCCACTCCTCAGGCACTGAGTAGTTTTATCTCCTCAGTTGAAAGAACTAACAATAATTGCCTACTGTCTCTTAGTCCCAAATCTGCATTCCTGGGAGGATCCGGTGAGCAAATTGTGTCTGTTGTTTATCCTTGTCTAGTCAGGTGACTCCTGGGGGTTTGGATCAAACTAATCAACGTGCCTGCTTGCCAAGACTAAGGACTGTGGGTGAAAACAGGGCCACACCCCAAAATCTTCTACGTTGTACCTCTTAGTACAACCCTTATACCTGTCCTGAATACCTAGACACTTCTCTCCCAGTAAAAACCAATCATTTATCAATAGCCACAAGTTCCACATGCCCAATGAAGAATATTCCAATTGCTATTGAGTTGCACCATGAAGGCTCACGGATCCTGAATATGAATGTCCACTACCTACAACCCTTCAGACTACATTCTACCACAGAAATACCTACACATCTATGTTTACTGGTACCACCATTCATAGTAGCTAAGAACTGAGGTCCACCTAGATGTCCATCAACAAGTAACTAGATAATGAAGATGTGGTGTGTATACATAATGAAATGATTTAGCTGTAATGAAAAACAAAATTTGCAGAAAAGTGGGTAGATCTGCAAGGTATTATGTTAGGCAAGATGGTCTAGACTCAGAAGGCAGTAACCTGTGCGCTCTCTCTCTCTCTCTCTCTCTCTCTCTCTCTCTCTCTCTCTCTCTCTCTCTCTCTCTCTCTCTCTCCCTCTCCCTCTCTCATGTAGACCTTAGCTTTCGGTGTGTGTGTACAGGTGTGGTTCTGAATGTGAGTAGAGGCTATAAAAGGGGGTAAGGGACCACAAGAGGGGGCAAAGAGGAGTTGAGGGAGGGGGAAGCAATAGAACACGTATGACATGAAAACAGAAAGGAGACTACGGGAATGGAAGGGTACAAGGGGTGTGGGGGGGTGTAGGGGAAGAGGGGTATGTTGGTTACTTTTCTGTTATCTGTGAGAAAACTAAGGCGGCTTATAGAAGAGTTTATTTGCATTGATAGTTCCAAAGGGCTAAGTCTGTCCTGTCAGGGAGACACAGCAGCAGGCTGAGAGCGCACATGTTCCAACAGAAGCAGGAAGCCGAGGGCGCAAGCTAGAAGCGACCCAATGTTTTATCTCTCAAAGCCACCCAAGTGACAGACACACTTCCTCCATCACACCACACCTTCTAACCCCCTCAGACAGTGCCACCAGCTGGAACCAAATGTTCAAGTACCTGAGCCTATGAGGGTCAGTCTCATTCGAACCACAAGAGGACAGAACTGACAAAAAAACGTTCTTAAAAATATATTTCTTATTTAAAGGAATTTCTTGAATATACTATAATGAAACCTAGTACCTTGTATATTAGTTTTTAAAAGCATTCTTTTTTAAAATTCCCTTTAGGAAAAGAATGGCATCTAGGAACCCCCTATGTTTTCTTATATCCAGTTGTTATCCACTGGCATAGAAGGTCATAAACAGTGTCCAAAGGCCAAAGGTGAAATGCAGCTCTGAAAGACAGGCATCCTAACTGACTCAGACACGAGACTCCAGCTCTCTCAGTACCCGCAGCAGACACATCAGTGGATTGTACCAGCAGAGACCACCCTTGGGTCTCTTTCTAGGTCTTCTTCTTCACTGTCTCTCTTCTGCTCCCTGTACTAATAACTAACCCAAGAGTTCCAAAAAGCTTCTAAAATATAAATTCAGGGGAGGGGAGATGGTTCAATAGTTAAGAGCACTTGCTACTCTTACAGAGGACGTGGGTTCAGTTCCCAGCACCCATATGGCATCTCTCAATCATCTGAAAATCCAGTTCCAAGGGACCTGATGCCCTCTTCTGGTCTCCACAGGTACCTGCACACACATGGTACACACACACACACACACACACACACACACACACACACACACACATTATTTTAATTTAAAAATGAAATATGAACTCAGAGGATCTGGAACCTACTGCAGGGTTCTTTAAATATCATGCCAAGGCTACACATCATTTTGGGTAGCACACAGAAAACTTTGCCCTTATTTAAATGGTTAATTCTTTGTCCTTTATTTTCATTGTTAATTTACTTAGATGATACACAAGAATATGCTGTGATTTCTTCTGTTAAGTTTTTAACTTTGTTATTTTTATTATTATGTGTGTATATGAAGGGGGTGCACGTGTGCAACAGCTCATGTGTGGGGGTCAGAGGTCAGCTTGGTGGAGACAGCTTTCCCCTTCCACCTTTATGAGACCTAACACAGGTCATCAAGCTTTGCAGCAACCATCTTCACCCACTTACCACTCCACGTTCTGTGATTCGTTGCCTCTCATGGCTGAGGATGAGGTTAAGTTAGAATTTTAAAGTGCTATAATTTATATAACACATTAAGGATGTGACTGCTGAGGCTGAAAGTCTACACGGCCACATCACAGAGACTTTCTGAAGGACAGAAAAGCCTCTTTGGGGTTTTTTCATCCCGGGAGGGGTCCATTCCAAATCTTTAGAAAATAATTTTGTATTTGCCTTTGAATGTCAACAAAACTCCTAAGCGACTTGTTATGTGTCCGTTCTTTCAAAGCCCCGTGTGCAGGGCTTTGTTGGAACTGCAGGAAGACGTTTCGAAGCCCTGTTAGCAATGCTTGCCTCGTGTTCTTCCTCGGTAAGCAGGGTTTCCCTGGGGAGCTGATCTTGCACTCCAGGAATGCTCTTGGTGCTGCATTTACTGTGGACAACAGCAGGTGGCAAGGATGCCAGACGTGAACCTGTCTCCATCCTGTTCAAGTCACCCCCTGAGGGCTTTATTCATGTTAATAAATCTCGGGGCATCAGGATTCTTGTTAATGGTCTCCTTCCCATAAAAAAAATGAGTATAAAGATGTCAAAAATAAAAATATTAATTGGTTGAGTTTCAAGAAACCGAGGGTTGATCTGTCTACACAGGAAGTGTTCAGTGGTCAACTCTGGGTGTATCAAGTTTCCTGTTGGAGGCAGCTGTTGGGGGAGGCAAGTTGGATGGGCTCTAGATGAGACCACAGCTATCACAGAGCAAAGCGAACCCTGCCTGACAGCAGCGGGATGCCCACGGGGTTAAAACCTCACCTTGCTGGGGGTAGATAGACCAGAGGTGCGCAGCATGCTTACGTGCTTATTCAGAAGGGTTCTGAGCATCTGCTTGAAGGAGAAAGTCACAGAACTAAATATTGTCTCTTAGCAAACAGGTGCCATTCTCCCCACCTGGGGAGGCTAATAGTATCAACAGCCCCCAAACCAGGTGTTGTTTTGACATACATACATGGTAAGATTTCCATCGCTCGTACGATGAACACCTGACTAACCATGGATTAGCCACTCTGGATTCCTCTCCAGCTTCTGTTCCATTAGCTCAGGCTTCTCTTCCCTTCCCAGCCCAAAATTAAAGTCGCCTAGCATAGTGTATGTGAGGAAGTACCTTAAGGGTCAGTAAAAATGTTTATCTTTGGAGTTAAGCCTCCTTTGGAGCACAGAGCATAGGTAATCTACATGGAGAACTGGGGACTGGATCCATTCACAAAGACGGATTGACACTGCACACAGGAAGCCTGGTCCAAAGAAATGAATTTGCTTTCCCACCCAAGAAACTCCATAGTTCATGCCAAGAATTTCTAGTCCAACATTTTTGTCGTTGGCTGATTCTCTCATCATGTCAGTGCTGGCCCTGATAAAACCTAAGTTGGAAGTTGACTCCACACAATGAAATTTGCCTTTGAACAAGTCATTTTCTGACTGGACATGTTGGCCTTTCTTCTGGAAAGAGGATTGCTTATCTAAACAAATAGGCCCTCAAAGACCTATCCAGCCCCAAGGATATTGGACAGGTGGCCTTAGGCCGCACAACAGTGGGTTATACAAAGGAAAACAGTCATTTTGTCAGATGAGTCATGATGATTTTTATAGCTCTGAAGTATCCACATGAGACAGAAAATGGTTTTGAAAAATATTTAAAGGGGTACTGCCGTTTTAAAATTCTGTTTGCTTCTGAGAATTTAGTGTTTGAGCCCCATAGCTGCCTTTTGGTTCTTTCAGCTAAGTGAGCCCTTGCATATGGAAGGAAGTACCCTAGCAAGGTGCTTTGCTTCCTCATGCCTCTGTTTCTCCACCTGTAAGATGGAGTTGGTAACAGTAACATCAGAGTAGCTGTGAGGAGAAAATAAAATAACAAGGGGACAGCCCTAAGAACCATGTCAGAATGCATGCCGTACATGCTTCTTAGTCCCAGGACAGAACAATTGTGAGACTCCGTTTATAAAGTCTTGGTCAGAAGTCCCAGCATGTGTCTATTAGTTATTTATTTCATTGCTGACAAAATGCCTAACAAGAAGCAACTTAAAGGCTGGGCTCAACTAATAAAGGCACTTGCTGCCAAGCCTGAGGACCCGAGTTCAATCCCCAGAACCCACATGCTGGGAGCAGAAAACTCTCACAAAGTAAAGATTTGTTCTGGCTTATGGCTTGAAGGGATAGAGTCAGTCTTTCTCTCTGTGTGTGTGTGTGTCTCTCTCTGTCTCTGTCTCTCTGTCTCTGTTTCTCTGTCTCTCTCTGTCTCTCTCTCTCTCTCTGAAATATTGTCTTAAACTAACAATGCCAGCAACGATGTTTGTCCTCACATGGAAAAGCCAGATCTTCGACAAGGAAATGTCCCTGCTCCAGGAACACCATCCTTTAAATGGATTCTTTGAGTTAGATGGACGCTGCGGTAATTCTGGCGTGGGTGGAAACAGCCAGCGATGACATGGGAGCAAACACAGCCAGCATACAGAGAATTCCTTGTATGCCTGGCCCAGCACATGGCTCTTTCATTGACTAGAACAGCAGTTCTCAACCTTCCTAACGCTGTGACCCTTTAACACAGTTCCTCATGTGGTGGTGACCTCCACCCATAAAATGATTTTGGTTGCGACTTCATCACTGTTATTTTGCTACTGTTGTGAATTATAATATAAATCTCTGATACGCAGTATCTCTTGTATGGGGCCCCTGTGAAAGGGTTGTTCAACCCCTGAAGGGTCACAACCCACAGGTTGAGAACCACTGGACTAGAGGTTCTTCAATTATGGCTATGAAAGTTCAAGCTCAGAAAGATGAAGAATCCTTCACTTGCATAAATTCCCAGTGGAAAGGACAGGAGGCAAGCCTGGATGGCCAGACTCCAGGATCCATTGTCTCCACCCCTTCCACCTCAGCCACATTCACAACCCTGTTTTCTGTCCCATCTCTGCCCTGGTTATTGAACTCAATCCCTTGGATGCATATTCTCCCCCATGTCTGCCTGTGAAATGCCTCCATTTATCTAGGCATGGCCTCTGAGAACAGAAGCCCCCAGGAATCTCCCAAGTCAGCACGTCCGTGTTTGCTTTCATGTGAACGGAGTTGTTTAATCTCAGTGTCTGATGTTTTCCCATTGAATTGGGAAGCTTTAGTCTTAGATATTAGGCATCAGATTTAGGGAGCTGAGTTTCTGTTAATATTCAGATTCCACACTCACCTGGGGTATTTTATCCAGGACCTTTGCATGGAAGATAATGAGGAGATGTCTAAGGGATAAGAAATACATGAAAATTAGACACGATGAGAAATACATGGAAACTAAACACACCCTGCAAAGAAAGGGGCTCCTCTTTCCTCTCTCAGGCCAGGATGGAATCCACGTGCATCTCCTGGCAGAGAGTCCTCCAGTCAGAGTCCACTCTGACTTCTGGTCTGCTGGCTTGAAGGACGCACAGGCCTTACCCAGATGTTGAAGTTTAGCCTCTCTATAATGAGAGGGCCATGTTGTGCTTTCCTGAAGACCCTCCTGCACCTGTCCTGTTTGGGCAGCAGGAACAGCCTCTCTAGAGTTCACATCAGCCCCAACTCTTTCTCTTCTCATCATTTCCTTCTCGGACAACTTGAAAATCCCACTCATCTGCCCAATTTTCTTCCCACATCCATTTCCCTCTTCTTGGCTCAGCCACCTAATCTTCTTCCTCCTCAAGGACATCTCAATAAAAAGCTGGCTGCCTTCTTTGCATGTCTTTTGACTATTTGTTCTTTATGTTCTTTTTGGTATCAAGGGATGAATCATTCCTGAGCTTTCTCTAGGGGCCTTTTTTTTTCTATACTGCAATAGCATTCATTATTTTTATATTGTGTGAAATGTATTGTTTGATAGGCTATACTCTGAGTTCTAGAAACCTAATGAAAAGCACAAATTCTCTGAAGATGTCTTCCTCTCTTGGCACAGCCAGCAACCAGATGGTAGCAAGGCACATCATCCTGTGTGTTACAACACAGGTTTCCATGTTTGGGGATTCCTGTATTTGCTTGATAATTTGATCTTTGTTCACTCTTGGAAGCTTTTGTGTGATAATCTGAATTCTAGAATTGCCTTACAAAGTTGACACTTTCTGTGATTTTTCTGCCAGCCCACATGTCCTCATGGGATGGCTGGGTTAGGCCCAAGGGAAGTTCCATCCTACCCAATACCCAGTGAGCTTGAATTTGGGGCCGACTGCTTCAGCTCTGTACTGCTGTGTAGATGTAACCATCTTATTAAATAAGAAACACAGAGCCAATGCAGAGATGAAAGCCAAAGAGGTCAGAGCTAAGAGCTAAAAACCTTACCCTTCACTGCTGCTGCTGTCCTCTTCAGCAAGAGAGCTACTTCCTGTCTGTTTGTCCTTTTCATTGACTTTCTCTTCTGCCTTCTCATTGGTTGTAAACCCAACCACATGACTGCCTCATCACTGCCTGTCTGTACAGACCTCCAGGTCTTCTATGGTTGGTATTGAGATTAAAGGCGTGTGTCTCCAACGCTGGCTGTATCCTTGAACACACAGAGATCTGCCTGGCTCTGCCTACCAAGTGCTGGGATTAAAGGTGTGCTCCACCACCGCCCAGCTTCTGCTATGGCTTGCTATTAGCTCTGACCCCCAGGCAACTTTATTTATTAGCATGCAAATAAAATCACATTTCAGTACAAATAAAATAACACCACATTAATAAAATATCACCATACTGCTGTTTACAAGTTAGGGGACAGCCAGGTCTACCTACACTCAGCGGCGCCATTTTTCTCACTCAGTATTCTCTCTTCCATTTAAATTCTCCTGGTTCCTTCTCCCCGCAACCTCTTTGAACTTCTGCTCTGAGCTCATCCAGAAACGGCACCACCCTTCCCATGAAGATGTGAGGACGCTCCTCTTTCCCCAGGCAGGCAGCCTTGCCATTATTTGACTTCCCTTCTCTGAAATTAAGGGTGCTAGAGCTGTTGGGGTGGGGGTGGGGTGGGGTGGGGTGTGGCACCCTTTCACATGCTGAATAAAACAAGGGTCAGAGCAGCCAGCATCTGAACAAGCTGAGCGTTCACCCAGTTTGTGGGGACACTGAGTATGCGGATGAACCACCACCCACCCTGCAGCCCTGCCCCGCTGTCCCCGAGGAATGGGCTCTATATGGCAGGCTAGAGAACCAGGCACTGCCTTGTTTACTTACAAAAATCCTCATTCCAGAGTCAAGGGAGTTACTGTTTTTCCTGCCATCTCTGTAAAGGCCCTCAAATCCAACTCTAGACAAGGACAAGCAGTAATTAGTGTCCAGAGAGAGCCAGGAACAAAGGCTCTGTTTGTTTTGTGATTTCTGTATCTGCAAGAAAATGATCCTGAGTTAAACATAATGAGAGAGTCAAGCAAAGGTTTTGTGCTTTCCTGTCAGGCTGTGCGACTTAACTAACCACCATCGAACTGTCCCGGCCTTGGCAAGAGCAGAGCGAAGAAGGTTTTCTGTGGCAGCAAGGAACTCTCCAGAGAGCAAGACAGGCGGGGCTGGCAGCGTGGGGGCTGGGAGGCCGAGCACCGGCTAGGGGTGGATCCTTGGAGGTCTGCTCTATGGGTGCTCATTGCCCCTGCAACTCAAATCCTGCACTTCGCCCAGGTTTCACTAATTCAATCTGAGTATTTCTCTTCAATCCCTGTTATATCAAACAAGCTCATTGATGATAGAGAAAATTTCTCATGAAGTGTCTTACTAATTGTCTCAGGACTGTGACGAAACACTTGAGGAAGGCAGCTTAAGGGAGAGAGGGTTGATGTGGGATTACAGTGTGAGGTGCTGTCCGACATTGAGGGAAAGCCAGGGTAGCAAGAGCTGGAAGCTGTGGGTCACATCTGTAATCACATCTGTAATCGGGGAGAAGGGAGGGGTGAGTGCTGATGCTCAGCTGCCTTTCTTCTTTTTCTGTAACCCTGGACACAAGCCCAGGGATGATGCTGTTTATATTTAGGGTGGGTTTTCCTCACTTCAATTAACCTAATTAAGGTAATCCCTCATGGGAGCAAGGATGGCAGGAGGCAGAGGGGTTGAGGACACCATAAGAAAACAGCCCATAGAATCAACTAAGCAGGGCTGATAGGGACTCACAGAGACTGAACCAACAGTCAGGGAGCCTGTGTGGGTCTGACCTAAACCCTCTGCATAGTGTTACGTTTTTGTAGCTTCATTGACCCTGTATGGGTCTGAGCTAGGTCTTCTGCACATGTGTTATGATTGTGTAGCTTGGTATTCTTGGGGGATTCCTAACAATGGAAGTGGGGGTGTCTCTGACTCTTTTGCCTGTTCTTGGGACCCTTTTTCTCCTACTGGGTTGCCTCATCCAGCCTTGCTATGAAGGGATATGCCCAGTCTTACTGTAACTTATTATACCATGATCAGCTGATATCCCTGGGATGCCCGCTCTGTTTTTGAAGGGAAACAGAGGAGGAGTGAATCAGAGGGGGAGGTACTGGGGGGAAGTAAAGAGAGGGGAAACTGTGTTCCAAATGTAATATATGAGAGAATAATAAAATAAAAATTGAATAAATAAGAATTTTAAAAAGATGATCCCTCATAGTCATGCCCAAAGGTTAGCCTAATCTGATAGTCCCTCACAGGTATGCCCAGAGGCTTGTCTCCTGGGTGAGTCTAGACCCCATCATGCTGACAATCTATATTAATCATCATGAATTTTTATGAATGAAATATTACTATCCTGAGTGACAACTTTGGATTAAATAAACTATTTGTGTATATATAAAATTTTAAAAATATAGCATTTTGCCTTTCTTTTATAGAAGAGAGAACATAAAACATTTTACAATAAAACACTATGGATGTTATGCATGACTGCTAGGATCTGGCTTTGGTGAAGTCATCAGGAGCTGGTACCGACAGGGAGTGGGACATGCATGTGTCCTGTGCTCACCTCTGCAGCACTGTCCTCGATGAAGCTTCCTGACTTGGTGCACAACTCTTTTCTTAGAAGATTTTATTTTTAATTATGTGACTGCTTGCATGGGGGGGGGATGTACATGCACACAAGATCAAGTGCCTGCAGAGGCCAGAGGCACTGGATCCCCTGGAGCTGGATTCACAAGCAGTTGGAAGCCACCTGATGTGGGTGTTGTCACCCTTGGGTCCTCTGAAAGAGAAGTGCACACTCTTTACTGCTGTGCCATCCCTCCAGTCCCTAGTCCCAGAGCACATTTAAACACTGCTGTCCTTCAGGGTCCGTGGGAAGTTCGTTCCAGAACCCCAACTGACACTAAAAGCCAGTGATGCCTGAGACCCCTATATGAAATGCTGCCGCAGTCATATTGAACCCATACTGTCCTCCCTTAGGCTTTACGTCATCTCTAATGTCCAGTGGCAATGGCGGGCACATGGCTATCAACGTGTATTGCTTAGAAAGTAATGATGAAGGAATAGGAGACCATGGTAAATGAAGACCACATGAGAAGGTGAGAAGGGGAGGAAGCAGAGAGCTAGGGAGGCCCACGGAGATCCACAAAGATACCCCCTCAAAAGACTGCTGGCAATGGTCGCGAGACGGCAGGAACTGACCTACTCTGGTGATGGAATGGCCAGACACCCAAATAGTGGTGCCATAAACCCCATCCAAGGACTGAGGAATCTGAAGGCAGACATCCACGGCTGGGCCCCTGGTGGAGCACTGGGAGTCTAATTAGTGAGTAGGAAGAGGATTTATATGAGCGAGAATTGTTGAAGCCAAGGTTGGATAAAGCACCGGGATAAATAACCAAATGAATGGAAGCACAGGATCTATGAACCAAAGGCTGAGGGGCCCCCAACTGGATCAGGCCACCTGAACGGGTGAGACAGTCAGTTGGCTTGATCTGTTTGGGAGGCAGCTGTGCATTGGTGCCAGGTCCTGGGCTCGTTGCATGAGTTGGCTGTTTGAATCCTGGGACTTATGCAGGGACACTTGGCTCGGTCTGGGAGGGGGGAATGGACCTGCCTGGACTGAGTCTACCAGGTCAACCCCGGTCCTCAGGGGAGACCTTGATCTGGAGGAGGTGGGAATGGGGGGTGGGCTGGGGGGAGGGGTGGGCGAGAGGGGGAGAACAGGGGATTCTGTGGCTATTATGTTGAACTGAATGGTGTTATAAAATAATAATAATAATAATAATAAAACCAAAAAAAAAAAAAAACTCAATACATCTAAAAAAAAAAAAAAAGAAAGTAATGATGAGAAAAAAGGTCCATGCATGTTCAGTACAGACATTTTCCCCAAATATTTTTTAATAGAGGTTGGATGAATCTTCAGCTATGGAAAGCTCTGGAAACAGAAAACCACCAGGAAATGTTGACTGATCTTGGCAGCTACATTCCTGGAAATGCCAATATATATTAAAGCCGTGCATTAAAGGAGTGTTTATTTGCGAAACAAGAATTAGGTAGGCGCAGCTCAATGCAGATTCTGTATGCTGGAAAATCCAGCCAGACTTCTGGAAGTCATTCAGAATTCAAGTTAATTCTTTAATGTCCTGGAAATCTCAATCCCTGGCTCCTACCCATTAAATGCCAAATCATTAAGACAGCCCAACCACCTGACAGATAAATTTCCTGAGTGCCCTGTGGGGGCAGTACTGTCCCCACTGAGGACTTTGTCTCTAGTGAGCCCAGAAATATGTACATAATCAACCTGGGAAGTCATATAAAATGCATCAGATTGAGGAGCTGGGGGCGGGCAGCCATGGCACCACATTCTAGGTGATATCACTGCTGATAATCTGGGAGCACTCCCTGAGTTACAGGAATTCCACAAAAGTCTCCTGGGCCAAGTGTCCAAGGATTCATGCCTCTCTAAAGTGGGGTTCCATCTGCTATCAATCTCCTGGGTCTTTGTCAAAAATGCACATTGCTGAGCCTCGGCGCTAAATCAGGAACCCCACGTGTCTGTGTCTCGGTGCTCAATTTCCAGAGCATCGTCTCAGTCAATCCCACGAAAGTCAGGTATCCCCATAATCTTAGGATCTTTGAGGAACAAAGTCCTGTTGCTGTCTTAGTTAGTGTTCTATCGCTGTGAAGAGACACTATGACCACAGCAACTCTCATAAAAGAAAGCATTTAATTGGGACTGGCTTACCGTTTCAGAGGCTTAGTCCATTATCAGCATGGAGGGAAGCATGGTGGCATGCAGGCAGACATGGTGCTGTAGGGGCTGAGAGTTCTATATTCAGATCCACAGGCAGCAGGAAGAGAGAACCACTAGACCTGGCCAGGGCCCTCGAAACCTCATAGCCCGCCCCCCACCCCCAGTGGCACACTTCCTCCAACAAGGCCACACCTCCCAATAGCACCACTCCCTGGTGACCAAGCATGCAGTCTATGAGCTTAGGGGGGCCATTATTCAAGTCACCACTTGCTCCGTTCAAAACGCAGATGACACCCTGTGATGTCCCGCCAAGCCTGGGGAGTCGATCACTCAACTGAAGTTCTGGAGCTTTCTTATGCCTTCATTGGATGGTGGGCACTTGATGTTCAAGCCATCTATTCACTTATTCTCTTCTCTGAGTGTGTGTTACGTTTCATATGCGCACGGCTGAAAAGCCGCCTTCTCTGTGGCTTCAATAGATGTAGTCAATTAACCCAAGGAAGGAGGAAGGCAGTTACTCCCAGCTGCTCAGCCGAGTCTCCTTTCCCAGCTGTGTCCTTTTTCCATTGATTTCATGTCATCCCACAGCAGGAGAGGACCATCAAGGGACACAGAGAACCGGCCTTTTGTTGTTTCAGGACCAAAGAGAGTTTGACCTGTACATCTTCAGAAAGGTCATGTGGGGGTGTTGAGTCTCTCTGCCTCTGGATGCAAATGTCCTTCTCCCTCACCACGCAGTACTGCCTCAGATGGCTGAGTCACAGCAAGAAAGCCACTTTCCTCCTGTCCCGGCAGTGGGCTTCCACGCCGCTTCTCATGAGAACACTTTTGACAGCAAAAATAATACTGCACTGTCCTCGGACGCGTGGACTGCGGATTGTTGTCGTCTGGCTCCACCCTTGTCCTGCTGCCCTACGCGAGTCTCTGGGCCACACCGCAGATTCCCAGGACACTCAAAGGAATATGGGAGGTAGAAATGTCAAAGAAAACGCAGACTATCTAAGACCAGGGGTGCCCAACCTGTGGGTTGCGACAATCAGAAAACTCCTATTTCTGATGGTCTGAGGAACCCCCAAACATAATTTTATTGTCGTTGCTACTTCATGGCTGCAATTTTGCTACTGAGTGGTGTCTCAGTTCCTAAGACCACTGGAAATATGCGTTTTCTGATGGCCAGGACCCACAGGTTGAGAACTGCTGGTCTGGACCCATGATGGATAGCATCCACAGAGGAAAAAACAAAGCCCGTGAACTGAATAATCTGGTAGCATTATGTTGTAGAACTTCTGCAGAAAGGAACATTTTTGTGAGTGGTGCTAGGGATCCAAGCCAGGGTAGGCCTTGCACATAGTAATCAAGTGCTCAGCCACCAAGCCTGACCCAACCCAGGAACTCTATTTAAATGAGAAAAATATATAAACACTTTACCGGAAAATAGTGAAAAAAAAATTTTAATTCAAGCAGCTTGTACTGGAATTCACTAAAGAGAATATTTTTTCAATAAAACTTCCTCAATGTTGGTCAAATTCAGATGAACATACATATTCAGGAGGACAGAAAAATTCGAATTTGAGCATTCAAAACTGGTGGGTAACATTTTGGCTAAATCTAATGTTTTGACTAAATCTTAGGTTGGTCTTGAGCAGAAAAGTGACGTTGATACTAATGAGGGTGGAATCTAATGTTTTGCTTTGTGTTTCAGTTTTAACAAATGTGCCATGATATTAACATTAGAAGAGATGGGGTGAGAGTTGCTTCGGAATGTTTTGTATTAGCTGAGCAACTTTTCTGTAGATTGAAAAGCATTTCCTAAAATACAGCAGGTCCAAAATGGTCTATATCAAAAGCAAAAGCAACACATCCATTGTTCTTAGTAGCTGGTCTCCCTGCCCCATGGAGTCCATTGGTTGGGCCAGGTTATTCTCGGTGGTTTCCTAAAGGATCATACCTCTTGATACGCCTGCCCAGACAGCTTTCATTTGCAAGCCTTGACTTCCAGGGGTATAGCTGAGGCACATAGACCCTGCTGCATGTTGGCATCACCAGAGGAACATCAACAATCTTGATGACTGCTTGTGGATCTTGGAAATTCTAGTTGAAATGGTCTGGCCTGGCCTCTAGTAGTCTGAAAACCTTTCTAGGTGATTTCAGAATGCAGCCACAGTTTGGGAACCATTATCAATACAGCTATAATTTCTGGTAGTCCTTGAAAAGCCTGCCTCAGCAACAGTATCCAGTCCCCATCCTCAGGACCAATGAGTCATCCTCCTTCTAATGGACCTGCAGATGGATATGGCACACACTGTCCATGGCAGGGGTTTGGTCCCATGCTTTTCCATCTCTCCAGCAGTAGGTTCAGGTTTCTTTTTTCTCTGGATTACCTTGAGAGTGATCCTTGAGACTGCTGGTTTCTTCTGGAAACAAGATGGTGATGCCCATCCTGAGAGGCCCTCTCCTAGCTGGGTGTCTCTGATTCTAACTGCAGAGCAGCCTCTCAGCCTGGCTTTCTCTGCTGCTAAGTGGCCCTCGTGGCTCTGCCGGCTCTTGCTGTCTCAGTGGCAGCCGCATGCGCCTGGGGGCAGAGCCAACTCTCTTATTTGTGCTTACAGCTGACATCCACCAAACTCACTTGGCTTCTACCACCCCAGTTTGAACTCTGGTGTCCATTTGGAGTGGTCTCTTCAAAATATTGAGGCTTGGTCACTAGGGAGATGTATCACCAGTAAAGTGATCGTCCTACAAGCGTGAGGACCTGAGTCTGATCATCAGGACTCACATAAGTGGCTGTGTGTAGTGTACTTGTAATCCCAGTACTGGGGAGACAGAGACAGGAGGGTCTCTGGGGCTCTCTGGTCAGCCAGCCTCACTGAACTGGTGAACTCCACATGTGAGAGACCCTGTCACAAAAAACTAAGAAGGATGGCTCCCAAAGAAGAACACTCAAGGTTGACCTCTGACCTCCAGCTACACATGCACATGCCGTTTTTAACTGAGGCCAGAACTGGCCTCATTTCAGCTCCTAAGTGGCAATGCTCCCAAATGCAAAGAGGAGCTGCTCATCTGTTCCCTCTTGGAGATGGCCTGAGCCAGAGCAGCAGTGACAAAAGGCCACTCAAGGGAGGGCGGTTGCTAGGAATCTGAGTTGTTGACATTCCTCAGATTATTCTCAAGCAGCCAGGTCCCTCCCAAAATGTCTGGGCTCCTTTGGGTAATTCACCACCCCAGTCCATCAAGGGCACTAATTCAGAATCGGGAGCCCTCAAGAAAAGCTGGTGTGGAACTTGCAAAGGACTCATGCTGGAGCCTCGTTCCTGGTGAGCTGGAGCCCCAGGGTCCAGGTGGGGCTGGGCAATCATTTGTGTGTTTTACACACTCCCTGGGTGCACAGTCCCAGGCACCGGTGGCTTTTCATGGAAAGGGTCAACTGGCAAACATTCTAGCTTTGCAGACCATATGGTCCTGGCTTCAGCTGCTCCGCTTCGCCGTCATGGTCAGGAGCAGCTGGGGATTTACTTAGATGAATGTGCATGGCTGTGTTCCCAAAACACTTGATTTACAAAAATAGGTAGCAGGCTGACTTAGCTCATGGGCCATGGTTTGTTCACCCCAATAAAAATCATGTGGGGAGCTCTAAAATGTTTTCCTGTGCTCAGGCCAATTAAATTAGGTTCTCTGTGGGTGGTGCCAGGCAATGGCATTTGTTAAAAGCTCTTCAGGTGACTTTCAATTGGCCAGGATTAAGAACTACTGCAGGCATGCCCTGTCACTGCACAGTTCATTTGAAGAGCAGGGTCCTGCCCTGATGCAATGCTTAGCTTCCTCCAGAAGGCTTGCTGTTTTCTTTGCATGATTTTTTTTTTCATTAACTGGAAGGAGTCCAAGCACATTCTTCTACACCTGCCTTCCAAAACACATCTTTATTGCGATATGACACATATAGAGCCCAACATATCAATCCGAAGTACACCACTGGGTGAATTTGTGCCGCTAGTGCTTACATTCCTCATTGGATCCTTGTAACTACTTCTCAGATCGAAGTAAAAAAACACTCAGAGGAGTCTTCTTCCTCTTCCAAGACGACAGCTTCCTAAAGTTGCCCGAAGCCCGGGCTTACAGTTCCAGAGGGTAAGAGTCCATGACGGCAGAGCAGAGGCATGGTGACAGGAACAGAGAGCTGTGGACTTCCAAATCACAAGCACTAAACGGAGAGGCAAGCTAGCAGTGGCTGAAATCTCCAAATGCTCAAAGCCCGCCCCCACCCGCGACACACTTCCTCCCGCAAAGCCCCCCCCCCTGCTTCCTAAACAGCCCAAACAGCACCACTCACTGGAGCCCCAGTACTCAAATGCCTGGGGCTATGGGGGTGTGTATCTGCCAGTCATACAACATCCCCACGGGTAACTGTTTGAGGAGCCATCCTAAACACATTTTTTGAACAAATTTTGCATATTTTAGATTAATTTCTGTTGCTGCGATCAAACACCCTGACAAAACAACCTGAAGAAAGAGCAAGTTTATTCCTTTTACAATCTAGAATATCGTCCACCATTGATGTCAAGGCGGAACGTTGAAGCTGCTGGCCATACTCAGTCAAGAGAATGAATGCTTGCTTAGGACTCAGCTTTCGCTACTGTTATACAACCCAGAGCCCTAAACAGGGCAATGGTGCCGTCCACCTTCAGATTATGTCTTCCCATATCAGTTAATTAATCAAGACAAACCCTCACAGACATGCCCACAGGCCAACCTGATCTAGACGATCCCTTATTGAGATTCTCCTTGATGATTTCTAGGTTGCGTCAAGTCTGACAAACCAGCACCCAACAGAAACACACAAGGGTTCCAATTTCTCTACATCCTGGGCAGCACTTGTTTTCATTCTTAAAATTCATAGCCATCCAAGTTGGTACATGTGGTATCTTACTGTAGTTGTGACACATTTTCCTGGTCATCAATGGTATAGAGTTTCTTCTCAAAAGGTTGTAGGACGCCTGTATATCTTCTTTGGAAGAAATTTTTTAATCATACCCTTTGTCCATTTTTAAATTGTGTTGTCTGCTATTGTTGGCATGGATATGTGTGTTCTATTCAGACATGTGTCATCCCAGAGAAGACAGCCAAGTGATCCTTCCTTGCTAAGAGTGCACTCTGAGTTTCAGCCACTTCTATTTATTCAGAATAATCACTGAATCTACCCTATACTCATAAAAGTAGTTCCATAATAAAGCTTGGAGATGAGCCAGGGGAATATGGCTTTGATTTTCGGGTGCCACCACCAGAGTTGACAAGCTTTTTATTTAGCCCTGTGTGCTTTGTTCACGGCTTAGCATTTGGAGTCATTAAGAATCCTCTTCTCGCCACCAGTCACTCTTGTGAGGCTTGTAGGCCTGATTAACTGCACATAAGCAGCTCTGGCTGGGCAGAATAGGGAAGGAAATGAGGGAGAAGTGAAATCAGGGCATCTGGGCACCCTCTCTTCTTGTTTTCGGTGCAGCTGAGGTGGCCATTTGGAGAGGCCTTCTGTCCAAAGGCCGAAGAGAATTTTTCATCACTGGGGTCTGTGCTAACTTCCTCCCTCAGAACCGCGGTAATGAAGCTCTGGCCCATCATGCCCCATGAGCAGTAACTGTCAGGCTCCTTGTTCTCGGAATTCTTTAACGAACTTTAGAAAACTCACCCCCCACCTTTTTTTTTTTTTAAGTTGCCAACCAGGATTTTACCATGAAAATAAATTGGTAGAATGAATTCTTAGGCACAAACACCTTTCTTTTCCATGAGCCTAATAAAACCTTGATATCAAAGCAATGTGATATCTATGAACCACTTGTAAAATATGTCAACAAATACTTTAACATAAATTTTATATTTATTGTCTTATTTTCTTTTGGGGCCTGAATATCCTGCCATCTCTCCAGAAAGTCATGTTGACATAGGGTGTTTTATACTCAAATGTGTTGTTGATTACAATTACACTACAATGAAAGCCTAAGTTGAAGTTTATTTTTCATAAGTTTTCTGTGATTATAAGGCTTACATTTTTTTCTACAAGATTTCTTTCTAATTGATCAATTCCTCACTTGATAGTAGTGATCAAAAGTACATGAATATTTGGATACTTACTTGAAAGATGAAATTTCAAATACATCCCCGTAAGAGTTTTGCAACTTTTTTAATTGATGTATTAGTAACTGACTGCTTTTTTGAAGTTAGGTTTTGATTAAATTTTATTCATACTTTCCACCTAATGAGGCTTACTTAGATAAATAAGCAATGAAAATGGCAAGTGATTTTGTTTAACAATGCCATTCAATTCATTGAATGCCTTCTGAGTATCACACATCCTGAATAATGTCCCCCTAGATGTCCACATCCTAGTCCCTAAAACAGGTTGTCTTAGGGTTTCTATTGCTGTGAATAGACACCATTACCATAGCAACTCTTATAAAGAAACATTTAATTGGGGTGGCTTACAGTTCAGAGGTTCAGTCCATTATCATCATGGCAGGGAGCATGGCAGAAGACAGGCAGGTGTGGTGCTGAAGTAGTAGCTGAGAGTCCTATAATCTTGTAGGCAACAGAAAGTCAACTGAGATACTGGACAGTATCCTGAGCATAGGAAACCTCAAAGCCCATCCCCACAGTGACACACTTCCTCTAACAAGGCCATACCCACTCCAACAAAGCCACACCTAATAGTACCACTCCCTATGAGATCATGGGGGCCAATGACATTCAAACTACCACACGTGTGAATAGGAAAAAAGGTACTGTTCAGAAATGATCAATTTAAGGACCCAGGAATCAGGAGAGAATCCTGAATTATCCTGTGGTCCTGGGACAATCACAAGAACATAAACCAGGAGTCAGAGTCAGAGGAGGGGCATCAGGACAGAAGCAGAGAGGCAGGTCTGGAGATGGTCATCGCTAGCTTGAAGGTGGAGGTAGGGGTCATGAGCCAAGGGATGTAAGGAAAACAGTTGGATTAGTTACTTTAATAGGGTGCAATGAACGCCACGACCAAGGCAACGAGTAGAAGGAAAGGTTGATTGGGGCATATAGTTCCAGAGGAACCAGAGTCCATCATGGCGGGGACTGTTGGCAGCGGGAAGAAGACACAACATCTGGAACAGCTGAGAGCTCACATCTTAAACCATAAGCAGGAAACAGAGTGAACTGAAATGGCGCCTGGTGTTTGAAACCTTACCCGCAGTGACACACTTCCTCCAGCAAAGCCACACCTCCTAAACTCACCCAAACAGCACTATCATCCCAGTCCACGCAGTTGAGCATCTGAGCCTATGAGACAGACACACTTATTCAAGCCACCCCCGCCACAGACACAAAAAAGACCAAGAGTCCTTCTTCAGCACCTCAGAAACCATCAGTCCCGCTGACCCCTTAACTTTAGCTCAGGATCTGATATTGTGGCTTCTCTAACAAACACAGATGCAGTAGCTTAAAGCAACACATTTTTGTTCTTGCAATGTTCCGGAGGTTAGAAGCCCCAAACCAGTTTTCTTGTGGCTAGTGATGGCATGTAATTCAGAATCACTGGCAGTACAATTTCAGATGGATCCCTATTAAAAATG